>NC_069503.1:718158518-718529138 GCF_027579735.1 Bombina bombina
TAATGAATGCCTCTGCCAGGCTCATCTTCCTTACATGTCGCTCTTCATCTGCTGCACCTCTCTGCCAATTCCTTCACTGGCTTCCTCTTGCCTCCAGGATTAAGCACAAAATCCTCACTCTGACATACAAAGCCCTAAACTGCACTACTCCCCCCTACATTTCAGACCTTGTCTCCAGATACTCTCCCTCCCATCCCCTTCACTCTGCTCATGATCTCCTACTCTCCTCTCTTGTTACTTCCTCACATTCCCATTTACAGGACTTCTCCAGACTGGCTCCCGTCTTGTGGAACTCCTTGCCTCGCTCCACAAGACTCTCCCCTAGTTTTAACAGCTTCAAGCGCTCCCTAAAGACTCTACTGTTCAGGGATGCATACAACCTAAACAAACCTTTCCTAACTTTCCCCTTGAACCCTTTAGAATGTAAGTCTAAGAGCACAGCTGTTTGCAGATCGCCTTCAAAAGAGCCGACTACAATAGTGCAACTGTTGGCAGGGCCCTCTACCCATTTGATCCCCATAAATGTTATCTTGTATACCGCCTTTGCTTATAGTGCTGCGGAATCTGTTGGCACTCTACAAATACCTGATAATAATAATAATAATAATAATAATGATAAAGGGTAAGAATTTGGTCCAGACCTGTGATTCAAGCAGACACTGATTAAAGTTTTTTTTATGTGTCAGACTGAATAGGCCATTTATCTATTGAAATGTCCATGTGGACTTTGTTATATTGGGGAGACGACACATTCTGTAAGGGAATGCCTAACTGAACATAAGTCTGCTATTAAAACAAGGGTTGGAGATGGCGCCAAAGGCTATCTGGTGGGAAATAATGGAATGTGGGAATAACCAAAAACAAAATAATTTAAAAAAAATATTAAGAAAATTATAAAATATATAAGACCATATACATATAAAGATGTGACTCATATGCATAATTGACACTTTTGTGGTAATGAGGCAATCCACTGTTTGAAATAAATAAATTCAATTTATTAGAACAGTCTATCATAAAACAGTTAATACACTTATTTGTAATAAAAAAACAGTTAATAAGTTGCAATAAATTCATAAAACCACAAGGCACTAGTATCTAAATTAAAACTGCACTAGTATTTGAAATAACAATTCAGTGAAAATTAAAAAGATACGATAAACATAAGGTGGATTAAATGCAAAATAAGCTACTTAGGAACCGGGTTGTATAAACCTGAGTGGACGACTATAGAAGTTAATCTTGGAACAATAAATTGCGATAGGCACAGTCTCTAGAGCTCGATGGACAGGATTCCAAAAATAGATGGATAGTCTTTTGAATAAGGAAAATTGGTGAATTACACAATACAGTCCTTAAGGTGCAGATAAAACTTAAAGCTTAGAGTCTTCACCCCCACTCCTGAGGGTCTTTCAAATTACACAGTCAGTAGCAGGCACTTACCCGGTGCTCCGGTGTTATGGGCGGACCTCTTTACTCTGCTCACCTGTAACGCACCTTTGTAACAAAGGCTCCCTGGTGAGCTGAAACGCGTAGACCATACCAGTATCTGGCTTATTTTTGAAAAGACACAGACACAACAAGCTCCCAGGACCGCAATGCCAGAACTAAGTTGATTGACCCAAGTACTGAGCGAATACGGTAGGAGCATTATTTCAAGGAGGATCTCAAGTGTGCACACTTTGAAGCAAAACTTTGTTTGAAGATTCATTTAAAGGCATTATCGATTGGTAAAGGTGCGTTACAGGTGAGCGGAGTAAAGAGGTCCGCCCATAACACCGGAGCACCGGGTAAGTGCCTGCTACTGACTGTGTAATTTGAAAGACCCTCAGGAGTGGGGGTGAAGACTCTAAGCTTTAAGTTTTATCTGCACCTTAAGGACTGTATTGTGTAATTCACCAATTTTCCTTATTCAAAAGACTATCCATCTATTTTTGGAATCCTGTCCATCGAGCTCTAGAGACTGTGCCTATCGCAATTTATTGTTCCAAGATTAACTTCTATAGTCGTCCACTCAGGTTTATACAACCCGGTTCCTAAGTAGCTTATTTTGCATTTAATCCACCTTATGTTTATCGTATCTTTTTAATTTTCACTGAATTGTTATTTCAAATACTAGTGCAGTTTTAATTTAGATACTAGTGCCTTGTGGTTTTATGAATTTATTGCAACTTATTAACTGTTTTTTATTACAAATAAGTGTATTAACTGTTTTATGATAGACTGTTCTAATAAACTGAATTTATTTATTTCAAACAGTGGATTGCCTCATTACCACAAAAGTGTCAATTACGCATATGAGTCACATCTTTATATGTATATGGTCTTATATATTTTATAATTTTCTTAATATTTTTTTTAAATTATTTTGTTTTTGGTGATTCACACATTCCATTATTTCCCACCAGATAGCCTTTGGCGCCATCTCCAACATTTGTTTCAATTCCCCTTCGATTTGATTGCACAAATTGTGAGAAGTGCAATTAGGAGATAGGCAATTCTGGTTTAGCTTAGTAACAGCTCACACACCCTTTTGACCTGTTCTATAAGTCTGCTATTAGAACTGGGGATCTTACTCAACCAGTCTCAAAACACTTTATCGAAAAGGGCCATAGTTTAAGTTAACTCGGCTTTCAGGTTAGAAGAGGGGGTGTCATGTTCTGTCTCAGGATATCATGTGAGAGCCTCATTGTCTGGAACAGTTGCTTTAAAGGAAGATTAGTAGAAGCCATACTGATTGAAAATGAAAACAAATTTATTTAAACAACAGAATACTTTGTTTAAGCCAATACTTGCAGAATATTTAAATATGCTACTCAGGTATGTTAAGACCACATACAGCAGGAGTGAAAATAAACAAACAAAGTAAGCAGAGATGCAGATTCAAAAAGGAAAGTCTTTCTCCTACTAATTGCTGAGTGCAGGATTTGCACAAGGCAGGATACAAACTTGCAAACTGGTAACAGGTTTAAAGGTAAAGTCTCTCTCCTTGTAATTGCTGAGTGCAGGAATTGCACAATGCAGGAAACAACTTGCAAACTGGTAACAGGTTTAAAGGTAAAGTCTCTCTCCTTGTAATTGCTGAGTGCAGGAATTGCACAATGCAGGAAACAACTTGCAAACTGGTAACAGGTTTAAAGGTAAAGTCTCTCTCCTTGTAATTGCTGAGTGCAGGAATTGCACAATGCAGGAAACAACTTGCAAACTGGTAACAGGTTTAAAGGTAAAGTCTCTCTCCTTGTAATTGCTGAAGGCAGGAAACAAACTTGCAAACTGGTAACAGGTTTAAATGTAAAGGCTTTGCCCTGGTAATACCTTGTAAACAGGTGCAAAGGAAATCTTTCTCCTGGCAATGGCCAAGTGCAGGAATTGAATGAAGCAGGAAACAAACTTGTAGATTGGTAACAGGTTTAAAGGTAAAGGCTTTCTCCTGGTAATACCTTGTAAACAGGTGCAAAGGAAATCTTTCTCCAAAGAAGTACAGGAAACAGGTTCTGACTTGACAAAACAGATCTAATGTGAAGACACTAATGCAGACTAAAAGCCATCCTTAAATAGGGAGGTTTTGCACAGGGTTGGTTCTGATTAATTCCAGAATTGAGAACACCTGTGTGTTGCACAGGTGTAATAACAAGTAAGGCAAATAGTTATTTATCAGATCTTTTAAGATCCATGCTATTGTTGGAACTGGCTGTGGCTCAACATGTAAGCAAACAGGTTCAAATCCCTATACAGCCCTTCTTAGCAGAATGCCTCCCAGACCTTTTCTTTTTCTTTTTAGTCTGGAGGCTTGGTTCATGACAGGGGGTGATATAGAGTTAATCCTAAAAAGAAAGGAAGTAGGTTGGATCAACATTATTTAGTTACCCTATGTCCTAAATATGATTTACATGTATTTTTGTAAACTTATGTAAATTGTATCAGATCTTTTTTGCAAATATGTATTTATTGTTTTTAATTGTAATTCATATAATTGATGTATGTACTATAGGTACATATGTATTATACACTGTATATTTTAGTAGGATGCATTGTTATACCTGGTTGATATGGACACCTTAACAGGTGTAGCAGGTTAAGGTGATATTTAAAGAGCATGCTTTCAGTGTAACATTAGCATGATTAAGGGTACATTGTGACCCGAAACGTTGCTGTTTTCCTTGGGGATGTCACCCTAATAAAGGGCATTTTTTGGCCAAGAATACAGAAGTGTTGTGTCTTCATTCTTTCCTGGGGGGAATTAAATAACCCTAGAGGAAGCCACACAGAAATGTAAGCACCATGTGTTCCACACAGTGCAGGGTGATCACACAGCAGGACCACTGACAGGCTTGCTTTAAGTGTATTGTAGGACGTGTTACTGACCATTACTAGAGGATCTCACTATCCCTCTAACCAGACTGTACTCCAAGACCTCCTACCAGAAGCAGGGTTTACTGAAGTGTTTTTGTTCTATGTCCAGGGGGAACATAGTGCAGGAACTCTGTTCCCATGCGTTCCTGCTGGACTTGACCCCTGGGTATCAGCCTCTTTTAATGTAAGCATGCTACACAACAACATACCTGAAGGTCAATTCAACCAGGAATCTAACCATGTATACAGGAACTTGAGGGCAGAAAAATAAAATATTTCTCTCATTGTTATTGTTTTGATTATTTACAGAAAGCAAAACATTATTCTCTCTCAGTTTCTTAAATTAATGGAGTTTCTTAACTAGGTGCATTCCTTTGGAGAAGCCATCATTGAGGTTAGCTTGGAAATGTCTGATATTCCTTCTTCTACACTAGTCTCTTCAATATCTTCTGTATTCACCTCCTGCGTTGCAGGTAGTGCAATAATATCTAGACAATTACAGCTAATGAGGATTTCATTGATATTTTGAGGTGCATTGTAAAGAACAGTTGAAGTAGTCAGTATAACAAAGGTAAGTGCTAAAAAGTTTTGCAACTACATTATTGTGTTTTTTGTTTATTCAAAATTATATGGATTACATTTTGGTTTCAAAATTGTGATTATAAACAAATGTGATTGTATTATTTATTAATTTTTGCAATTTATAACATATATATAAATATTTATGGGTTTTTTTCCTGTTTTTTTACATCTTAATTTTTCATATAGTTAATGAACCATAGGCTGACTAAACAGAAAAATCACCTCTATCCTCATTAAAACAAAAAAAAACATTGATATTACAATAAATCATCTATCCTTCATTTTAATGGGTCACTATACAATTTTCATATGCTTAACGCTCATAGCACTCTATTCCAATATGCAGATAAACCCCACCCCAAGGTTTCCAGACTATTTAACTCTGAAACACAAAAGAAAATCATTTAAACATGTTATCAATTCTTTGATAAGAGTTGTTACTACATTGTACTCTCCAACCATTTCTGAGTATATTTTAAGTTACCTTATATTCATAAGAGTCAGGAGGATCAAAATAAAAAAAAAGTTCCCTTCTATCTCTCCCCCCTAACCCCCCCCACCACCTCACCCCCATCAGGGGTGAAGAGTCATTCTCCCCTTAGCCTACAATTTTTAATATACATTGTATTTTCAAATGTTTTAATTAATGATTTTTGTTCTTCTAGATCTAGAGTTTTTATCCATTTTCACAATTTTTCAAAGAACCTTTCAATATTAATCACTAGTTTGAACCAGATATTATATTGTTCTATGAAAAAATGCTTATATATGGCCTGTTTGAAGGCTTTGAAAGTTGGTGCAGACAATTTCTTCCATCCCTTCAAAATAAGGTTCCTTCCAATTAAAATTGCCATAGTCAAGAAATTCCTCACTTGTCAATAATAACTCCCATAATTAAAAAAAAATAATCTGCTTCCCTTGTAGATTAATTTGAATATTAAGGGGCCTATTTATCATATGTCTGTCGGACCTGATCCGACACTGCGGATCAGGTCCGACAGACTTCGCTGAATGCGGAGAGCAGTATGCTCTCAGTATTCAGCATTGCACCAGCAGCTCACAAGAGCTGCTGGTGCAACGCCGCCCGCTGCAGACTCGCGGCCAATCAACCGCCAGAAGGGGGTGTCAATCAACCTGATCGTACTCGATCGGGTTGATTTACGGCGATTCCTGTCCGCCTCATCAGAGCAGGCGGACAGGGTTATGGAGCAGCGGTCTTTAGAACGCTGCTCCATAACTTGTGTTTCTGCCGAGTCTGAAAACTCGCCAGAAACACGGGCCTTCAAGCACTATAAGAGTCTTATTGAGCCAGAAATGTATCATTCTCCAGAATTTTTGTATCTTTGGGCATAGCCAAAAACAGTGTAAAAGATTTGCTTTTTTTGTCTACATTTCCAACAAAAGATTCCTTCCCTATTGGCACCCAATTTGGAGATTGTTTCAGGCGTAATATATGCCATCCATATAATCTTAATGTGCTGTTCTCGCATGAGTGTCGACAATGATGTTTCCTCTACTCTCTCCATACTCTTTAATACTATTTGTTCATTAAGGTCATCAAAGTATAATTCTCTCCATTTTGCAGTCTCTCTATCAAGATATCTTTTATATTCTGCATTGTTCACTATATTATATAATAATGAGATTGAATAATTGCCCTTTTTAAAAGAATTTATTACTGGTGCTAGTATTGGGGAGTCCCATGTACCACCAAATAGCTTTATAAGTTTCAAGCAGTACTGCCTAACTTGCAAAAATAATGTTCATTTGGCTATGAAAATGTGTTTTTAGCAAATTCAAAGTGTATTATTTTAGGTATTTCCTGATCCTTATTTATCATTTGGACTATGTTGACTAATCCATTATCCCTCCATTGTGAGAATATTTTAGAGGAGAGCCCTGGCTTAAATTCATAGTCGCCACTAATAGGAATTGGGATATAGCAAAATTAATTTTTAAATATTTACAAATCCTATGCCAAGCCAAGATTGTATCTTTAAAAAATTATATTATTTTAATATATATTGGTAGGGCCTTGATCTTTTGATGTAAGATATTTTTTAAAAACAAAGGTTTGACCAACTGAGTTTCAATGTCCCCTAAAGTAAAATGATTACTCTCCAGCATCCAGTCTAAAGCAATTTTCGCCACTGCCACTAAATGATACATTTCTATGTTAGGGAGAGTCATCACCAAATATTTCTTCTTGAGGACTAATTTGTATAACTAATTCTTGGTTTCTTAGGAACCTATATATAGTTTTTAATAGCACTATTAATCTTCCTAATTTCAGGTTTCTTAATCAACAAAGATATATTTTGAAACACATATAACAACCTTGGTAAAGCGGTCATCTTAAGTAAGTTTATTTTGCCTTAAAGAGAAAGTGGAAGAGATTCCCATCCTTTCAGTTTCACAAAATTGTTTAACCCCATCATCATTCTTGAGAAAGTCCCGACAATTGGGACGAAACACGTAGAATTGCTGTATCATTGTATCATTGGTACCCTTTTTTTGCCCTGTGAGGCTTCCATAGGTCCACGACTGTATTGAGAGGTTCCTATTGGCTAGAGACAAGGTTGTGTGTGTGTTAGTTTGTCAGTGGGCTTAGCGGGTATTGTGTAACAGCTCTCCAGTGAACTATTACATTGTACGAAAGTAGGCTACCTATTTCTCTTACCCACTAGTCAGTGCCTTGTCCGGAATAAGCACTTGAAGTGTTGGACCCCGCTGAGGACCATATTCATATTTTTTGATGTGCTTTTTATCTTCTTTTATCTTGTGAGTATATACATAGCGAGTGCAGCTACAATAAACTTTGTGGCTCTACACTTGAATCGTTGTCTGCGTTTCTCTCCTTTTCTCCAGTGTCTAGACGTTATTTTGGGGTCAGAGTAACTACCCATACAAGCGGAGCAGCAGGAATAATCAGTTGTGGAGCCACGTATATCCTTGTGGGACATATATTTGAATATCAAGTATTTGTTTTTAAATATTCTTGGCACCAGGAGCTTCAGTCTTTTAAGAGTTTATATCACATTTGGATTTTCTTTTATCAGGACATTTTGGACATTTTGCCATTTATTTGTGATATTTCCTTTTATTATTTTATTGATTTTAGGAATTTATGACATATTTACTATAAATTAATTATTGATAGTTTTGCAGCGCTACTTGGTGTATATAATACACTATCTCCTATACTGTTAAGAATTAATTAACTGCTGTGTGTTAAAGGGACATTCGACGCCAAAACTGTTATTGTTTAAAAAGATAGATAACACCTTTACTAACCATTCCCCAGCTTTGCATAACCAACATTGTTAAATTAATAGACTCTACAAAATGTAAACCTCTAAATTTCTGCCTGTTTGCAAGCCACTACAGAGAGACCCTTATCATACGCTTTTTATTATCTCTTCACAACAAGACTGCTAATCCATGTGTGTCATATAGATAAACATTGTGCTCACGCCTGTGGAGTTGTGGATGACACTACACTTATTGGATTAAATGCAAGTCAATAGATAATAAATAAATAGCCATGTGATTAGGGGTCTGTCAGAAGAGGCTTAGATACAAAGAAATGACAGAGGTTAAAATGTATATTAATATAACCATGTTAGCTGTGCAAAACTGGGAAATGGGTAATAAAGAGATTATCTATCTTTTTAAACAATAAAAATTTTGGATTAGACTGTCCCTTTAAGTTATATTGTATAATACTGGTTGGTTTCGTAGCAGCATATGGTTGCATTTATTTTATACTTCTTTATGCTGTGTAAATAAGCAACCAGGAATGTAAAAATAAAATACTAAAATAGTTGAAATTTTTAAAACTTAACATTATTGAATGCATTGTTAAGACACCTGCATTCAACTACACTTTTGCACGATATAACCCTGGAAATGTCTAAACTATTTTCTCTGTATGTACAAACAAAGACATTTTTTCATGCACAGTAAATTGCACTTCTACTTTCTTTTGATTCATATTTGTAGATTATCTATGTTGTTATCATAAAGATTACTGAAATGTTTCCACAATAAAACAGAGATCTTAAAACTTTAGAATTGTTGTGTTTTGGATACATATCCACACTGCTTCTGTGTTCCATACAACACTGTTGCATTCTTAAAAATAATGGTATCCAAACCAGCATGATTGTTAATATCTTTAGTATAATAATATTACACAAACCATATTTAGATGATGAATAACAATCTCACGCATGACACTGGCTCTTAACCTCTATATCCAGGTGTGAGAAAAATACAGTTTACTAGTTCAATGGGAAAGGTTATTAAACTACTCAATGTTAAAGATAGGAAAAAGGCCAAATTTTTTGCTTGTCCATTGCAATTTGTTACTCGTCCCCGACTAGTGGACTAGTAGCAATTTCCCTTCCAGTTTATATTATATTTTGAAGCAAATGTCTTGTGAATATTATTAGAGGCAAATAGTTTCCAGTAGATAAACTATATTGACTGCATGCTAAACTTACTGTCATAGGCCTAGATTTAGAGTTTGGCGTTAGCCGTGAAAACCAGCGTTAGAGGCTCCTAACGCTGGTTTTAGGCTACCTCCGGTATTTGGAGTCACTCAAAAAAGGGTCTAACGCTCACTTTTCAGCCGCGACTTTTCCATACCGCAGATCCCCTTACGTAAATTGCGTATCCTATCTTTTCAATGGGATCTTTCTAACTCCGTTATTTAGAGTCGTGTCTGAAGTGAGCGTTAGACATCTAACGACAAAACTCCAGCCGCAGGAAAAAAGTCAGTAGTTAAGAGCTTTCTGGGCTAACGCCGGTTCATAAATCTCTTAACTACTGTACTCTAAAGTACACTAACACCCATAAACTACCTATGTACCCCTAAACCGAGGTCCCCCACATCGCCGCCACTCGATTAATTTTTTTTAACCCCTAATCTGCCGACCGCCACCTACGTTATACTTATGTACCCCTAATCTGCTGCCCCTAATACCGCCGACCTGTATATTATATTTATTAACCCCTAATCTGCCCCCCACAACGTCGCAGCCAGCTACCTACAATAATTAACCCCTAATCTGCCGACCACAAAGCACCGCCACCTACGTTATACTTATGTATCCCTAATCTGCTGCCCCTAACACCGCCGACCCCTATATTATATTTATTAACCCCTAATCTGCCCCCTCAACGTCGCCTCCACCTGCCTACACTTATTAACCCCTAATCTGCCGAGCGGACCGCACCGCTATTATTATAAAGTTATTAACCCCTAATCCGCCTCACTAACCCTATAATAAATAGTATTAACCCCTAATCTGCCCTCCCTAACATCGCTGACACCTAACTTCAATTATTAACCCCTAATCAGCCGACTGGAGCTCACCGCTAATCTAATAAATGTATTAACCCCTAAAGCTAAGTCTAACCCTAACACTAACACCCCCCTAAATTAAATATAATTTTAATCTAACGAAATTATTAAATAAATTATTCCTATTTAAAGCTAAATACTTACCTGTAAAATAAATCCTAATATAGCTATAATATAAATTATAATTATATTATAGCTATTTTAGGATTAATATTTATTTTACAGGTAACTTTGTATTTATTTTAACCAGGTACAATAGCTATTAAATAGTTAAGAACTATTTAATAGCTAAAATAGTTAAAATAATTACAAAATTACCTGTAAAATAAATCCTAACCTAAGTTACAATTAAACCTAACACTACACTATCAATAAATTAATTAAATAAAATACCTATAATTATCTACAATTAAACCTAACACTACACTATCAATAAATAAATTAAATACAATACCTACTAATAACTACAATGAAATAAACTATCTAAAGTACAAAAAATAAAAAAGAACTAAGTTACAAAAAATAAAAAAATATTTACAAGCATAAGAAAAATATTACAACAATTTTAAACTAATTACACCTACTCTAAGCCCCCTAATAAAATAACAAAGCCCCCCGAAATAAAAAAATGCCCTACCCTATTCTAAATTACTAAAGTTCAAAGCTCTTTTACCTTACCAGCCCTGAACAGGGCCCTTTGCGGGGCATGCCCCAAGAAGTTCAGCTCTTTTGCCTGTAAAAAAAAACATAAAATACCCCCCCAACATTACAACCCACCACCCACATACCCCTAATCTAACCCAAACCCCCCTTAAATAAACCTCACACTAAGCCCCTGAAGATCTTCCTACCTCATCTTCACCATACCAGGTTCACCGATCGATCCAGAAGAGCTCCTCCGATGTCCTGATCCAAGCCCAAGCGGGGGGCTGAAGAGGTCCATGATCCGGCTGAACTCTTCATCCAAGCGGGGCAGAAGAGGTCTTCCATCCGATTGAAGTCTTCATCCAAGCGGGATCTTCTATGGTCATCCAGCCGGAGCGGAGCGGCAGGATCCTGAAGACCTCCGACGCGGAACATCCATCCTGGCCGACGACTGAACGACGAATGACGGTTCCTTTAAATGACGTCATCCAAGATGGCGTCCCTTGAATTCCGATTGGCTGATAGGATTCTATCAGCCAATCGGAATTAAGGTAGGAGTATTCTGATTGGCTGATTCCATCAGCCAATCAAAATCAAGTTCAATCCGATTGGCTGATCCAATCAGCCAATAGGATTGAACTTGATTCTGATTGGCTGATTCCATCAGCCAATCAGAATATTCCTACCTTAATTCCATCAGCCAATCAAAATCAAGTTCAAATTGAACTTGATTCTGATTGGCTGATTCCATCAGCCAATCAGAATATTCCTACCTTAATTCCATCAGCCAATCAAAATCAAGTTCAATCCGATTGGCTGATCCAATCAGCCAATCGGATTGAACTTGATTCTGATTGGCTGATTCCATCAGCCAATCAGAATATTCCTACCTTAATTCCGATTGGCTGATAGAATCCTATCAGCCAATCGGAATTTGAGGGACGCCATCTTGGATGACGTCATTTAAAGGAATCGTCATTCGTCGTTCAGTCGTCGGCCAGGATGGATGTTCCGCGTCGGATGTCTTCAGGATCCTGCCGCTCCGCTCTGGATGGATGACCATAGAAGATCCCGCTTGGATGAAGACTTCAATCGGATGGAAGACCTCTTCTGCCCCGCTTGGATGAAGAGTTCAGCCGGATCATGGACCTCTTCAGCCCCCCGCTTGGGCTTGGATCAGGACATCGGAGGAGCTCTTCTGGATCGATCGGTGAACCTGGTATGGTGAAGATAAGGTAGGAAGATCTTCAGGGGCTTAGTGTTAGGTTTATTTAAGGGGGGTTTGGGTTAGATTAGGGGTATGTGGGTGGTGGGTTGTAATGTTGGGGGGGTATTTTATGTTTTTTTTTACAGGCAAAAGAGCTGAACTTCTTGGGGCATGCCCCGCAAAGGGCCCTGTTCAGGGCTGGTAAGGTAAAAGAGCTTTGAACTTTAGTAATTTAGAATATGGTAGGGCATTTTTTTATTTTGGGGGGCTTTGTTATTTTATTAGGGGGCTTAGAGTAGGTGTAATTAGTTTAAAATTGTTGTAATATTTTTCTTATGTTTGTAAATATTTTTTTATTTTCTGTAACTTAGTTCTTTTTTATTTTTTGTACTTTAGATAGTTTATTTCATTGTAGTTATTTGTAGGTATTGTATTTAATTTATTTATTGATAGTGTAGTGTTAGGTTTAATTGTAGATAATTATAGGTATTTTATTTAATTAATTTATTGATAGTGTAGTGTTAGGTTTAATTGTAACTTAGGTTAGGATTTATTTTACAGGTAATTTTGTAATTATTTTAACTATTTTAGCTATTAAATAGTTCTTAACTATTTAATAGCTATTGTACCTGGTTAAAATATATACAAAGTTACCTGTAAAATAAATATTAATCCTAAAATAGCTATAATATAATTATAATTTATATTGTAGCTATATTAGGATTTATTTTACAGGTAAGTATTTAGCTTTAAATAGGAATAATTTATTTAATAAGAGTTAATTAATTTTGTTAGATTAAAATTATATTTAACTTAGGGGGGTGTTAGTGTTAGGGTTAGACTTAGCTTTAGGGGTTAATACATTTATTAGAATAGCGGTGAGCTCCAGTCGGCAGATTAGGGGTTAATAATTGAAGTTAGGTGTCGGCGATGTTAGGGAGGGCAGATTTGGGGTTAATACTATTTATTATAGGGTTAGTGAGACGGATTAGGGGTTAATAACTTTATTATAGTAGCGCTCACGTCCGGTCGGCAGATTAGGGGTTAATAAGTGTAGGCAGGTGGAGGCGACGTTGTGTGGGGCAGATTAGGGGTTAATAAATATAATATAGGGGTCGGCGATGTTAGGGCAGCAGATTAGGGGTACATAGGGATAATGTAAGTAGCGGCGGTTTACGGAGCGGCAGATTAGGGGTTAATAATAATATGCAGGGGTCAGCGATAGCGGGGGCGGCAGAATAGGGGTTAATAAGTGTAAGGTTAGGGGTGTTTAGACTCGGGGTACATGTTAGAGTGTTAGGTCCAGACGTAGGAAGTGTTTCCGCATAGCAAACAATGGGGCTGCGTTAGGAGCTGAACGCGGCTTTTTTGCAGGTGTTAGGTTTTTTTTCAGCTCAAACAGCACCATTGTTTCCTATGGGGGAATCGTGCACGAGCACGTTTTTGAGGCTGGCCGCTTGCGTAAGCAACTCTGGTATCGAGAGTTGAAGCTGCATTAAATATGCTCTACGCTCCTTTTTTGGAGCCTAACGCAGCCTTTATGTGGACTCTCAATACCAGAGTTATTTTTATGGTGCGGCCAGAAAAAAGCCGGCGTTATCTACGCGGGTCGTTACCGACAAAACTCTAAATCTAGCCGTTAGTGTTCTTTGTAGGTTAAAAATGACATCTAAAGATTCTGTATTCAGTTGTGCAATTAGAAATGAAAATTATCTATATCATCTCTACAGATAACATAAAATCCTTTACCAGCTATTACACTAAACTATATTATTGTATTGATGACTTGCGTGAATCTACAGTAACTTATTACTAGACATTTGCAACTGTGACCATAAAAAAAGGTGCCCCAGCTCCCTATATCTATCCTGTCCATGATGGGCCCTTGGGTGCTGTTATGAAATTGAGTTGAATCCCGTCTGCCTGCTAGAAGAGTTTTAATTAAATGTTAATTAGATGTTTGATTTTTGTGGAATTATCCTAAACAGTAGTAAAATGTTTAAGTTCACCATTGTGATAATTCCAAAGGTAATGACAATCCTATTGATGTGTCCTAATAATCAGTCTTTTTCTTTGTTGAACTGTTTGCCAAATCCCTTTCCCTTGCATTTGCTGTGTTGATCCCAGTGTAGGCACATATGCTATTTGTTTCCAACATTGAGTACAGAACAACAAAAACATAGTGGAATAATAGAATATGCCACACAGGGCCTATTATCCTAATACAAAAACAAGAAGGAGAATTATCCATAGTTTAAACAACTAATAAATAGTCTTGTAGTAACTTCAATATAATATGTGCTCAATGCTGGTATTTTATATATAACCATAAAAATAATAAAGAAAAAGAGACAAAACAAAACAAAACAAGACAAGACAAAACAAGACGAAACAAAACAAAATAAATAAAACAAAACAAGAAAGAGAAAAAAAAAAAAAAAAAAAAAAGGAAAAAAGGAGGGAGAGAAAGGGAGAGTCCTACTATCTATCTCAAGGGTATAACATAACCTAAGGAAGTAGTGCTGTTACCTAAGACCGTATTATTTTAATCAAGCTAGCTACTGGGGAAATATCCAGCATATATGTTCATTTGAACAAACTCAGAATTTATCAAAGGCTTGACTAGTTGTCTTTGGGCCTGAATTGGCATGATTTTAATAACCACTAACCATTTTTTAAAATAATTTTCTAATTGATCGTTATTCATATTAAGAATCTGCATCTGTTCTATTGTACTTTGGGCTATTAATGTTTTTTTGAATTGTACAAAGCTGGGGGTTTTATGGGACTTCCATGATCTTAAGATAAGATTGCGAGCAATAAAAACCATAGTATTGATTAAATTATGATTTAAGAGGTACTCCGAGTATTTAAGCAGAAAAAACACAGTCAATGAGGTTATCTTAAAATTTAAATGAAGTACCATATTCATCCAATAATCAATTTTCGCCCAAAATTGGGCGATTTTTGGGCAAGACCAAAAACAATGAAAGATATTAGCATTACTACTACTGCACCTTGTACACAAGTAGTTAGTCTTATACCACTTAGATATTTTTTCTGGTGTAATATATACGTTGAACAATAATTTTAAATGTGTCTCCCGCCAAGATGTCATAACCCATGAATTTTCAGTAATGTTAAAACTATCAGATATATCTTGTATAGTAATATTTGGAAAGTACAATTGCCATTTAATTTGAAGAAATTCTAATTGTGCATTTGTAGAGAGGGCGTTCAGCATAGTATACAATGGGGAGATGGTATATATGCCATTTTGATATAATTTAATTCTTGGGGTGAGATCCCCTAGGGACCAATTTAAGCTGTATACTTGTTTCAATTCATCAATATAATGGCGTATCTGTAAATATGCGTAAAAATCTCTCCTTGTAAGACCAAATTTGATACAAATATCAGTAAAGGATTCCACATATGAATCTGATCTAATAAATTGGCTAATCCATTTTAAGCCTTTATTTTCCCATTCTATAAAAATATTGTTAGAGTAGCCAGGAATAAACTTGGGGTTACCCCTGATTGGAAGAAACTCAGATACATAAGGGAGTATATGACATTTTAAACAATAATCTTGCCAAGCCCTGATTATATTTTTAATAGTTACTAAATTACAAACAATAGATGGTAACTGAGTTAATGGGCAGTGTAAAATTGCTTTAAGGCTAAAAGGTGCTATTAGGTTAGATTCACACTGCAAATAAGAAATATATTCCTTTTCCGTAATCCAGTCTAACACTATTTTTATTAATGTTACTAAGTTATAATGCTTGAGATTAGGAAATGCTAAACCTGCCGCTAGTCTAGGATTCATTAATCGCTTTAATGCAATGTGTGGCTTGGTACCTTTCCAGATAAACCGTGAACATAAACCATTAAATAATCGGATATCAGATTGATATAAAAATACTGGAATATTTTGGAGTAGATACAAAATTTTAGGGAATAAAATGGTTTTAATTAACATTGCCCTAGCTGTTAGAGAGATAGGTAAATGTGCCCAATCTTCGAGGGTTTTTTTACAAAATTTGAATACTTCTGGAAAATTTAATTTATACCAGTCTTGTGGGTTATTACCTAGAGTTATCCCTAAATATGTAATTTGCGTTGTCTCTCTAAACGGATGACTAATCTTATTCAAAGGTAATTTATTAATCCATAAAAGTTCCGACTTGGAGAGATTAATCCTATATCCTGAAATTACGCCAAACAATTTAATATCTAATAATAATTTTGGGAGACTCACACTGAGATTACTAAGATACAAAAGTAAGTCATCTTCATAAAGTGACAATACAAATTTCTCCCGACCTACTAATATACCATCTAAATTCTGACGTAGAAAAATCGCAAGGGGTTCTATCGCAAGATTAAAAAGAAGCGGAGGGATTGGGCAGCCTTGTCTGGTTCCTCTCTGTAAGCTGAAACGCTCAGTTAATGAACCATTAACAATAATTGAAGATACTGGTTTACTATATATCGATCTAATACAATCAGTGAACTGACCTGCAAAACGAAATTGCTCCAAAGTAAAAAAAAGATGTTCCCGACTGATATAATCGAATGCTTTCTCCGCATCTAGTGTTAATATGGCTAGGTCTGTTGTACTTTTTTTTTAAGGTATTTAAACTTATTCCAAAAAAAATCTAATGTTAACATCAGCTTGCGTATATTTTTAACTGGATTTCTACCAGTCATAAATCCCATTTGGTTTTCATGGATTATTTGATTAAGATGCGGTTTAAGCCTATTAGCTAAAATAGCAGTTAAGAGTTTGTAATCACAGTTTAGAAGTGAAATTGGCCTGTATGAACTCGGCAGTTCAGGATCTTTATTTTTCTTAAGAATTAATGAAATGTTAGAAGCTGTAAAATAGGATGAGCATTTAGTATTAGAAGAATAATAAAAATCAAATAATTTATGAATTGTAGGGGCATTCTGGTCCTGCAGGATTCTATAAAACTCTGCAGGAAGAAAATCGGGTCCTGGAGCCTTATTCAGTTTAGCCGACTGTATTCCATCTACAACCTCTTCTAAAGATATAGGAGAGTTTAATTGTTGTTGTATAATAGCGGGTGAAAGTTTAGGTAATGTGATTTGGTCCCAAAATAATTCTCTCTTGTCTGGTGTTAGCTTATCTGCTTTATATAAATCTTGAAAAAACTTAAAAAAAGTCTCCTCAATATCTACATTATTTGTAAATCTATCTGTGCCATTCTTTATAGCAGAAATAATATGCTTATTTGTAATCTTAGTAATCTTTGCTAAATATTTTGCAGATCTGCCTGCATGACCTCCATAATTCCAAAGGTAATGACAATCCTATTGATGTGTCCTAATAATCAGTCTTTTTCTTTGTTGAACTGTTTGCCAAATCCCTTTCCCTTGCATTTGCTGTGTTGATCCCAGTGTAGGCACATATGGATGAGGTGGATTATCTCCCTCAGAGACAATGTTCTAATAATATCCACCACCTGATAGACCTTGTTTCTACCTTGTTTTGAAATGTACCCTATGAAGGCACTCTAAAGGGTAAATTAGGATTTCATGAAGGCCTTACTTCTAAATATTGAGATCAAAGTTTAGTTTCTAACAGCTATCATGTAATTTACAATGATAAGAAACATAAAATGAAACTATACAGATGCTTTAGAGGTACAGTGAAGCGTTTAATTGGTTCAGTTTGCATAAGTTATATGTTTGCCTAAGAGATAATAGTCTTTGAAAACCAGGCCACATGAAACTTTACTACTGTGTCATTTTTTTAATATTCAATAAAGTTATTCACAATGTACCTCATCTTTTTTAGTGCACTTGGGCCCTGTATACATTGTGACAAGAATATTC
This sequence comes from Bombina bombina, assembly GCF_027579735.1. Taxonomy (NCBI): domain Eukaryota; kingdom Metazoa; phylum Chordata; class Amphibia; order Anura; family Bombinatoridae; genus Bombina; species Bombina bombina. Next base: position 718,176,539 of record NC_069503.1, read on the forward strand.
TTTTCTTTGGTAGTCTGTCCAAAGATTAGCAAAGACACACAGCCAAAAAGCAATTCACACAATGGGTTTGGTTTAAATTCCTTTGTCTGTTTATGTTTCAAACAATTTACAGCAATAGTATTGAAACGAAAACAAAACCTTGCCCTCATCACTTACTAAACAGTATAATGAAAACCTACATAAGGCTTGTCCCCTCAATAACATCAAACTTTAAACAAAATAGCAAAACTCATTGGTCCAGAACCATTAGATTTCTCATCATCTGCATGTTTCTTGGTGTCTGAAATGTTCTGTCAGCCCGATATATACTAAAAAGCAAATACTGTTTGCTAATTATCAGCTGCAGGTGAGTGAAGTTCAGACTGTGGGGAAAACCTGTACTGGATTCCTCACTGTCAACTCTGCCACATTATAGCTATATTGCCGTACTGGCCTATAATACATAATTAATTTAAACATTTTTCTGTACAACCAAGAACATTCCATAATATGTGGTGAAACATATATTCCATTATATACACAATCCCATAAACTTGCCAAGGGGCAAATATACTGGTTTCTGTAGACTACACTGGCTCTGCCCATAACATGCCCTGAGTTCTGACCAACCCTGTCAATATCACACTCCAACTCTGCCTGTAGTAGACCTGGACCTCACCTCTCCCATCATGAACCCACTAATAAAATGTCAGTCAACCACTGCCCAGAATGTCCCTGCATGTTGGAAAATATTTTCTTATTTAGCTCATCAGAAATTATTACCAATATAAACCTTTTTTTTTTTTTAAAAAAAAGGAGCAATCCTTTTTCCAAGTTCAGTTAGTGCTAAATTGTATTATGCCATTAATACGAGAAATACCCATATGTAAGAAATATTTTTTCAAAAAGTACTGCCCCTTAGAGATATACAAATTTTACATAAAATAAATTGTTTTAAACAAGGCATTTGCTAAACTAGCCTATTGTATCACTTTACTGACCCCCATTCTCAGGATGCAATCAAATGCCACACTTCCTAAGAAGGGTATCTAATCAGGTATCTAATAAGGAAGACCCTTCCTTAGTATAATGATTGATAGAATGTACAAAAGGTACTTTGACCGGATTCACTATAACATATGTCCCTGACAGTTTTCCTCCAATCAAGAAGCAGTAGTAACACAGTGAGCTATCATATTATATTACTATCAGTTATAAACCTTTAACTTACTTTTCCTTTCTGGTAAAAGAGCTGATATATTTACGGCAATGCCCTATAAAAGGCCCTTTTAAGGGCTATTGGTAGTTTATTGATAGATTAGGGGGTGTTTTTATTTTGGGGTGAATTTTTTATTTTTATAGGGGTATTAGTTTAGGTTTAAAAAAATTATTTGGGATAGCTTTGTTTATGTTTTTCTGTAATTTTAATTTTTTTATTTTTTGTAATATTAGCTTTTTGGGTTCGTTGTATTTAAAAAATAGGCTGCCCTCTGGGCAGGCTTATCGCCTAGTAAGTTATATTTAAAATGAGTCAATAACAGTTTTCTGTTGTTATGACCTCATTTTTATAAAAATATATAGTAATAAGAATTCTGCTGTTTTACCTACTAGTTTGGTGTGTTTTTTTATGTTTAATTAGTAATTACCCAAGTTACTGCCCTTAAAATAGCGAATAAGATCCATTTTTGTATTTTTGTATTTTTTTTTTAAATGTCACAGATCATTTAATATAACATTCTTGGATTTGATAACATCCTCATCTAATATTAAAACATGCTTATCAACTGAACCTGAAACACTACATGGTATTTTATTGTGTAGATCAATGTCATATCTTTTGGTGAAATCAAGATAAGCAATGTGTACTGCTGCTCCATGGTTTAACATTATAGTTACATAGTTCTCTACAAAATGATAAGCAGCTAAATCAATCTGACATTATCTCCCTGAACTTAATCCAGGTTGTCATTTATCATTTATGTTGCTTAACAAGATAGTGTTCAAGTCTTTCTTTCAGAGGTATTCAGTTCATCTTTCATTATAATGAAGACGAACACAGTCAACGAACAACATCTATTCTGGATTAGGCAAACAAAAGTCAAGGATTTAAAGGGATATTTAACACAAATTGTAAGCTACACAACAATGTACCTTCATATCTGAGAAGAATTTTGGAATGCATAATGCCATTTTATTTTGTCAAATGAGCATATTTTTTTCCCACACCAATTTCCTTGTCCTCCAGAACAAAAGAAACATTGCTAACCAATCACAAACTAATATGCAATGCAGATACAGAGGCCGAATTATCAAAGGTCTTGCGGACCTGATCCGACAGTGCGGATCAGGTCCGCAAGACCTCGCTGAATGTGGAAAGCAATACGCTCTCCGTATTCAGCATTGCACCAGCAGCTCACAAGAGCTGCTGGTGCATCTCCGCCCCCTGCAGATTCGCGGCCAATTACTCGATTGGGTTGAATTGTGGGGATTCCTGTCCGCCTGCTCAGAGCAGGCGGACAGGGTTATGGAGCAGCAGTCTTTAGACCGCTGCTTCATAACTGCTGTTTCTGGCGATTCTTAAGGCTCGCCAGAAACAGGGGCCCACAAGCTCCATACAGAGCTTGATAAATGGGCCTCATGGAGTCTTTAGACCGCTGCTTCATAACTGCTGTTTCTGGCGAGTCTGAAGACTCGCAGAAACACGGGCCCTCAAGCTCCATTAAGAGCTTGATAAATGGGCCTCATAGCATGAACTCTGCATGTGTGCAGTTAAGGAAAGAAACTGGGGTAGCCTGCAATCTTCTATCCCCTTAAAGGGACATTTAACACTAAATTAATGCTATATGGAATGGTGCATTCAAGGAAAAGATTTGTCTGAGAATAACATGTAGATGTATTTTTTAGCATCATTAGCTGTTTAAATATTAACAAAATAAGTGCAAAGTTGTAGTGTCCATAAAACAATGGGAGCTGCCATGTTGTAACTTAGGTTACCATCTCTGCTGTAGCCAATTAGGGATAGTTATAAATAGGTTACTAAAGTGTGAAGCCAATGGTTGTGTGGAATATAACAGTGTTCTGCACTTCCATTTCTAATGGGGACTGAAAAGCTCACAATTTCAGAATGGAATTACTGGAAAAGGAGACAAAATAAATAATGAAAGTATATTCCGGAATTGTATTAGTGTTTATGAGTTATCCTTTTATATTAACATCTCAAAGTGTTTAATGTCCCTTTAGTGTGGTTTAGCACTGGTTTTTCTCAGTTAATTAGTAAAAAAATAAATATTTAACAGGTATTTAAATAAAGACATGCATTCCTTTTTAATCTTTATCGAATAGCTAAATATAAATATATACTTATAGATACAAAATAATATATATATATCTAAACTACTTTGTAAGCTCTCTGCTATTGCAAAAAATACTTTTCCTATCCTGATTGTTGATGCAAAACTGATAATCCACCTTAAAAAGAAAATGAGTAGACAGAATATGAGGTAGGAGACGGGTAAACAAAACCTCACTGGTAAATTAGCTAAAAGTATTAACCCAAGCCTCCCTGGGAGAAAGTGGAACAAGTGCAATTTTTAGATGTATTTTATATAATGGGCTAGATTACAAGTGGCACCCTAACTGTTGCACGCAAGCAATACAGGGTTTTTGCATGCATTAGAAATAGTTAATGTACTACAGGTTGAAAGTAAATGCGATCACTAGAGCACAAACACATTTATATTTGTCGGGTTAGGGTGACTAAAAAACTCACATAAAGGGTAATGTGTTAAAACTGCATGACAAAACAATATAGAGTGTAGGAGCGCTGTAAGCTAAATAAGATAGTCTGGAGACCTCTATACAATTAAAAAAAGTACATTTATTTAAAACATAAAAAAAATAATAAAAAATATAAATTACAAAGATATGTGTTTGGGACGTCTCCCTGAATTTAAAATAAGCAATGTAAGGTTAGATAAAATAATTCTATAGTGAGCGATCTGTCTTGATAAAGCCTATTGGCGAAACGCGTAGACGTTCTCTACACTAGAAAGAACTGGACATCTACTTAAACTACCCCACTTTGAAAGAAGCAGAGGGAAAGAAAGTTTAAAACAAGCGGCCGTTTGTAATCCAAGTCCGATTTCTCACATACACACGCTGGAGGCGTGCATCGCGAATACCTGTCTCAGGAGGCTGCCCGGAAAACACAGAACCCAAACTGCAGGGGTAAAAGTTGCTTCAAGCCGGCAGAATAAAAGAGACCCATACACGCAGGAGCGTGGTGTAGGTTTCGATATCAGCGATACTTGCTTCTTGCAAGGAGGAAAGGCAGAAAACATATACCGGTAAGAAACACCTTGATTCCATCAGACACAGATGTGTCAGAAGACCCGGTAAGCCCGTCCTTATTCATTTACTGAACTATCCCTATTACAGCCAAGTTTACAAGTTATAGAAAATACCAAGAGACATTGCAAAAACAAGTGAATTACATTATTACAACTTATTGAATTATGAAGATAGACATTGTTACTTTTTGATCGAAAATAGCAACATCGAGAAAAAAGCCACTAAAACTGCGGCAATAAATTATTAAGGTGGAATAAGAAAAAATGTAAAAGGTGGAATCACTTAGAAAGATCACCAGAACGCTCACTATAGAATTATTTTATCTAACCTTACATTGCTTATTTTAAATTCAGGGAGACGTCCCAAACACATATCTTTGTAATTTATATTTTTTATTATGTTTTTATGTTTTAAATAAATGTACTTTTGTTAAATTGTATAGAGGTCTCCAGACTATCTTATTTAGCTTACAGCGCTCCTACACTCTATATTGTTTTGTCATTTTGTAATTTTATACGGTAATCATAGGGAAGATTACCTGTGAAGGAGCTTTAAGATTAGATTCCAGGCGCAGTTTCTTATATATCTATTTTTAAAACTGCATGAAACACAGTATAAATACATTTAAAATTATAGTTACATTCATATAAACAGTATCTGATAAAAATGATTCATTTAAATATTAAAATGATAAGGTATATAGTATAGTATATATATATATAGTATATGACAAGGTTTTTGCTATATTGTATATATATACATACATATACATATCTAAATATGTCTATGAATGCATATATATTTATGTATATATGTGTGTACATATGTATGCATGTGTTTTATTGTATATATAATGTACATATTTTATATTCCGATGTTCTTCACCTACAGTATAATGTAATTATATATATATATATATATATATATATATATATATATATCCTATATATATCTGTATATACTTATACCTAATATGTATAGATATAAAATATATATATAAAATAAATGATGGGGGTTTATATATATATATATATATATATAACACACAGTGAAAACCCAGCACTCACTTACAAGCTCTCAGCTAAGATTTAAAAGCAAAAATGGAAAGGTTAGTCACCGCATCTGGCCAAATGGGACAAGCTCAGGTACCACGTCAAGGTCCTTTCAAATACCCGAGACCCTAAAACAGCCACACAATGCAAGCTTTCAAATCCAAACAAACTGAAAACAAGGGAAGGGTGCACAGGAATATGTAATCACCCTAGACATATACAAAACACGGAAGGGAACTGCACTCTCATACCGGACCGGGTACACATCCTATGACCCTGCAACATGCTCAGCCCTTGGTGCCACTGGCACTCACAGGAAGCTGTGCTGTCCCCAGAGCCACAAGCAGTTAACCCCAGACAGGTCTGGGTGCAAGAACCATAGGGAAAATTACAAAGCAAATTAATACAACACACAGAGAAAACCCAGCACTCACTCACAAGCTCTCAGCTAAGATTTAAAAGCAAAAATGGAAAGGTTAGTCACCGCATCTGGCCAAATGGGACAAGCTCAGGTATATAAAATAAATGATGGGGGTTTTCTATGTGAAGAACATAGAAATGTAATATATGGGTATCATGCTTTGTGACTGAGGTCAATCTCGGTGTCGGGTTAGCGCACATAAAAAATAGAGCAAAATCGCAAAACGCTAAGAGCAATAAGCATATTTTACGTTCCTTTGTTCTTCACGTGAAAAAAAGAAGTATTTTGTATTATTATATATATATATATATATATTTCTATATATATATATATATATCTGATAATGTTTATATAAATATAGATATCTATACCTATATGTCTTCTGGAGAAAAATACTTCTGGACATTGGACAAGAAGCTGTAAATGTAGGTTACTCACAGGGTCTTCAACACCAAAAAATAGTGTCTATACTCAGTCTAAGGTGTAAGTTCCCAGCCAACTCAACTCCCGTTTACCAAATCAGAAAAAAAGCTACAAATCCACAAAAATTAAAATTTTCTATAAAAAATAGATTAAAATAATGTGTCAAATGCAATGCATTTCATCCAGTTTCACCCAGTAATTAGTATAGGTGTCAAAATACTTGGCAATATGATGTATACATATAAACAAATTAATGTGTGTAAATATCAAGATTCGCTTTTAAGTTTTACAAAACTGTAGTCAGTATAACATAAATATATTCTGCTGTTTGGAGTTTGGGGTCTCTAAAACACATATATTATAATCAGTCTTTAAAAAAAATATCTTAACTCAAGCACAACAGATTACAACTACATTAATCTAAATAAATAACAACTAATTACAACTATATGAATCTAACTATGTCTACCTCTATATCATTATAATTGCATATCTAAAATGCCTGAAAATATTGTGGCACAAAACAAAACAGAAAAAAAATTGTTTTATAGACTATTTAGATTTATTTTTCATTCTTGACCTGTAATGTCACATAACAGAGATTGAGAAAATTCCTTTTTAACATTGCATCTGACCAGATAAGGCATGTGTTCAATTGTATGTGTGTAGATGTTATCAGTAGTTGCATACAATGTGAAGTTTCCTGTGAGCACAGTAGGAAGAGGCTGCCTGGTGCCATGATGAATAAAGACAATATACGTTATTTTGAATATTTCAATGTGACATTTTACACTAAATCATATTCCTTAGATTTTTTAGTCATTGCTTATAGAGTTTGCCTTGATGTGTTCCATTAAAGTAGTCATTGTATTTAGGATATTGTTATGAAGGAGTTTAAAATAGTATGGTATAATAGTTAGGTAAAAGGAGCCCATGACTCATAAAGTTCATTACTAGGTTATGCACTATAAAGAGCAATGTGTAAGCGTATACAATGTACATACTGGTTAAGGGGCTTTTTATGGGCTGTTATACAGCAAGTACACCATATTGAAAATGGAGAGGATGAGAATTTTGTTTTTCTTACCAATGATAAGCACAATTAACACTTTAAAATGTTTGATATTTCCTCAGATGAATAAATCAGGGCATCTCTGAAGAACTAGAGGAGACATACAAATGTATGAAGACTATTATTTGCATTTCTACATCCATATTATTTCATATGTATTTTATCTATCATCTATCTATCTATCTATCTATCTATCTATCTATAATCTATCTATCCATCTATCCATCTATATATTTCTGTCTTGCTGTCTATATTTCTGTTCGACCATCCATCTGCCTGTTTATCTATCCATCTGCCTGTCTATCTATCTCTCTTTGCCTGTCTGTCCATCAATATTTCTGTTTGTTTGATCTTTCATCCATCTGCCTGTCTATCTATCCATCCATCTGCCTGTCTATCTATCTCTGTTTGCCAGTCTGTCCATCAACATTTCTGTTCCACCGTCCATCTGTCTATCTACCTATCTCTCTTTGTCAGTCTTTTCGTCAATATTTCTGTTCGACCATCTATCTATCTATCTATCATCTATCAAACTATCTACTGTATATAATCAACAACTTACTTTCTTCAAAGTCAAACTTGAACTGAATGCCTGGTTATTCAGAATATTTTTATTTAGCAATGAAAATGGATTATTTGGGGTCCAAATGTTCTGGGGAAAACAGTTTAATTTAAAAATTTCCATTAAGTATGAACATTCACTAAAAAACTCATCTTTTTCTTTCTTCTAGTATTTTAATATATTTTTTAATCCTGCATTTTCCTAATTTTCAATGCAATGCTTGAAATTGATGTTGAACCCATCTCACTGTGTAATAATTGATGAGTATCTACATATCTTCTGAGAATTTCTCATGGCATACCAAACAAACTAATTGTAAAGGTTCCATTTTCTTACCAATGGCAGGAGAGGGTGCACTAATCCAAAGGCAGCTGGCAAAAGTCAGGATTGTGCTGTGAGAAGAACTTTTAGCAGGGCAGGAGCCCAGATTTGTTATCAAAATATGAGGCTTAGCGCAGGGTTTGCTATGGGCATTTTGTTGTCTGAAGAGACTGTGGAGGGGCACACTAAGTTTAGTGCACAGGACCTGAAAGGCTTCTTTCTTTAACATGACTGACTGTGCTACCTGTGGTAAAGATAGTGCTATTTTGTAACCTGGATGTCAGATGGGATCTTGCAGTAGTTTTGGTGATAAGACCTATGGGGAGATTTTAAAGGTCTATGCTGACACTAGTCAGATGCTTTGTCATTCTCATGGAAGTCCTGGCATTTTTAGCTCTGAACTGCTTTCCTGATTTTTAAACCCCAGCTTATATCATGGTTTATGCTCCAAGTCTTATCCCTATCTGTACCATGAATTGAGGACTGAACTGCCTATGCGGACTACTGATATAACTTTGAACTACTATTGTGCCTGTTCCTTTTGCTGTGACATTTGGCTTCTGAAGGATATCCTGGTATTGAACTTTGGCTTGGCTTCTGACTATTCTTTTAGATTATCCCTGAGTGCTGAAATCTAGTACTGCTCATCTGGTGTTGATTTTGGCCTGATCCTGAAAACTGAATTCTCCAGCAAGCTTAGTTCTAGCCATTCAAAAAGGTAAATTGTCACACCTGCCTTAGCCTCTATTTAGTAAATCCTCAGGCCTTGGTTCAATACACCAGCTTTGATGTTTACAGATCACTGTATGTTGACCTCTGCCTGTGTTCTACTGACTGCAAGTACCCAGATATATTCTGTTTTGTTTTCTGATGTATTTATCCTGGAAACAACTGTATTGTATACCCCGAGCCTGCAACATATCTCAGTTACCAGTCAAGTATTACTGTGATTATCTAGTCATTTGCTACAACTATATTGAATATTTGACCCAGCAACATATCTCAGTTACCAGTCAAGTACTACTGTAATTATCCAGTCATATGCTACAACTATATTGTATACTTCAAACTCTGCAACATATCTCAGTTACAAGTCAAGTATTACTGTGATTTTTAATAATTCTTCGTACTAAGACTAAGTGCAAAGACCGGCAATGTAAATCTTAAAAACAAATTATCCTCAATCAAATTAAGTGTGCACCGTCCCATGTAAATGGAAATTATTATAAAATAATTAGATGCTCAAAAGTCTATAAAGTACTATAGCCGTAACTCCAGCTCCCAAATTAAACTCTATTACCTGCTCACTTTCTCACTCTGAATCTGGTACCGTTCTCTTAGCGCGGGCATCAGCTATGCCTCTCCCAGCGCCAACGGATCATCTGACTCGAGTACAGCGTCCACACAGGTAGATTCCAGCTTGCGCTGCGCCAATGTCATGTGTTGGGTCTGCGGCCAATCAGTTACTGCACACCTGCTCCCGCTTTAATCCAAGTTATACAGCAAAACAACCAAAGCTGGTATCCATAGGGAAGAAAGGTGTAGAAGTCATCTTGCAAATAAAATCAAGTTTATTCAGGTTTATAAAAACATTAACGACCGAGGGGTTCACATACATAGCGTAGCACAGGACGGCTTACGCATTTCGGCTAAAGAGCCATAGTCAAAGCTTGCTGTGCTATTACACATCCATCTTGAAAAGGTGTATAAAGCCATTGGATTTGTTAAAAACAGTAATGCCCATATGCATGAGAGCCAATTACAAACACATAATACTCTAAGTTACCTTTGGGTTGAAAATCCCAGAATTCCCCTGTTCCACCATTTTCCAAAGGTTCATAAATAACTACTACAACTACACAATATCCAAGGACGCCCAATTGTGAACGGAATAGATTACCTTTTAGGTAATCTGTCACAATGGCGTGACTCCATCCTTCAGCCTCTAGTCTCATCTCTCCCTCCTCATCTTAAAGACACTAAACATGTGCTGACAGAGATAGATGAGGTGAGGTGGGAAAAAAGGGTCAATCTGGCTCACGGTAGATGCTGTGTCTTTATATTCTAGCATCCCACACAATAAAAGTCTGGAAGCCATGTGCTTTTTCCTACAGCACTTCACTGGTCACTTTCAAACCCTCCTAGATATAAATAGGATGGTGAGAAATATCACTTTAAGAAATTTTTACTCCAAGAATCCATCATATGCAACAAACAAAAATAACTCTGCTCAAACAACCAAGTCTAATAATTTTATTGAGACGTGTGATATAGTCTCCCTTTAGCAACTCCAAATGGCGGCTGCAACAGAGTCTGGATCTATTTTCACTAAGAATTCCAGATATATATCCTATTCACAATATAGGTAATATAATTGATACTTTTTACAATAGAGTGGAAAAGGATCTAGGGATATTGAAAGAAAACACTAAACACACTAAACAAAATCTAACTGTCTCAGAAAGAAGGGTGTTGAAATCCCTACAAGATAATTCTAATGTGGTGATCAGGAAAGCAAATAAATGGGGCATGGTAGTGGTCATGAACCGTGAACACTACATTTCAGAGGGCAAACGCCAACTTAACAATGAGGATGATTATTTAATACTTAAGGGAGATCCTACTCCCATTTTTCAGAATGAACTAAAGCAGACTTTGGATGATGGTTTGTAACAGGGGATACTTGATCCAGGAACAGTTGATTACCTTTGGGTTGAAAATCCCAGAATTCCCCTGTTCCGCCATTTTCCAAAAGTTTATAAATCACTACACAATATCCAAGGATGCTAATTGTGAGTGGAATAGATTCCCTTTTAGGTAATCTGTAACAATGGCTTGACTCCCTCCTTCAGCTTCTAGTCTCCTCGCTCCCTCCTCACCTTAAAGACACGAAACATGTGCTGACAGTGATAGATGAAGTGAGGTGGGAAAAAGAGTCAATCTGGATCACGGTAGATGCTGTGTCTTTATATTCTTGCATTCCACACAATAAAGGTTTAGAAGCCATGTGCTTTTTCCTACAGCACTTCACTGATCACTCTGAAAATTGTTGACCCATAGATTTTTCAAATTTGAAGAGACTTACTATCTCCAAACATGTAGAATAGTCATGGGAGCAAAATTTGCTCCATCTTTTGCGAACTTGTTTCTTGGCTGGTGGGAGTTCTTCCACATCTTTGGAGATAGTAACCCATATAGATCTTATGTCTCTCTTTACAAGGGGTATATTGATTGTCTGCTCTTCATTTGGACAGGCCCTGAGGATTTCATCAAGCCCTTTTGGATTTACTTAAATCCAATGAGATTGGCTTGAAGTTTACCTATGAGCACAATGTAGTGCAAATCATTTCCTAGAACTAACGTTGGTAGGCTAGGATAATGGGACTATTAAGTCCACAGTATACCACAAGCAAATCTCAGGCAACTGACTCATTTTCGGCACAAGTTCCAAACACACATCATTTACTATAGCTAAGTGGGAGTTTACCCGGTTGAAAAGAAATTGTTCAGACCCTGCAGATTATCTTAACCAGACAGTAGATCTAGAACATACAGTAGCTTGAGAGCCAGAAATTATCCATGTAAGGCCATCAAAAAGGCCAAATTGGCTGTTCAATCCAAAACCAAAGAAAGCCTTCTAGCACCCAAATCGTTGCAAATAGAGGTTTTGAGGGGTATAACATTCGTGACTGGGCATAGTAACCAATATTCCCAAATTTGTAAGATAGTACACAAACATTTCTCTATCCTAAATGCAGACGATAAGCTTGTAGATAAAGTTAAAATTGGTCTAGGATGCTCCTATAAGAAAAGTCCCACATTGGGGTCCATTTTGTCTCCTACATTACTAAAATCCCCTATGGAGTCTAGTAGCTCCTGGTTAAAACATATTGGCATGTTCAAATGTGGGCACCAAAAGTCCAAGCCATGTGAATACGTTAAGATTACGAAAACATTCTCAAGTCTGGTTACTAACAGAGTATATAATATTGGTGCCGGCTTGAATTGTACATCAAAATACGTTTAAAATGAACAGATCATCTACCCCATTGGTCCACCACTTTGAAATTCACCATAAGGGTAGTTTGAACACATTTTCATGGTGTGCCATAGAGAAAGTTAGGAGACCAAAAGGAGGAGGTGATCTGGATTGTATTCTGGCAAAACGGGAAGCATTCTGGATTTTCACATTGGGTACTAGAAGTCCCACTGGTCTTAATTACCAGTACGATGTTATGAATCATTGGGAATAGGTATCTGTTCAAATCTTTCCCATGTAAGGTCCCTGAGCTGTGTTATGAAACAGGGATGCTCCTTTGCTGTATAAAGAAACTTTTTTCTTATGTGACTCACAATCTGCAAGTAAACAAACAAGATATATGCATCAACTGTTTTCTATTGAGTCTTAAAATGTTGATGTTTGCATAGATTTTACTTTTCCAGTTCCAGAACTGCAGTAGCTCTCTACTATTATTAGACACAGCATCTCAAGCTTAAATTTGTGTTACCGGCTATGTTACTAAGCAGCAGAAAAAACACCTTTTGCAGGAATCTGGGCTGCAAGCTTTGGGTTTGTATGCCATGGGATAATTTTGCTCCTCCATTGTAAAGAGGAGGGCAAAAGTAGCAAGAGGAAAGACCTGAGCTCAACACTGTTCTGCTGCACCTGGGAAAGGAACATGAACCCTAAACAAGTGCTAGCTAGAATCCAAAGGAGAGAACTGGCTGACAAGCACTGCTACAACAACAAATAGTGAACAAGGAGTAAACAACAAGCTTGGTGCAAATTATTTTACACTTAAACATTTTTATTTACCATTAAGCTTGGGTTTTGCAGATGCAAACCCTCCACTAGCAATAACATGGCTTATTATTCTTAATTTCTGATTTCTCTAGACCAATAAGATGTTTTCAGTTTGTGAGCTGCCGCAATCTGGGCCGAGATTCGATATAAATTGTCGCCCGCAAAAGCCGGCGACGCCAAATTTTGCGCGGGTTTGGTATCCTATATACGGCGTAACTTAGAAGTTATGCGCGTATATTTCTGCCTTCGCCCATCGTTTTTTGGCCCATAGACTGACATACAAAACACGTGCAGTTTGGTATCCAAAATACGGCGTAAGGACTTACGTGCGCAGATTTCAGAAAATCTACTCCATTCTCATCTTGCCACAAATTGCAGGCGCAGCAACCCTTGCACTGACTTAGAAACCAATGTAACTCTCTAAAGGCCCAACAAATGAATGCATAACAACATACATATCAGCAGCTTGATCACAAATAGTTAACCTCTTCAAAGCATTTATTAATCCTGCCCCTGCAAGTGTGTCAAACCAATCACAAAGGGGTGCATCATTGGGCACAAGGGTGCATCATGGGGCACAAGGGGTGCATCATTGGGCACAAGGGTGCATCATGGGGCACAAGGGGTGCATCATTGGGCACAAGGGGTGCATCATTGGGCACAAGGGTGCATCATGGGGCACAAGGGGTGCTGGAAGCCCTACAATCCCCTGTTGTTCCGTCTACACATGCTGATTCTATAGTTGCTGCTGAGGTCCATGGTCATGGTTCTGCCCCTGCTGCAGCTGGTCATCGAATTACATACTGCGGATTTCCACTGCATGTAAGTGAAACTACTACATCCCATCCCCATTCCCTTAACCACCCTAGTTACTGAAAATATATCATTAGTTTAATTCATGTTTTGGTCACTATGATTTATTGACCTTCATTTCGAGGAATGAAAATGGATGTTTACACCTTATGTTCACACCTTCTGTAAAAACATTATTATTTAGATATATATACCCATGTGCAGGGATAGGCAAGGTGTCCTTCACTAAAGGTCTTTACCTTAGAAAATGTCCGCCACAGCCTTGGCTCTTGCCTATCCCTGCACATGGGTCAATTTCTATTGGATGTGAGAAACCTTGATTTACATCTTAAAAAGTGAATATCACTATATGTACCCTTCATACACAACTATGTGATGTGGAACACTATTAGTTAAAAAAAGGAATTTAAACTTGTTGCAGGATGCATTTTTATAGCATTTCCTTCTCCCCGGGGAGAAGGAAGTGCTATCAAAATGCATCCTGCAGCGAGTTAAAATCCCTTTTTTTAACTAATAGTGTTCATAACCATTGTCTTATGCATAAGCTCTCCAGCCAACAAATAAAGTCTACCGACAGTAGGCATTTTACTGGCATCCCCCAAATATTTGTGCAGTGCGGTTGCACCCTTCTAGTTCTCAGAATAACTATGTGATGTGGTTTATAGAACATGAATATGCCATAAACATGATGATATTACCTTTTTTGGGCCATTTCCACACAGGCCTTATTATATGTTTCAAAAATATTAGTGTACTAAAACACCCCTCACATGGATGTGGATGACAATTATATGGTAAATAACAGAGGACAAGATTTAGGCTGAAATATAACAATATTTGTTTTTTTTAGGCTTCTTAGATGAGGGGGCTGAGGTGCCTGAAGTGGCTCTCCTGGTTCTCCTGGGTTGTGTGGATTCAGAGGATTCTGCAGGAGTGCTGGCCACAGATGAGAGGCTGAAGGCAGTGTCCTGCTGGTGTGTGAAATGCTCCACCAACTCACCCCAACAGTTGGTTTTGTTCCCGTCATCTGTTGTCAGTCTGCATCTGCATATCCGAAATAACTCTCCATCATTTGAGATTGGTTCTGGACTATACCATTTAAAGATGCTGCCATGTCCCGTTGCAGCTCAATGGAACGCTGGAGTAAAGTCTGTTGGCTCCTGTAAAATCTGCGTTGGTCTCTCTGCCTTCTCTTGCAGCTTGTTGTGAGCCTCCTCTGGAGGGAAATGTATTCGTCGCCCAGCTCAGAATACAGAAGATCTCCAGGCTGTTGACCAGCAAGGATTCTAGGTGCAGGTTCACCTCTAGCTGCTGTTGCATCTGGAACATCCTCAGCTTCTGCTGCATCGGGAACTATGACAGCTGGTGCTTCCTCGGGAACTATGACAGCTGGTGCTCTCTGAGGAACTATGACAGCTGGTGCTTGCTGAGGAACTATGACAGCTGGTGCTTCCACGGGAACTATGACAGCTGGTGCTTGCTGAGGAACTATGAAAGCTGGTGCTTGCTGAGGAACTATGACAGCTGGTGCTTGCTGAGGAACTATGACAGCTGGTGCTTGCTGAGGAACTACGACAGCTATATGCTCCTCTTCATATGTTGGAGCTCTTCCAAGGGAAGCGGATGGTGGAGCTCTCTGGGTGGACTGGTAGTCCCATTGCCGACTGGTGTGCGACCACTCAGCCTGTCCAGTTTGTATGTCCTGTTGGTAAAAGTCCTGACTGGCCTGATATTGGGAGGGGAGTAAAGACATCTACCTTTTGGGGATGACTTGGCTCCCCCTCAAAACCAAAAGAATAGTTCTCCGGCCAGGACTCCTCTTCCAATGTTGATGGCATGACGTCTGGGTCCTCAACAGAGGCAATCCAACCCAGCTCATGCCCGGGAGCATACTGTTGATGGATTCTCTGGCCTGTTGGTTGCGGTGGAGGCATGCCCATTTGCACCCGGGTGACAGGAGGTTCTGTGGAGGAGTCAAATTATGAGAGGTATTAGTACAATCATATATATATATCCATGTGGGCATACAATGTACATTGATACATGCTAGGGCCTATACTCATTCTCATGTCAAACTCTTAACATGCATGTGCACTTTGTGAATTTGTGATTTGTGATATGAGGGATTTTAATATGCAAAGTATACATGTATGTGTTTCATGCAATAGTTCTGTGATCATGTCAGTGGATGGAGAAAATGTGTTCTTTAAGTGACACTATGGTCACACAATTTCCTTTAGCCTGATGGTAGGCACATAACCGTGCATTCTTGAGCTAAAAGTATTGTGATGGCTATAGTGTCCATTTTACTGAAAACTCTACATGTGGCTTGTGGCCTGTGTTACTCTGAGACATGTTAATATTTAACTATTCCATCTCATATCCTGAATTTCAATGTGTTAAGTAGCATTAAATGGACATTAAACCCATTTTTAGTCTTCATGATTCATCTAGAGCATGCAATTTTAAACAACGTTGTAATTTACTTCCCATTACCTAATTTGCTTCATTCTCTTGATATTCTTTAGCTGAAAAACAATCTAGATAGGCTCAGAAGCTGCTGATTGGTGGCTGCACATCATGCCTCATGTGATTGGGCTCACCCATGTGCTATTGATATTTAATAAACAAAGAATAACAAAATAATGAAACAAATTAATAATAGAAGTAAATTGGGATGCTTGTTTAAAACTGTATTCTCTATCTGAATAATGACATAAAAAGATTTGGTTTAATGTCCCTTTAATGGTGAAATATAAATTGTAGATGTTTTTGTTAGTAGCCAAATACCATGCTCCTCATTGTGTACATGAATGTGTGACATTAAAGGATGTTATATCTCAATTACATATAATACTGGTTGTGTGGATGTTACTCACCAGCATGCCTGTGCTGATGTTGCAGCCCCTGAGTCACGATCCCCTGGAAGTCCATGGACTGCTGTGACACTCAGGGACCTGCAAATGATCTCCTGCCACTCATATATCCTGCCCCCTGGGGAGGACCACCGCCTGTTCCCCTCTGGTACATGGCTTCTTGACCCATTTTCTCCTTCACCCGCCTCTTGCAGTCATTCCACCTTTTCTTGAGCCCATCCACATACCTCCTCTGCTGGGCCACGCTGTTGACAGCCTCCTCGACCTTCAGCCATGCATCTCTATGCCTTCAGGGCAACTCCTTGCCCTTCTCTTGGCCAAAGAGGGCAGTGTGGTTCTCCATGACGGCCTGGACTAGCGCGAGGTTTTCGGCAAAAGAGAAGTTGGGGCACCTCATGCGCTCCTCATCCTGGGCCGCCTGGCTCCCTCCCTGGGATGTCCCTGGTGTGGGTTCCTCCCTATCCTCTCCCTCCTCCCCCCATCTTATCCCCATGTGCACCCTCTGTCCCTCTTCTAAGTGTGCATGGTCTCGGGGCAGCCCCCACTCCCAATCATCCCTTCTGGCTCTCCCTCTCCCCCACTCCACTTACTCCCTGACGGGACCCTGCTGCTCCTCCTCTCCATAAATCCTCTCCCTGCAACTCCCCTTCCCTCCTCCCCCCACCCTAGCTCTCCCTGTCATCCTCAAACTACACACACTCACACACTCACACTCACTCCCACTTCAATCACACACAATACAAGCCAAAACACTCAGCTATCACACTGTAAAAGATAATAAATAAGTAAATGTACAGGCTTAACAATCACAACAATCCGACCTAACTAACTGAATGAAATGCTCCTCTCTCACTGCTCTTTACCACTAATCTCTCTACTCGACTGTAGTGTGCTGTAGCTCCAAGAACCAACCAAACACACTAAAGAAATTGGCGACGTGCGCATGGGTTTATGTATGAATTTTGAATGGCGTAATTACGTGGCTCATCTTTTAGAACTGGCCGTTAATTTTTTATGATTCGTAGCCTATTTGCATAAAACTACACTTTATAGAGACTTTACGGTGAACAAATACTGGCGTAAGTACTTGCGATAACTAAAATGTGTATTTGCGCACATTTTAGTTGATCAACGGTTTTTTACTACTCACGCCAGTTTAGCATCTGATGGATCAGTATATTGGATAGCTCGAGTTTGGAGGTGAAATTACGGCGCGGCGTGGGTTCCCTCGCTTGCGGCCGAAAACTATGCCGTATATCGGATTCGCCGGCCTGTTCTTTAAGCTTCAAAATGTCCCTGTAGGATAACATTGTGTCACAGTAAATATTATATATGGGTCCATTGCCAACTATTGTTTAATTTTTATACTAACTTAATTGGTCACCTTCATTTACTTTATTTGATACAATAAGCCAAGAATTATGCCTGAGGATAATCAGTTCAGATTTAAATGACCCAGTTAATTAAATTGCCAAATAACATGTTTAAAAACATATTTCAGCTTTTTTTAAAAAGAAAAAAAAACACTAAATACATATACAGCTCAAAAAGAAATGGCAAAAAGAATGGGGGTATTCATTGAATTAACAAGAACTGGTTCAAAAATCACAACTTTACATCACACATTTTACTTCCTTTTTTTAAGTATAAAGAGTTTTTAATACAAAAGAGTTTTAAATATAAAAAATAATTTCTATTTCTCTAACCAAATATAGTATTAACAAAGGCAATTTTATATTTTTTTTTCTTTAATAAATATATAAACAATTGTAGGCCAGATTAGGCGGGCAAGTGAGTAAAAAGTGGATGAAACCCGATGGAAGCTAACATCATGACTTCGGATATCACAACTGTGTTAGCTTCTTCTCCCCCATAGACTTCAAAGGAGTATGCTGTTCTAAAGCTAAAGCTTTAAAGTTATATACACACACACACACACACACACATATACACACCTGAATGCTCCAGGCCAGCAAACTGACTAAAACTATGACTATTATAGAGGTGGTCACACTTGCTGATGGATTAATTAATCAAGGGCATTTGATTAGCAGAACCTGCTGCTACTAGCCTCTTAATTCCTATGGAGCAGTAAGGGTTGTACTTAGTTTTTAACACAATGGCTTCTCCATTTTGGCTTTATTTTTATTTAAATATGTCATGATGGTGTAATTGTAATGTGTTGTTGTTCATCTAAAGGACCAGATGATTTTAACTATGTCACTACGTAAAAACATAGAATTCAGGGAGGAGGTGGTTGTGGCCGTGCAGGATCATGTGCTGCTCTGTAAAAAGCTCCGTAGCCTTTCTCCCCACTATTGGCGGCTAAAAGTACTACCAGCAGCAACACTTTGCCTAAAAAATAAGCACAGCTGAACACCGGAACACAAGGCAACCCCTTAAGAGGCACCTAGCATCACCTGACAAGGCGGCTTGCTGAAACAACCGAGACTCCAGGACTCGCTACATAGACGGGCGCCATATTGCAGGCCCTGCCCGACACGCCACAGCAAAAGCAAAACCTACCCGGGCAAACACGAGCCGCACCTGCCGCTCAATACACACCCCGCGATCCCTAAGACACTACAAGTGAGGGAGGTAAGTGCGGGGCTCTTGGAAACAAGCGTCCTTTAACATACCTGAGCCATAGACTGTCTTAATAACCGTGCATCGCACATGGCCACATGGCTGTATAGCTAAGAGTGACCACAACATAAGCAGGCCAACTGCGCTTTAACCCAATCTGTTTCTACTCGTGGGATCTTAGCTGCACTCACAGAGGCTGACTGACACAAAAGTGTCATGCCACTTAAATCCCATCACTATACTTAAGAAAAGCTTTATGGCGTGTACACTTCAGCTCAAGAGACAGCGCTTTGGCAGATGAAAGAAACGTACAAAATACACCTCACACTTTAAATAGTGTAATAGAAACAGCATCAAGGCTTTAAGCTCCCCGGGCATAACAGAAAACTGGCCTTTTTTTCAGAGACATGATTAATACAGGGGACCCTCTTTAACTCTGGTGAATCGCTCATATAACCTGTTTGTTCATGGCAACAAGGAGAATCAGCTAGCTCACACAAAAAAAACAGCCACAAAACCTAACTCAGTCAGTTCCTTTTTCAAACCATCAAAACACAGCCCTTCTTATTAAGTCAGATCCCAAAGGCACATCCAAGCATAATGGAGCCCTCTCCAGCTCGCGGCCATGGTTTCACAGCCCATAGATCAACTTTCCCAGATTCAAAATACCATAGCCCTCCCTTCCTTCAAAAGTGACATAGCGGACTGAAAATGTTCATCAAAATGAATATCCTCACTGAGAAAGACATGTCTGACATGAATTCTAGAATTGAATACCTGGGAAGAAGGCCAAGAAACATCTTGAATCACAAGTAAGTGACCACAATCAACACTTGAATTGCCAAGAGTCCAGTTATAAAATCCTACAACTAAAGGTCGAAGATCTAGACACCGCAGTGCCACAGCAACCTGCGAATCCGTGGCATAACCTGAGGACATCCACTCAGGACACTTTGACCACTTATCTCCCTACATTTTTCAAATATCTGGACCCTTCCCTAGAACTCTCTGAAACAAACACTGGAAAGGGCGCTAGAGCCCTCAGACCGAAACCAACTGGGTCCAGTCCACCTAGAGATGTGACTCATGAATTCACCCACATTTCAACTAAAAGAAGCCCATCTGGAAAACAGGCGCGAAGCCACAGTCTTATCTCATTTCAGGGCCAGAGCCTCCAGGTCTTCCAGGACCTCTGCCCTGCAACCATCTAAAAACGACCGGTCCTCTACGCTTCATCACATCCACCCTACAGGAACATAAGATAAAATACAGCTGGGGCTTTCCTTTCAGCCTACTGGGCATAGGGACGGTAAATTTATCTTATATACGGGACCTGGAGACCTGGACTCCCTATCTAAAGCCTAAACATCACTTTCCCAGCGCCTCAATCACGAGGCCCCAAAAGAGGACAATACTCACACCTACCCACCTAAACATCAAAGGACCGCTATGGACTAAAGTGTCAGGAAGGCACAAGAAGGTCTCTGCTACTAAATTAACTCTTTTTTTCTTTCTCCACTGACAGACTTTAACAACTCCAGAGACTGAGCCATGAGAAAACCAGTCGTATGTCTGACTTTTAGACACCTCTTGCCAATCTCTTACACTTGCATAATACTCTTGTTCGAAAGAATGTAAAAGATTGAGACACTCTATTCTCTGATTTTTTCTAGTTTTATTTTTTCAACACAATGAACACCCTCTAGATTACTAGAATGTCTAGACGTTTAGCCCCTACACCATGCTAATAAGTTGAATTTTCGTAGGTCCTTACATATGCTACCAATTCACTGTGAAATTTGAACGTCTATTGTTTAGATACTCTATCCTCTGTCATTTTAGTTTAAGTTACCAGCTGGGCCTACCAGCTTACTTTTTTACAACTAAATGTTTGGTTAGGTACCAAGTTTGCCTATTGAATTTACCTAGGTCTTTTACAGATGCCTCTAATTTTCTTTGTAGAACTGATTGTTTGATTGTTGTTCGTAATCCTAGCCTCTGCCATCTAAGTTTATGTTATCAGCAGGGCCTAATAGTTAATAGTTAATTGTTGCATTTTAACCCTGTGTTCTCATACGGGTATCCTAAGCAAAGTTTTAGGTTAAATATGTTATTCAATATTGTTGTAATACCATGTTTAAAATGTAAATGCCTTATATCAATGCATGGAGGGAGAAACGCACCCTCACCTACTTATTTACAAAGAATGTTATTGTTTAGTTTAATCTTGTTTTTCTTTTCCCTCCTTTCTTATCTATACTCCTCAAATGCTTATACCTTCGCACTACACTCTACTCTTCTCTCCCATTGCCTCGTGTAGACATTAACTTCACAGATCCCCTGTAACACACTATATAAAATCCACACTATACCCTCATGTCTGCACACCCTCATAGGAAAACACCTCTGACTCACTCCGCATCCAATCCATTAATGCAAAGGGCCTAAATATTCCCTCAAAAAGGACACAAGCCCTGCGCGATTTTAATAGATGTAAGTCGGACCTGGTCTTTATCCAGGAATCCCACTTCAGAAAGGGGAGAGAACCACTCACATTTACTCTCAAATTTGGTAAATTGTTACTATGCTTCCCATCCCAAATCCAAAAAACACGGAAGTGGGTATTTTGATAGGAAAAATATCCCGTTCACCGTTATCAAGGTTATCAGGGACAAAGCAGGCAGATACCTCATATTAATAGGGTTGCTATATGGCCGACCGGTCACGTTAGTCTCCATGTATACCCCCTAACATTAAACAAGCTTCATTTATTAAGACTTTGACTAACCTCGTCCTAGAACATCAAAAAGGTATCTTGATAATTTGTGGAGATCTAAACATGCCCCTTAATCCTCAACTAGACTGCTCATCAACCACTACCTCAGTCCCTGTTTCCCAAATAACCTGTACACTAAATACTTGAAACAGTTAACAGTACAAGACTTGTGGAGATCCCATAAACCCAGACAAAGAGGATTTACACATTTTTCTCATACCCACACAAACAATATTCTAGAATTGATTATGTTCTCACAGACGTCACAGGTCTCTGACTCTTCACCTCCAGCCACATCACCCCTATAACATGGTCGGACCATGCGTCCGTCCTAGGTACTCTCACATGGCCATCCAAACCTATACACGATTATATCTGGAAACTGGATGAACAAATTCTTTCAGACCCCGCAACCATTCAGCAAATATCCAAAACGCAGCCTGGAAGACCCTATATCTGCCGAGGGAAATTCAATTAGCCATTAAAGACCTCCCAACAGGGAAATCACCAGGCCCTGATGGCTTCAGTAACCGGTATTACAAGACTTTTCTAGAGGACTTACTCCCACATATTACTAATTCTTTAATTACATTGATGAGTTCAAACATTTCTCTCCTAGCTCACTTGAAGCCCACATTATTTTACTTCCCAAGCCTAATAAACCCTTAACCCATCCTTCGCACTTCCGCCCAATATCACTCATAAATTCGGACATAAAAATCTACGCAAAAATATTAGCAAACAGATTAAATCTAATTCTTCCAGACCTAATCCACCAAGGACCAAGTGGGATTCGTCCCCTAAAAGAGAGGCGAAAGACAACACGGTCAGGGGCCCTCCACTTAATTCAATACATGCAAGATAGAGAAATCCCTGGAATTCTTCTATCTATAGACGCTGAGAAGGCCTTCGACCATGTTGGATGGGACTTTCTCAGAGCCACACTAGTTAAAATGGGTCTTGGTCCAAAAATCTTGAATAGGATTTTCTCCCTATACTCGCATCCTAATGCCCAAATTACTTATAAACGGTACACTTTCAAAAACATTCAATATAGCAAATGGCACAAGACAGGGCTGCCCTCTATTCTCCCCTATTGTTCGCATGCTTTATAGAAAACATTGGCCACCAAAATTAGACAAAATCCTTCGATTAGTGGTATCCAAATAGGCTCACAAAAATACACCATGTCTCTATTTGCGGATGACATTTTTATTTTCCATCACTAATCCCGAAACCTCGATCCCCAACTTAATGCAAGAATTTCAAGATTTCCAAGCCCTATCCAACTTCCACATAAACGCCTCTAAATCCGAAGTCCTTAATAATAAATCTCGATACCTCAACCATGGACAGAGTTAAAGCCTTAACTCCATTCGCGTGGCGCCCCCACTCATTAAACTACCTGGGAATAGAAATAACCACCTCAATAGAAACAAACCTTTTAAATTAAAGTACCTCCCAATTCAAAATACAATAATAAGGAACTTATCGTCATGGCTCTCCAAAAAACTTTCCTGGATGGGCAAAATAAATGTCCGAAAAATGAACGTCTTTCCCAGACTCCTATACATATTACAAGCTCTTCCTATCCCACTCCCCAAAAATTACATTCTTAACATCCAGAGAGCATTTAGTGACTTTGTGTGGCGTAGACGACCCCCTAGGAATAAATAAAAACATAAGCAAACTCCAAAAACACAGGGGGGGCTGGGTATCCCAGATCTGACAAAATACCGAATAAGCCATATTCCTACAAAGAATTATCGACTGGTGCATACATTACGATCCCAAACGTTGGGTTCAATTGGAACATATCATGACCAAAATACCTCACCTGGGAAGGGTATGCTGGAACTTAGACCCCACGAAACCCTTATTAGACTCCAGCTCACCAGTGATAGCAGAAACATTCAAAATATGGGACAATATTATAGAGACACATGCCTATATCTCATCTAGACCCTCTCCGCTTACGTCAATCTAGATAATGGACACTTAAAACTAGGGTTACAACTTCCGAAGATGTCCCAAACTCATTTACAGGGACATACCGATACATTTCTTAACTATGAACGAGAAAATATTACCTCAGTCAGAACTAATAACCAAGGGATACACTATTTTCCAAAATTGGTTTATATACACACGTGTTCATCATTTTATCACAACCAATAGGAACTCCCTTAACATGACAAGACCCCTGACCAACTTTGAACACCTCTGTGTGCGTACCCCCCCATTATCACACACTCTCTCATCAATATACCAAATATTGACACATAACTCCCCCGGCCAGATACCTCATTCCTTGAAAAATGGGAAGAAGAATTGGGCTTCATAATACTACCACAAACCAGTGCCTCAATCTTTCAAAACATCACAAAAACGTCATCTCACTTTCCCATGCAGGAGATTAACTTAAAATTATTACATAGGTGGTATCTCTCCCCTGTCAAACTAAACCGCCTATTCCGTAATAACTCTAAATGCTGCTGGAGATGTGGCCACGGACATGGAAACCTGGCCCATATGTGGTGGTGGTGTAAAGTAGTGCAAAATTTATTGGAGAAACATCATTGGAAAAATAGAAGAAATTCTTAATACCCGGCTCCCGCTTGACCCCACAATCTGGCTCTAAGCAGGCCCCCTAAAATCAAACTTAAACACGAACTCAAACTCTTTCTACATAATAACTAATAGTGCCAGATATCTCTTGGCTAGAAATTGGAAACACAAGGAAGTTCCCTCCATAAACTCTGGATTAGCAGAGTTTCTGTATTCCTTGAATTGGAGAAATATTATTATATTAAATATGCCAGAATGGAAGTTTACGCTGAAATTATGTCACATCTGGAACAATACCTTAAGAAGTAAACATAGCCACCTATAGTGACACTTAAGATTACCTTGGCACAGGAATGACTCTTTGCAATTTCCCCCACAGAACAGGGTATGCAAGTTAACATACAATGGATCCTAAGGTCAATAGGACCTCAAGCAATGCTTTAAGTCTAGTCTCCAGGCAATCCCCCTCTTTCCCCTTTCTTCTTTTTCTCTCTATCTTCTCTCTTCCTTTATGTCCCTCTATCTTCTTAAGTGAATAACCAATGTAAATAACCTATAGTAGTGATTTAAATGTAAAAGTTAACCGACTCTGTTTATTCACAAAGGAAGCTGCGACTTCCACACTGTAAATTTATTTGAAAAATAAAATCGGTTGGGAAAAAAAAAAAAAAAAAAACCCATAGAATTCAAAGAGGATGTGCTTTCTTTTTCACATGACTGTATATATACATATACTTTAAGCCTCTGATGAAGAAGGTGACATAATTACATACCTTTAAAATGCATCAGGAGTCAATTTTTACTTTGCCAAGAATCAACTCTTCACACAAATTCCAAACGAACTGCTTAGGAGACTATATCCGGCAGTGCAGCCCTGCTTTTTGACAAATTTTGATCTGTTGCATATGCAAAGCGCTACGATTACCTCATTGCATTGTGGTTACCTATTGTAAGTGTTCTTTTCTATTTTAATACCTAACTAAATAAACGGAGTTACACTATTTGTGCGTCCTCTTCTTTGTCTTCCCCTATATACCACACCGCTGGGGTTCCCAAGCAAGTTACTATCATGTTACTACCTAGTTAACATCCTTTTTTCTTTCAGAGTGTCTTGTCCTAATATCATAATTATATCAACCCTATGTATAGCTTTTATTATCTGTGCTTTTATATGAGGGTGAATTATGAATTATAGGGAATAGGCAATCTGTCTACTTTCTTTCTCATGTGGGTCCCTGAGGTCTTTACCTCTAGTGTGTAATACAACGGCCTCATCAATATCCAACTTATTCGCACAGTGTCAATTACGCAATACGTATACTATAATCCTAAACATGCTGTATTTATCATCATTTGTCTCTACTTTTACAATAGGGTTAGATAATGTTTCTATGTCTCTTGACCAGCATAATTATTATAAAAGCATGTTAATTTATACAATTTGAGTCATCTCAGTTACTAAGGAATTTCTAGTGATTATTTCATGGACAATATCAAGGATATGTATAGTTCCTTTAGTCCCTGCTTTAGAAACAGTGTGCACTAATGTATTAATGTATTAATGTTTCTATTAAACTGTCATGCACAGGTTTGAAGGCAGCAGATCTAACCCCTACAAACAGGGAGGGAATTTCGGAATATGTTTTTATATAGGGTCGGTAATATAATACATATAGTATGCTTCCATTATACATGCTTCCACTATATTTTTAGGAAATTGGAATTTGTTATGCTGAGTGTGTTAAAGAAAGTTGAGTTGTATTATCATTATCTCATTCACAATCACATCTAGGGCTTTATTGCTCTCTTTCCTTATCAAAATAAGCGGATTCCAACTGCTATTTTTTTATTTTTTTTTACCTTTTCCATCTTTTACGTATAAACACAAATCTATAGGCAATCTTCTATCGTCAGATCTAGCTATGTTCTTACAACAGTATGTTTATGATGCTAATTTCTGTAACATTGTAACTTAGATTTTTATGCGTTTGTGATTGACTCTCATACATATAGGCGTTGCTGTTTTTAACAAATCCAATGGCTTTATACACTTTTAAAGATAATTGTGTAATAGCACAGCAGGCTATGACTACGGCCTCTTTAGCCGAAGCGTGTAAGCCGTCCTGTGCTACGCTATGTAAGTGAACGCCTTGGTTGTTTATGTTACCCGGTTTTATGTAATAAACCTGAATAAACTTGATTTTATTTGCAAGACGACTTCTACACCTTTCTCACTATCAATTCTTCTACCACAGTTATATTGTGCACTCTGAATCCTGCGGCATATCTCAGTTACAAAAGGAACTATTGCAGTGTTTATCAAGTCTGCAGTCATATACTCAGATACTCATTACTACTTGTTTTCTATAGAGTCTTAGGGGCCCATTTATCAAGCTCCATACAGAGCTTGTGGGCCCCGTGTTTCTGGCGAGTCTTCAGACTCGCCAGAAACACAAGTTATGAAGCAAGCGGTCTAAAGACTGTGCTCCATAACCCTGTCCGTCTGCTCTGAGCAGGCGGACAGGAATCGCCGGAAATCAACCCGATCAAGTATGATCGGGTTGATTGACAGCTCCCTGCTGGCGACCCATTGGCCGCGAGTCAGCTGGGGGCGGCGTTTGCACCAGCAGCTCTTGTGAGCTGCTGGTGCAATGTTAAATGTGGAGAGCGTATTGCTCTCCGCATTCAGCGAAGTCTTGCAGACCTGATCCTCACTGTCGGATCAGGTCCGCAAGACCTTTAATAAATAGCCCCCTTAAAATGTTGATGTTTGCATAGATTTTACTTTTCCAGTTCAAAAACTGCAGTAGCTCTCTGCTATTATTAGACACAGAATCTCAAGCTTAAATTTGTGTTACCGGCTATGTTACTAAGCAGCAGAAAAAAACCCTTTTGCAGGAATCTGGGCTGCAAGCTTTGGGTTTGTATGCCATGGGATAATTTTGCTCCTCCATTGTAAAGAGGAGGACAAAAGTAAGCAAGAGGAAAGACCTGAGCTCAACACTGTCTCTGCTGCACCTGGGAAAGGAACATGAACCCTAAGCAAGTGCTAGCTAGAATCCAAAGGAGAGAACTGGCTGACAAGCACTGCTACAACAACAAATAGAGAACAAGGAGTAAACAACAAGCTTGGTGCAAATAATTTTACACTTAAACATTTTTTATTTACCATTAAGCTTGGGTTTTGCAGATGCAAACCCTCCACTAGCAATAACATGGCTTATTATACTTAATTTCTGATTTCACTAGACCAATAAGATGCTTTCAGTTTGTGAGCTTTCACAATCTGTTCTTTAAGCCTCGAAATTTCCCTGTAGGATAACATTGTGTCACAGTTAAATATTATATATGGGTCATTGACAACTATTGTTTAATTTTTATACTAACTTTAATTGGTCACCTTCATTTACTTTAATTTGAAACAATAAGCCAAGAATTATGCCTGAGGATAATCAGTTCAGATTTAAATGACCCAGTTAATTAAATTGCCAAAAATAACATGTTAAAAAACATATTTCATCTTTTTTTTAAAAGAAAAAAAAACACTAAATACATATACAGCTCAAAAAGAAATGGCAAAAAGAATGGGGGTATTCATTGTATTAACAAGAAGTGGTTGAAAAATCACAAATTTACATAACATATTTTACTTAATTTTTTAAAGTATAAAAGAGTTTTAATACAAAAGAGTTTTAAATATAAAAATAATTTCTATTTCTAACCAAATACAGTATTAACAAAGGCAATTTTATCTTTTTTTTTTTTTCTTTAATAAATTTAAATAATTTAGGGCCAGATTAGGCGGGCAAGTGAGTAAAAAGTGGGTGAAACCCGATGCAAGCTAACTTCTTCTCCCCATAAACTTCAAAGGAGTATGCTGTTCAAAAGAAAACTAACACTGCGCTAGAGCTATAAAGTTATATACACACACACACACACACACATACATATACACCCCCCTGAATGCTCCAGGCCAGCAAAACTGCTAAAACTTAGACTATTATAGAGGTGGTCACACTTGCTGATGATTAATTAATCAAGAGCATTTGATTAGCAGAACCTGGCTGCTACTTAGCCTCTTAATTCCTATGGAAGCAGTAAGGGTGTTCTTAGTTTTTCACACATGGCTTCTCCATTTTGGGCTTTATTTATTTAAATAAGTCATGACGGTTGTAATATGTCATGTGTTGTTGTTCATCTAAAGGACCAGATGATTTTAACTATGTCCTACGTAAAACCATAGAATTCAAAGAGGATGTGCTTTCTTTTTTCACATGACTGTATATATACATATACTTTATGCCTCTGATGAAGAAGGTGACATAATTACATACCTTTAAAACGCATCAGGCGTCAGTGTACTATCGGTGCACATTTTTACTTTGCCCAAGAATCGACTCTTCACACAAATTCCAAATGAACTGCTTAGGAGACTGTATCCGGCCAGTGCAGTCCTGCTTTTTGACAAATTTTGATCTGTTGTATATGCAAGCGCTACGATTACCTCATTGCATTGTGGTTACCTATTGTAAGTGTTCTTTTTCTATTTTAATACCTAACTAAATAAACGGAGTTACACTATTTGTGCATCCTCTTCTCTGTCTTCCCCCTATATACCACACCGCTGGGGTTCCCAAGCGGTGCAGGCAACCACATCTCAGTCAACCACATCACCGAACTCCAATTGGATCCGACCACCATTGCATACATTTTTCCTTCAACAAACCCACCGCACACCTCCAGCAGCACCCACCCACCCGCAGAAACTGTAACAACATTACCGAAGACCAACTGCACTCCACCCTGAAAAAGTGCCCCCCAGCTACCTCCATAGATGCCAACTCCTCCACCCGCAACCTCCACCACTGGCTCACAGACTGCGCCAACACCCTTGCCCCTCTCAAGAAACCGTCCAACTGCCAACCCACCAACAAGGCTAGTTGGTTCACCCCTGCCCCTCCAGGACTCCAAACACCACTGCAGGCGATTGGAAAGGACCTGGAGATCCAGCAAGACCCCCTCAAATAAAACAGCCTGCAAAGAAGCCATCACTACCCACCACCACCTCATCAAAACCACCAAGAGACAGCCATCCACTGATAGAATCAATGCCAACGTCCACAACAGCAAGGAGCTGTTCACAGTCATCAAGGAATTCTCCAATCCCAACAGCAACACCAACGACATCCCGCCCTCCCAGGACCTCTGCGATAATCCTCGCAATGTACTTCCACCGCAAGATTGTCGACATCTACGACAGCTTTGCGCCCCAGAACTCACCCACCACCGCCTACCCACCAACTCCCACCGATACCTCACCCAAATACACCCACGCCTACCCCCCACTGACCATCTGGAGCCCCTCACCACAGAGGACGCCATCAGGATCATGAGATCGTTCAAACTCCGGAGCACCTCGGACCCATGCCCGCATCACATTTCAACAAAGCGGTTGACACCATCGCCCCCGAGCTCTGCAGCACCATCAACTGCTCCATCGAAACCGGCACCTTCCCGGATGACTGGAAGCACGCAGAATTAAAACCCATACTGAAAAAACCCACGGGCTGACCCCAATGATCCGAAGAACTACACGCCCAACCTCTTTGCTCCCCTTTGCGGCCAAAGTCATCGAGAAGTCATCAACGCCAAACTCGTTGACTACATTGAAGCCACCCACACCCTGGACCCCTCCCAATCTGGTTTCAGGAGCAACCACAGCACCGAGACCGCCCTCCTCGCCGCCACAGATGACATCCTCGCCCTACTCGACCGAAGAATGGATCACCTCCTTCCTCACTGGCAGAACCCAGAAAGTTAGACTCCCACCCTTACCTCCAAGCCCACAGAAATCAGCTGCGGTGTACCCCAAGGCTCTTCTCTGAGCCCCATCACCCGACGACATGACCTCAACATCGTCTCCTACGCTGACGACACCCAGCTAATCATCTCACTCACCAGTGACCCCACCACCACCAAGAGAAACGTCCATAAAGGGCTGACAGCAGTCGCCACCTGGATGAACTACAACTGCCTAAAGCTGAACGCAGACAAGACTGAAGTCCTCCTCCTCGGTCCCACCACATCCGCGTGGAATAACTACTGGTGGCCCACACGCCCTCGGGACACCCTCCAACCCCCCACCAAAGATGCACAAAATCTAGGTGTCATCCTGGACTCATCGCTCTCCATGGACCGGCAAATCAACGCCGTCTCTTCTGCATGCTTCCACAACACCTTCACCTGCTGCAAAAGATCTTTAAATTGATCCCAACCGAGACCAGGAAGACTGTCACTCACTCCTTTGTCAGCAAGCTGACTGGACTATGGTAACGCACTCTACGTCGGCACCACCATCAAGCTCCAAAAAAGACTACAGCACTTCGAGAACTCCTCAGCCAGACTAATCATTGACATCCCTCGTCAATGCCACATCACAAAATACCTGCGGGACCTGCACTGGCTCCCCATCAACAAAAGAATAACCTTCAAGCTTCTCACCCACGCATTCAAGGCCCTCCACAACATCGGTCCCGAATACTTGAACCACCGCGTTACCTTCTACACCCCTACCAGACAACTTTGATCGGCCGACCAAGCCCTCACTGTCAGCTCCCGCATCAGGAAAACCACAGCGGGAGGCAGATCCTTCTCTCACCTGGCTGCCAAGACTTGGAACACCCTCCCACTGCACCTTAGACAAGCTACCGCCCTAACTAAGTTCAGAAAGGAACTCAAGACCTGGCTCTTCGACTGAACTGCAACCCCAGTGCCTTGAGACCCTTACGGGTGAATAGCCGCGCTTTACAAGAACCCAATAGATAGATAGATAGATAGATAGATAGATAGAGACAGAGCTGACTCAGATTCAGGGACTGACTAAACCTGAAGCACTGACGGCTAAGGGATCGTATACCAGTGAGGGAGTCTGCCTTTCAGAGAAGTGTTTACGTGAGCCAACGAACGCTGGAATTACTAGCAAGCACAGCCATCACTGCATCAACCTTACCTCATACGAATGGTGTATGAGTTTGTAAGTAGAATACTTAAAGTGAATGTCAATTTTGATGCTAAAGTGCCGGTTTTTAAAAATTTGATTAATAACAGGGGCACTTTAATTCATCAAAATTTACATTTCACTCCTGTTGTGAAAAGTTACTTACATTTTAAGCTTCACAGCAGCTGCAGCTTCCTCCAGTCGTTGCACGCCATTTCTGACGTCAGAAATGATGGATAGGTCATCCTCCAATCACAGCTCCCCCCCCCGGGGGAATCAGTGTCTGATTCAATGCCGTGATTGGAGGAAGCTGGATACCTCATTTTAGACATAGGAAGAGGCTTTGCAATGGGTGGAGGAAGCTGGAGCTGCTGTGAAGATTAAAAGGTAAGTTTTTTTTCTCAACCGGAGTGAAATGTTAAATTTTGATGAATTAAAGTGCCCCTGTTTTTAATTGAATTTTTAAAAACCGGGCACTTTAGCATCAACATTGACATTCACTTTAAGAGGGAAGAACCGTGGGTCTTTGAGTGTATTCCATCTGTTTACACAGTTTTGTTCTCCCTACTCTACGCATCTTATGAATTATCTGCTCTGTAATGGGACAAAGTACTATTTACTTACGTGCTCATTATTACATCATAGGGTTAAGAGTGGAATTTTACCTGATATATTATTTCATTTGTGCACATTTTGGATAACTGTGATATTTATTTATTTCACTTTATTGTGTTCCCCATCTGATTAACCATCCATCTGTATTCTCTATCCCATATATTTATATAGGTGCTGTTATGCCTTATCGTGTCATATTGTATTTTATTACTAATATATTAATACATTTTTTAACCCTTCATTGATCCATACACTACCTCCTATAGCTAGCGCTGAATACTTTCCAGAACCTTCTTTTTCATATATATATATATATATATATATTTATATATATGTATACATACATACACACACACATACATATATACAGTACTGTGCAAAAGTACTGCGCAAAAGTCTTAGGCCCCCTATTAGATTTGTTGTTTCAGCAATGGTATAATGACTATTATAATTATTTCTCAGTCTCTTTATTAGAATACAATCATGAAATACAGGATATTTGTATGCAGTATTAAAAAAACTTGAAAAACATCAAAACAAACAGTTTCTATAAGCTAAGTGACAAGTATTTAGTGTGACCTCCCCTTACACTTGAGCATTAGCAGAAACCTGGCTCTCATAAACCTAAATAGAATTGAACCCCTAATTAATGTAATTGCTAACACCTGTATGTCAAAATGACTGCTGTGAAAATGGTCTATTAAACCAGGTTTGTGCAAGATGTACCTGAGTCTAAACACCCCCTAATCTGCCTCCCTTACACCGCCGCAGTGAAATAAAGTTATTACCCCCTCAAACCGCCGCTCCCGGAGCCACCGCAACTATAATATATGTGTTAACCCCTAAACCGCCGCTCCCAGACCCCGCCGCCACCTACATGATACCTATTAACCCCTGTCCTGCCCCCTCCTATACCGTCGCCCACCTATAATAAAGTTAAATTAAATAAATTAACTACAAATAACTACAATTAAATACAATTACATAAACTAAAAAGTACAAAAAATAAAAAAAGCTAAGTTACAAAAAATAAAAAAAAAAAGTTACAAACATTTAAAAAATATTACAACAATTTTAAGCTACTTACACCTAATCTAAGCCCCCTAATAAAATAACAAGCCCCCAAAATAAAAAAATGCCCTACCCTATTCTAAATTAAAAAAGTTCAAAGCTCTTTTACCTTACCAGCCCTTAAAAGGGCCTTTTGCGGGGCATGCCCCCAAGAAAACAGCTCTTTTGCCTGTAAAGAAAAATACAACCCCCCACAACATTAAAAACCCACCCACCCACATACCCCTAAATCTAACCCAAACCCCCCATAAATAAACTAACACTACCCCCCTGAAGATCATCCTACCTTCCCCCGATGGACCTAACGACGAATGAAGGCTCCTTTAAGGGACGTCATCCAAGATGGCATCCCTTCAATTCCGATTTTCTTTGGGGCATGCCCCGCAAAAGGCCCTTTTAAGGGCTGGTAAGGTAAAAGAGCTTTGAACTTTTTTAATTTTAGAATAGGGTAGGGCATTTTTTTTATTTTGGGGGGCTTTGTTATTTTATTAGGGGGGCTTAGATTAGGTGTAATTAGTTTAAAATTGTTGTATTTATTTTTTTAAATGTTTGTAACTTTTTTTTTTGTAACTTAGCTTTTTTTATTTTTTGTACTTTAGTTAGTTTATTTAATTGTATTTAATTGTAGTTATTTGTAGGTAATTTATTTAATTAATTTAATGATAGTGTAGTGTTAGGTCTTAATTGTAACTTAGGTTAGGATTTATTTTACAGGTAATTTTGTATTTCTTTTTAGCTAGGTAGTTATTAAATAGTTAATAACTATTTAATAACTATTCTAACTAGCTAAAATAAATACAAAGTTACCTGTAAAATAAATATAAATCCTAAAATAGCTACAATGTAATTATTAATTACATTGTAGCTATCTTAGGGTTTATTTTACAGGTAAGTATTTAGTTTTAAATAGGATTAATTTATTAAGTACAGTGTAGTGTTAGGTGTAATTGTAACTTAGGTTATGATTTATTTTACAGGTAAATTTCTCTTTATTTTAGCTAGGTAAGCTATTAAATAGTTAATAACTATTTAATAGCTATTGTACTAGTTAAAATAAATTGAAAGATGCCTGTATAATAAAAATTAAATCCTAAGATTAGCTACAATATAATTATTATTTATATTGTAGCTATATTAGGGTTTATTTAAAGGTAAGTATTTAGTTTTAAATAGGAATAATTTATTTAATAAGAGAAATCTTATTTAGATTCTATTTAATTAATATTTAAAGTTAGGGGGGTGTTAGGGTTAGTGTTAGACCTTAGGTTTAGGGGTTAATAAATTTATTACAGTGGCGGTGGTTGTAGGGGGGGGCCTGGATAGGGGTTGATAAATTTATTATAGGTGGCGACGGTGTAGGGGGGGCAGGATAGGGGTTAATAAGTTTAAGCTAGGTTGCGGCGAGGTCTGGGATCGGCCAGGATAGGGGTTAATAACATTATATTATAGAGGGTGGCGGTATAGGGGGGGCAGGCTAGGGTTAGTAGGTATAACTGTAGGTGGCGGCCGGTGTCTGGGAGCGGCGGTTTTAGGGGTAAATACATTTCTAAGAGTTGCGGCGGTCTTTAGGGTTTAGTAACTTTATTTAGTTGTGGGGGGCTCCGGGGCGCCGGGTAATAGGGGGTTAGAAAACAGTGTAGTTAGTGTGGGTGTTTAGTGAACAGGCTAGCAAAGTAAGCTGTCAAAAAGCCGAAGAGCAGCGAGATCGGATGAGTGATAACTCTCACAGGTCCGCTGCTCATCGCCCCGTACTTGGTGCGCAGCTTTTTCAAAGCTTTTTTTGATAACTTAGGCGAAATTTTGCAGGTCCGCGGCGGCGATGGTAGGCGAGCTTAGGCTGGCGTATTGGACCGACGAAGGCAGGTAAATTAGACACGTTGCTAACTACCCCCCATAGTATCTATATGTGTGTGTGTGTGTGTGTGTAAATATACACACTAGACCTGTGCACTCAGCATTTTCCTTCATTGCCAAATGTAGAATCCAGATCTTAGTGTGTTGCACTTTCACAAGAAGGAATCCGGCTCCAAAAAGAGATAAATGCTGTGGCACGTCTTCTTCTGCATTTGGCAGGTAGAAGAAACTTCAGAATACAAAGGTCTAATAAAAACACATATAAATATCTACACACACCTTCAGGTTAGCGAGCAAGTAGAAGCCAGATGAGGGTATTGTAGATCACCCTTTAGAGGTCTAGGAAGAAAGGGATTGCTAGCATGCCTTAGGATTTACTTACTAGCTTTTTACTTTCAACTTGTAATATGAGCGCAAGAATATGAGCGTTATTGATTTAACTTGAGTGCTGTTAGCACTCAATAACACTAAAAGTTTTGCCATGAACAGTAGTCAAATAAAAAATCACAAAGAAGTATGTGATTAATGTGCTGTTAGCTTAGTAATTTAGAAGATTTAGTACCTGTTCATTTAGTGACTTAGAAACAAACAATTATCTGTGTAACCTCTCCCTGGGTATTTGTTCTCTATCTGTAGACTTTGACAATGAAAGATGTTGTCCGAACACATCCCAGCTTAATTTGTTATAGTTTCTATAAAGCACATAATGGTCCTAATCCATGCAATTATTGATATATTATATTTATTGTATTCATTTTAATGAAGTTTGATAGGAAGATTCAGTAAATACATAGCTTTAGGATATCTAGATTTTATTTTTAGTTTGGTTAAATTTAAATCCCCTACCTAATTATGAGCGATTATGGTTTAAAAGTAAAAAAAATACTGTACCAGGGTAGCAGACTCTTCCATAGGCATTTCTATTTCTGCAAATTAGCTGACATGTTTGACATTTCAAATCATGCTGTAAATATAACAGATATAGTAAAAAATAAAATAAAAATTTTCTTTGTAAAGGGAAAGAACATTAAAACTCTTATTATTAGATTAATACTGATCATACTGTTGGGACACAAGTTAAAACCGCCGCCACCCCACATCGTTGAAAACTAAATAAAGCTATTAACCCTAAAATGCTGTCCCCCCCACATCGCCAACACTACCTAAACCTATTAACCCCCTTAACCCCAGTTCTCCGACATCTCCGACACTAACTAAACATATTAACACCTAAACCACGTTCCTAAACATCGCTGACACTAACTAAACCTATTCACTCCTAAACCGCAGTTCCCGACATCGCCTACACTAACTAAACCTATTAACCCCTAAACCGCAGTTCCCCAAACACTCGCTGACACTAACTAAACCTATTAACCTCTAAACCAATGTTCACAAACGTCGCCAACACTAACTAAACTTATTAACCCCTAAACCACAGTTCCCTGACATCGCCGACACTAACTGAAACACCAACTAAACCTATTAACCCCTAAACCACCATACACCCACAAGGCCAACACTAACTAAACCTTTTTAACCCCTAAACATCCGGCCCCCCACATCGCAACAACCTAAATTAAACTATATTAACCCCTGAACCTAAGACCCCCTAATTTTAACATAATTAAAATAGACCTAAATTAAAGTTACAATTATTAACTAACTACCTATTTAAAAATAAATAGAAAACTTACCTGTGAAATAAAAAATAAAAGCTAAGCTTACATTAATAAAACCTAACATTACTAAAAATTAAAAACCTAACATTACTAAAAATAAAAACACCTAACATTACTAAAAATAAAAAAAACCTAAGATTACTAAAAAAATTAAAACTACAACTACAAAAAATAATAAACAATAATTACAATAAATAAAAAAAAACTACCATTACAAAAAATAAACAAAAATTCTCCAAAAAAATTTAAAATTATTCCTATTCTATTACCCCGTTTAAAAAACAAACAATAAAAACACCCTCAAAATAAAAACCCCTTATCTATAATAAACTACCAAGGGCCCCTTAAAAAGGGGGTTTTTGGTAGGGCATTGCACTAAAGTTCATAGCTCTTTTGCAAAAAAAATAAAAACAAACACCCCCTAAACATTACAAACCCCCACCCCCAAACCCACAAAATAAAAATTAACCTAATCTACCAATTGCCTCAATAGGGCATTTGTATGGCATTGCCCTTAAAAGGGCATTCAGCTCTTTTTCGGCCCATTAAAAATAAAAAATGCCTAATCTAAAAAAAAACACCCCCCCCAAAAAAAACCGATAATTATCCAAAATAATAAAACAATTATTTCCTATTCTAATACCCCATTTAAAAAAAACACCCCAAAATAAATAAACCATAATCTATAATAAACTACCAATGGGCAATGGCATTTTAAAGGGCCATTTGTAGGGCATTGCCCTAAAGTTAACAGCTCTTTTGCTAAAAAAAATACAACAAACACACCCTAACATTACCAACTAACCCACCCCCCCAAACCCTAAAAAAACCTAATCTACCCATTGCCCTGAAAGGGGATTTTTATGGGCATTGCCCTTAAAAGGGCATTCAGCTCTTTTACTGCCCTTAAAAAGACATTCAGCTCTTTTTCGGCACATTAAAATAAAAAAAGCCCTAATCTAAAAAAAAAAAACACCCCAAAAGAAAACCCTAACACTAACACCAAAATCGGTACGCACAGTTGCTGAAGTTCAGCAAACAATCTTCATCCCAGGGGTGTAGCATCTTCATCCATTGTGGGACCGGCATCTTCTCCATCCCTGCGGAGGTGGAGCGGTCAATGCATGCAAACTGAGGTCCAATAGGAATGACAGCTGCTTAAATCCTATTGGCTGTTTAAATCAGCCAATAGGATTTAAGCAGCTCTCATTCCTATTGGCTGATTTAAAAATTTCAACCAATAGGAATGCAACGGTACCCCCAATATAAAAGGGGTACCTTGCATTAAATCCTCAGTGTGCGGCGGACAATCGCATGAAGAGGACCTCCACGTCGGACTGATGGACCTCCACCTGGACCTTCGCCTGGACCTCCGCCTCCGCGCATCCACCGACCGATCCGCCTGCGTTGGGATGAAGATAGAAGATGCCGGTCCCGCGATGGATACAGATGTAGCCGCCTTGATAAAGATGCTTTGCAGCTGCGATGAAGATCTTTTGCCGGACTTCAGCAACTGTGAGTACTGATTTTGGGGTTAGTGTTAGGTTTTTTTTTTTTTGATTAGGGCTTTTTTTAGTTTAATGGCCGAAAAGTGGCTGAATGCCCTTTTAAGAGCACTAAAAGAGCTGAATGCCATTTTAAAGGCAATGCCCATACAAATGCTCTTTTTCAGGGTTTTTTTTTAGTTAGATTTTTTTTTCTTTTGTGGGTTTGGTGGGGTGGGGGTTTGTAATGTTAGGGGGTGGTTGTTTTAATTTGTTTGCAAAAGAGCTGTTAACTTTAGGGCAATCCCTTTTAAGGGCCCTTGGTAATTTATTATAGAATAGGGTTTTTTATTTTGCTGTGTTTTTTTTTTTAAACGGGTATTAGAATAGTAATATTTTTTATTATTTTGGATAATTTTGTTTGTTATTATTTGTAATGGTAGTTTTTTTATTTTTTGTATTTTTGTGTTTATTATTTTTTGTATTTGTAGTTTTAATTTTTTTAGTAATCTTAGGTTTTTTTATTTTTTTAGTAATATTAGGTTTTTTATTCTTAGTAATGTTAGGTTTTATTATTGTAAGCTTGGCTTTTATTTTTATTTCACAGGTAAGTTTACATTTATTTTAACTAGGTACTGTAGTTAGTAAATAGTTATATTGTAGCTAGCTTAGGTTTTATTTTTATTTCACAGGTAAGTTTGTATTTATTTTAAATAGGTAGTTACTTAATAATTGTAACTTTAAATTTAGGTCTATTTTAATTATGTTAAAGTTAGGGGGTGTTAGGTTTAGGGGATAATAGTTTAATTTGGGTTGTTGCGATGTGGGGGCCGCAGTTTAGGGGTTAATAGGTTTAGTTAGTGTTGGTGATGTTTGGGGCCGGCGTTTAGGGGTTAATAGGTTTAGTCAGTTTCTGGCATGTTTGGGTAACGGCGGGTTTAGGGGTTAATAGGTTTATTTAGAGTTTCAGTTAGTATCCGGCGATGTCCAGGAAACTGCGGGTTTAGGGGTTAATAGGTTTAGTTAGTGTTGACAATATTTGGGAATGGCGGTTTAGAGGTTAATAGGTTTAGTTAGTGTTGGCGATGTCGGGGAACTGCACTTTAGAGGTTAATAGGTTTAGTTAGTGTCGGGGATGTCGGGGAATGGCGGTTTAGGGATTAATAGCTTTATTTAGTGATTTAGTTGGTGGCGATATCTGGAATGGTGGTTTAGGGGTTAATAAATGTATTTAGTAATTTAGTTAGTGTCGACAATGTCGGGGAACTACGGTTTAGATTACAACAATGAAAAATTCCGAATATGAATAATGGATCCGAAAATTCGGAAACTGATTTATTAATTTTTTTAATTTTTCAGGATTTTAGTTATGGTGCCAATTCAGAAATTCGGATGCATTCAAATCTCCGAATCGGCCAAAATTAGTCCGAAACGAAAACTCATATGTCCTAATAAGGACATCTGGGTAACTACTTGGGGTTTAAGACCCACCATCTGTATATATTTGTTACCTTATATGATAAGGAAAATCAGTGGATTTGAAGTGTACCCAGAGGGGACTAACATGCACCAACAAATATGAACACTCAATTTTGAGACCCTACCAGCTGTTTCTCTAAATTCTCTAAATCTCTCCACTTTAGGATAACAAATTAACTACTTAAGGCGATCTGGTTAATTTTGACATAGAAGTGCGC
Source organism: Bombina bombina (assembly GCF_027579735.1). Classification (NCBI taxonomy): domain Eukaryota; kingdom Metazoa; phylum Chordata; class Amphibia; order Anura; family Bombinatoridae; genus Bombina; species Bombina bombina. The sequence goes on from NC_069503.1 coordinate 718,216,542, forward strand.
AAGTATACTTTTAACACTACGCCTTCCATATAAGTGAATTATATATGTTGTGTTCCCTCCCCCAATCTCCTTGTTTTTGCTGTAAATACATATGCACATATAAATACATAAATAGATATGTGCACATATATATACACTTATAAATATAAACACATATACATAGTTAAACATGTAAATATTTGCATAGGAAATTAGTACATCTAGGCAAGTATCCCCGCTTGCTTTTCCCCAGAAATTCTTAATATACAATGTTTCCAATGCACAAGAGAATTGTGGGTAAGATATGCAAATTAGATATGCAAATTCTCAGTTTTTTTGCTTCAAAATTACTGTTTTGACACAGCAATCCTTTTAACAGGATTATGACAGCAAACCAGAAATCACTCACTAGACAAGCCTGTTTCGTTCTTTTTGGAACTCATCAGTAGGAGATAGATTTGTGGTTGCTGCATTGGTAAAGCTATTTTCATGGTTAAACCAAAATTCATTAAAATTATGGGGGGAGATAAAAACTGAAATTAAAATCCTCCATGTCTCAAAATTAAATCAATGTAAATATTTGCATAGGAAATTAGTACATCTAGGCAAGTATCCCCGCTTGCTTTTCCCCAGAAATTCCTTAATATACAATGTTTCCAATGCACAAGAGAATTGTAGGTAAGATATGCAAATTAGATATGCAAATTCTAGATGTACTAATCTAATCTAGATTCTAGATGTACTAATTTCCTATGTCCAAATATTTACATTGATTTAATTTTGAGACATGGAGGATTTTAATTTCAGTTTTTTATCTCCCCCCATAATTTTAATGAATTTTGGTTAAACCATGAAAATAGCTTTACCAATGCAGCAACCACAAATCTATCTCCTACTGATGAGTTCCAAAAAGAACGAAACAGGCTTGTCTAGTGAGTGATTTCTGGTTTGCTGTCATAATCCTGTTAAAAGGATCGCTGTGTCAAAACATTTTGAAGCAAAAAAACTGAGAATTTGCATATCTAATTTGCATATCTTACCCACAATTCTCTTGTGCATTGGAAACATTGTATATTAAGAATTTCTGGGGAAAAGCAAGCAGAGACATGGAGGATTTTAATTTCAGTTTTTTATCTCCCCCCATAATTTTAATGAATTTTAGTTAAACATAAAAAGAGAGAAAGGGACCAATGGCACTACTAGTGGGATGTATAGACTCTTAGTAGCTCTGATCTATAAATTACTTCTGTATATAGAAGAATGTATCATTGAGCAAAGTGGTGCTGTGAATTAACTTCAAATTTGGAAAAACATAAGAGGTAAAGAAACCTCCTACGACAGAATACACGTGTAGCACTCAAAGAGTCACAAGACAATATGTATCATATAATTTCTATAGAAAGGTAATACTGATTCCGAGCCTCAAAAGGAGAGAATGGATGGGAGACCTTTGATTGAAATATAACTTTTAATAATTGTTGTAACTTAAAAACAACACACTCATAACTAATTCTATTACAGTCTAGTCTGTATCAATTGGGACTGCAATGGCATGCAGTGGAAGGAGAATTAATATGAGGGCCTTTGAATGAAATAGTAAAACTGTGGCCAGGAATATCACAATAAATTGCTATGATGAGCAGATATGAGTTAGTAAAGATCACTTGCTTGCTTAGCGTGATGGAATGTGCTTAATACCATATGTTGGGTCTCAATATAAGTATGGGAGCCTTGCGAAGGTACATATAGACCTAATTATACCCATGATATAAGAGATGGTTTAAAATAGAATGGTATGTAGGAGCACATTTGTTGCTTTATTTGCTGCAGTTTGCCAGAGAAGAACATTAACTAATTTTGCTATTTTGTACACTCAAACTATATGTAAGAAATGTACAGAATACTAGGAGCTTGAATATTAACCGCTATCATTGGTATGATTGGGACAGCCAATACTATAGCTTATTGGTATGTCAAATATATAATCTGATATCTAAATTAAGCTAGTATATAGTTAAAGTCGACACTTTATTTAATATGTTTGAAACTTAGTAATTATTGTTGCTCAATTGTAATAAGCAGTTTGCTAAAGGGTATTGTTTTTAAATATCCGCAGTTATTATTATAATTATTATTATTATTAACAGGTATTTGTAGAGCGCCAACAGATTCCGCAGCGCTAAGCAGTTGGTGTTTATTTTGCATAAAGTAAATGTGTGCAGAGAATAGTTAAATATCCTTCTGTTGGTTTTTAAGTATAAACAATTAGATAACTAAGTTATAATAAATTATATTTATTATGTATCCCAATTGCAGAAAGAAGGCAGGGAGTGTTATATTCACATGTGTAAGTTCAGCTGGTAACTAGATATTTGAACGTGTTGTTGAACCCACAGTTGGATACAGATTTTACTGATATTTAGTGAAAGCACATATGCTAGTATCGTTTATACTTTATTTTCATTGTATAAGTAGGTTACTATCTGGTAGCTGAATCTTTGAACATTTAATTTAGCCCACAGTTATGAAATTGGGTATTCAGTTAAAGCAAGCTCGTTTGTACAGTGGTGCTGTATTCACTTAGTATAAGCAGGCTATTGCCTGGTAATTGGATATTTAAACGCTATATTAAGCCCACAGTTAGATATAAATTGTGTTTAGATTCAGTAAAAAACAGTCAGCTTAAACATATGATTTAGTGCGTATTGATATATCCCACAGTTAGCAAATACTTTCAACATACAGTTAAAGTGAATCTGTTCACATAAACACTATCGGCAAGATTACGAGTTTTGCGTTAGCCTTAAAAAGCAGCGTTTAGAGGTCCCAACGTTGCTTTTTATCTAACGCTGGTATTACGAGTTTGACAGGTAGAGGCTCACCGCTCACTTTTCTTCTGCGACTCTAGGCTACCGCAAATCCCCATTGCGTAATCCTATCTTTTTAATGGGATTTGCCTAACGCTGGTATTACGAGTCTTGGAGAAAGTGAGCGGTAGAGCCTCTACCTCCAAGACTCCAACCGCATTAAAAGTCAGTAGTTAAGAGTTTTATGGGCTAACGCCGGAACATAAAACTCTTAACTAAAGTGCTAAAATGTACACTAACACCCATAAACTACCTATGAACCCCTAAACCGAGGCCCCCCCACATCGCAAACACTATAATAAAATTATTTAACCCCTAATCTGCCGACCAGACATCGCCGCCACCAACATTATCCCTATGAACCCCTAATCTGCTGCCCCTAACATCGCCGATACCTATATTATATTTATTAACCCCTAATCTGCCCCCCCCAACGTCGCCGCCACCTACCTACACTTATTAACCCCTAATCTGCCGACCGGACATCGCCACCACTATAATAAATGTATTAACCCCTAAACCGCCACACTCCCGCCTCGCAAACACTATAATACATTTTATTAACCCCTAATCTGTCCTCCCTAATATCGACGCCACCTACATACAATTATTAACCCCTAATCTGCCGCCCCCAACGTCGCAGCTACTATAATAAAGTTATTAACCCCTAAACCTAAGTCTAACCCTAACCCTAACACCCCCCTAAGTTAAATATAATTTAAATAAAACTAAATAAATTTTCTATAATTAAATACATTATTCCTATTTAAAAATAAATACTTACCTATAAAATAAACCCTAATATAGCTACAATATAACTAATAGTTACATTGTAGCTATTTTAGGATTTATATTAATTTTACAGACAACTTTGTATTTATTTTAACTAGGTACAATAGCTATTAAATAGTTAATAACTATTTAATAGCTACCTAGTTAAAATAATTACAAAATTACCTGTAAAATAAATCCTAACCTAAGTTACAAATACACCTAACACTACACTATCATTAAATAAATTAAATAAATTAACTACAATTATCTAAGCTAAAATACAATTAAATAAACTAAACTATAGTACAAAAACAAACAAACACTAAATTACAAAAAATAAAAAAATATTACAAGAATTTTAATCTAATTACACCTAATCTAAGCCCCCTAATAAAATAAAAAAGCCCACCAAAATAATAAAATGTCCCTACCCTATACTAAATTACAAAAGTAATCAGCTCTTTTACCAGCCCTTAAAAGGACTTTTTGCGGGGCATTGCCCCAAAGTAATCAGCTCTTTTACCTGTAAAATAAAATACAAGACCCCCCCAACATTACAACCCAGCACCCACACACCCCTACTCTAAAACCCACCCAATCCCCCCTTAAATAAACCTAACACTACCCCATTGAAGATCAGTTTAAGAGTTTAGAGAAGAGGAATATTACTATATTAGTAGTGCTTATACGTTCCCCAACAAAATTAACTCCTATCTATAGGGAGAAAAATTGTCTTTCTTTCGTCAGAGTAATAAAGGAGTGGGGGGGTGCTCAATATCCTGTGTTAACATAGAAATATGAGAAGAAGAAATGGATATATCTGAGCACTCAAAATAGGCTAATAGGAATTCGTAATGTGAGTAGATGTGTAGGACTGGGTTATATCTACATAAAACATAACTTTTATTAAATTCAATAAAAAACTTTTATATATAGGTGATAAACATTCACTCCGTGTGTTGTGTATTAAAAATAAAATAAAAAATGAATGCTGCAGTGCCAAATAATGGCCATACAAATTATGTCAAGTGGGTAACTGGTAGTCACAAATGTTATAGAGTGCTTAGCATTAGCAACAATGGTTAATCCAATACAAGGAGGGAAGATACACTTCCACGAATTATGATGCTAAATACAGAGCTCAGCCATTGTGAGCCTGAATTGGCATCGCAAGTTCTGTATATAGTTACACATTAGGGTTGAACTGTAAGGAAGTCTATCTGAATTAAATGTCAGGACAGGGTACAACACTAGTTGAGTGTAAACACTATACTGCTATCATGTATATGTTGCTAAAAACAATTGTTCCCACAAGACGTGTGTGTGTGGATGGTATATCTGGCAGGGGTGTACCACAATATGCTCACGGATTGCACAAGAAACTAATCTAAAAAGAGGATTGACCTCGCACAAATTATCTAGCTAGTGCAATACTGGAGCGGTACTACACCCTGTCAGAGTCCCATACTACGTGTCTTAATATTTGACAAATATATACTAGTGACCGCAATGAAGTTATACACATATGCCCAGAAAAGGGCTAAATAAGTGAAGGGAATATTTCGTTATAAGTATATAATAATGCGGCTAGGCGTATCCCAATTATGCACACACAAACATTATAATACTGTCAGCATTCAAATCGAGCGCCTGATGCGCATTTCGCCACCTCCGTGGCTTTCTCAAAGGCTAACCCGTCCTGCCTCCACTCGAGCGGTTAAATACCGCTCAGAGCCAATCACGGGTGAGTAAACATACACACCCTCTAACGGCTGGCCAATCACATATCATCTACCCGATAGGGTAGAGGTCCGTCACATGACTTCTGATGCAGATGTAAATGGGCGTGATCCATCACGCGAATAGGCACCCGCAATAGCTAATATTATCTTGGGATATAGGTTATTCCCATAGGTTGTATATGTTAATCGTAACATTGCCATAGCAATCGGGCATAGTAACTAGGTTCCAATCACGCAGTTGAGATTTTGTTAATCTGTATTGGGTACAGGAGATAATAGCTCATAAAACAGAGTACCATTACAAGTGTTACGTTGCCTCTATTGCTATGATGATGGCTCATATTCAATTGCAACATATCAGTAAACTGATAGTAGTGTAGCTACAGAGTGTAAAATGCTCATTTGTAAAGCTGTATCACATAGACTCAGGGTGTGTGAATCCTATATCGTAGTAGTAGTGATGGTATACATAGGGCCGACATTTCAGCCCACACCACTTCAATTAGAAGATGTTATATAGTGGTTGAATTTATTATGGAGCCTGAGATAGGGAAGTGGACACATATATCCATTGTCCTATGCAATTATTAGAAGTGTTACGTTTTAACTCAGATCATATGCCTAAAGACTATTGTTGTGTTCATATTTTATTGCTGCAGCAAAAAAGTGGATATCGTACACAACGATCATCAACCTTAATGCTAAAACATAGTACTCTTATGGAAATCGTACTTTACATTCTAAAGGAAGGAGTTATACCCATCTTGTTCATTAATACCTGCTGGGGCTAAAGTATTTAACCAAAATATCCAGCGGCACTCTGCTTGTAGCAGCATATTTTCTACATTCCCTGCTCTGATCCCAGGTTTAATTACTTGTAATACCGATATTTTCAGTTCTGGTTTTGTACTGTGATTTCTTAAGTAGTGTTTAGCTACTGGGGTTAGATTCTTGCCCTTCTCTTGATCTTTAAGGCAGTTTTTAATACTACTGAGCCATCATCATAGCAATAGAGGCAACGTAACACTTGTAATGGTACTCTGTTTTATGAGCTATTATCTCCTGTACCCAATACAGATTAACAAAATCTCAACTGCGTGATTGGAACCTAGTTACTATGCCCGATTGCTATGGCAATGTTACGATTAACATATACAACCTATGGGAATAACCTATATCCCAAGATAATATTAGCTATTGCGGGTGCCTATTCGCGTGATGGATCACGCCCATTTACATCTGCATCAGAAGTCATGTGACGGACCTCTACCCTATCGGGTAGATGATATGTGATTGGCCAGCCGTTAGAGGGTGTGTATGTTTACTCACCCGTGATTGGCTCTGAGCGGTATTTAACCGCTCGAGTGGAGGCAGGACGGGTAAGCCTTTGAGAAAGCCACGGAGGTGGCGAAATGCGCATCAGGCGCTCGATTTGAATGCTGACAGTATTATAATGTTTGTGTGTGCATAATTGGGATACGCCTAGCCGCATTATTATATACTTATAACGAAATATTCCCTTCACTTATTTAGCCCTTTTCTGGGCATATGTGTATAACTTCATTGCGGTCACTAGTATATATTTGTCAAATATTAAGACACGTAGTATGGGACTCTGACAGGGTGTAGTACCGCTCCAGTATTGCACTAGCTAGATAATTTGTGCGAGGTCAATCCTCTTTTTAGATTAGTTTCTTGTGCAATCCGTGAGCATATTGTGGTACACCCCTGCCAGATATACCATCCACACACACACGTCTTGTGGGAACAATTGTTTTTAGCAACATATACATGATAGCAGTATAGTGTTTACACTCAACTAGTGTTGGACCCTGTCCTGACATTTAATTCAGATAGACTTCCTTACAGTTCAACCCTAATGTGTAACTATATACAGAACTTGCGATGCCAATTCAGGCTCACAATGGCTGAGCTCTGTATTTAGCATCATAATTCGTGGAAGTGTATCTTCCCTCCTTGTATTGGATTAACCATTGTTGCTAATGCTAAGCACTCTATAACATTTGAGACTACCAGTTACCCACTTGACATAATTTGTATGGCCATTATTTGGCACTGCAGCATTCATTTTTTATTTTATTTTTAATACACAACACACGGAGTGAATGTTTATCACCTATATATAAAAGTTTTTTATTGAATTTAATAAAAGTTATGTTTTATGTAGATATAACCCAGTCCTACACATCTACTCACATTACGAATTCCTATTAGCCTATTTTGAGTGCTCAGGTATATCCATTTCTTCTTCTCATATTCCCATTGAAGATCACCCTACCTTGAGCCGTCTTCACCCAACCGGGCCGAACTCTTCATCCTGTGCGGGCACAAGTGGTCCTCCAGCCGGGCAGAAGTCTTCATCCGATTGTGGCAGAAGAGGTCCTCCATCCGGCCGAAGTCTTCATCCAAGCGGGGCAGAAGAGGTCCTCCATTAGGCAGAAGTCTTCATCCATCCGCGGCTCCATCTTCAAGACCTCCGACGCAGAACATCCTCCTCGGCCGACGGACTAACGAAGAATGAAGGTTCCTTTAAATGACGTCATCCAAGATGGCGTCCCTCGAATTCCGATTGGCCGATAGGATTCTATCAGCCAATCGGAATTAAGGTAGGAAAAATCCGATCAGCCAATAGAATTGACCTCGCATTCTATTGGCTGATCCAATCAGCCAATCGGATTGAACTTCAATCCGATTGGCTGATTCATTCAACCAATCGGATTTTTCCTACCTTAATTCCAATTGGCTGATAGAATCCTATCAGCCAATCGGAATTCGAGGGACGCCATCTTGGATGATGTCATTTAAAGGAACCTTCATTCATCGTCAGTCCATCGGCCGAGGAGGATGTTCCACGTCGGAGGTCTTGAAGATGGAGCCGCGGATGGATGAAGACTTCTGCCGGATGGAGGACCTCTTCTGCGCCGCTTGGATGAAGACTTCAGCCGGATGGAGGACCTCTTCTACTACGATCGGATGAAGACTCCTGCCCGGCTGGAGGACCACTTGTGCCCACATAGGATGAAGAGTTCGGCCCAGTTGGGTGAAGACGGCTCAAGGTAGGGTGATCTTCAATGGGGAAGTGTTAGGTTTATTTAAGGTGGGATCGGGTGGGTTTTAGAGTAAGGGTGTGTGGGTGGTGGGTTGTAATGTTGGGGGGGTCTTGTATTTTATTTTACAGGTAAAAGAGCTGATTACTTTGGGGCAATGCCCCGCAAAAAGCCCTTTTAAGGGCTGGTAAAAGAGCTGATTACTTTTGTAATTTAGTATAGGGTAGGGAAATTTTATTATTTTGGGTTTTTTTTTTTATTTTATTAGGGGACTTAGATTAGGTGTAATTAGATTAAAATTCTTGTAATATTTTTTTTATTTTTTGTAATTTAGTGTTTGTTTGTTTTTGTACTATAGTTTAGTTTAATTGCATTTTAGTTTAGATAATTGTAGTTAATTTATTTAATTTATTTAATGATAGTGTAGTGTTAGGTGTATTTGTAACTTAGGTTAGGATTTATTTTACAGGTAATTTTGTAATTATTTTAACTAGGTAGCTATTAAATAGCTATTAACTATTTTATAGCTATTGTACCTAGTTAAAATAAATACAAAGTTGTCTGTAAAATAAATATAAATCCTAAAATAGCTACAATGTAACTATTAGTTATATTGTAGCTATATTAGGGTTTATTTTATAGGTAAGTATTTATTTTTAAATAGGAATAATTTATTTAATTATAGAAAATGTATTTTTTTGTTTTATTTAAATTATGTTTAACTTAGGGGGGTGTTAGGGTTAGGGTTAGACTTAGGTTTAGGGGTTAATAACTTTATTATAGTAGCGGCGACGTTGGGTGCGGCAGATTATGGGTTAATAATTGTAAGTAGGTGGCGTCGATATTAGGGAGGACAGATTAGGGGTTAATAAAATGTATTATAGTGTTTGCGAGGCGGGAGTGTGGCGGTTTAGGGGTTAATACATTTATTATAGTGGTGGTGATGTCCGGTCGGCAGATTAGGGGTTAATAAGTGTAGGTAGGTGGCGGCAACGTTGGGGGGGACAGATTAGGGGTTAATAATTATAATATAGGTGTCGGCGATGTTAGGCACAGCAGATTAGGGGTTCATAGCTATAATGTAGGTGGCGGCGGTGTCCGGAGCGGGAGATTAGGGTTTAATAATATAATGCAGGTGTCAGCGATAGCGGGGGCAGCAGATAAGGGGTTAATAAGTGTAAGGTTAGGGGTGTTTAGACTCGGGGTTCATGTTAGGGTGTTAGGTGTAGACTTAGAAAGTGTTTCCCCAAAGGAAACAATGGGGCTGCGTTAGGAGCTGGACGCTGCTTTTTTGCAGGTGTTAGGTTTTTTTTCAGCCGTCTCAGCCCCATTGTTTCCTATGGGGAAATCGTGCACAAGCACGTTTTTCCAGCTTACCGCTACCGTAAGCAACGCTGGTTTGTGGGTTAATGTGGAGCTAGATTTGGCTCAACGATCACTTTTCTGAGGCTAACGCAGCCATTCAGAAAACTTGTAATACCAGCGTTGGCTTAAGGGAGCGCTGAAAAAAAAAGGCTTGTTAGCCCCTCAGGTCTTTACCGACAAAACTCTTAATCTAGGCATATATCTTAGTCATTAATCCGAGTACTATAACATCTGACACTCAGATAAACAGATGATCTATTGAGCCAACAGTTTTATACAAATACTGCCAACATATAAGAAGTGGATCAGTTCTCGCACAACATTATGTTTAAATGCCATGAAGATAAGCTTTTATTCTTAACTTTTATTGTTTAAAAAATTTTTTAGGGGTAGCACCGGACTGTTACATTTAGCTCAGTCTTTTTTGCAGGGTCACTGGGTCCTAGTGCCAGTACCATTCTCATATTATTGTTGTATTACCTTAGGTGGGGATTTCAACCTCGCTTTTCTCTTAGGTATTTGAGCACAGGACTATTCACATTGACAATGACATCCTTTGACTTAGGGGCTGAGATGCAAAAGTGGTTTGATGACATTAAAAATCTGACTATAGAACTTAAAAATAAGAGTGCTAATGAAGGGGAAAATGCTGGGGAATGGTTACAACCACTCAAAGATTTGAAAAGGATTAGGAAAAAACAAATCAAGTGACAGTGGAATATTGGAATGTATACATTTTATCAAGACAATAATGTAATACCAAGGGGACTTTGTATCAAGTTATTCCCTTCGTTTAGTGACTTAAAGCCAGAATTAAAAACTAAATGGGAAAGCTCTCTCACTGAATGTTTCCTTAAACTAATGGGGTACTTAGTGGAGCATGAAATAGAGAAATTATCTGAAATTACTGGGGAAATATCTCAAATTAGTAATGACTTGAAACAGTTTGAAACTAAAGAGGACTTTCAAAAGTCATACAATAAAATAAAAGGTGAAGTGGAAATATTTGCTAATTTATTTATTTATTTATTTTTTTAGAACATAATACAAATATTAGGATACATATAGTACATGACATAACAATACGTTCCTGTACAGAAAGGACCTAGTATACAAACTGGATGCCTAATGTGCTGTCAACCTCCAAGGTGACACATGAGGCCACTCTTGGACCTCCACTATAGATGGTCAAGTTATAGGAGGTTATTGTTTACAGAGGAGACCACTTTTGGATCTCCAATAACAGACCTCTTTTTTATTGTTAACATATACTTTACACTTAATCTAACTTTTTAAATGAACATAGTAGGAAAAACAAAGAGGGAGCCAACTACAGGAATATGCTATCCAAATCAAATGGGCAATTAAAAAAACTTGAAGTTATCTTATAGTGGAGGTAGAGGGATTATGTATGTGTCTTCATATGACTACCCCTATCATATGAACTATGGTCAATAATGCTTTAGGGACTCTAAGCCACAGTACTATACCCCAGTGGTAGAAAATTATAAAGGGGATGGAATAAGTTAGTAGAAAAATTTGTTTGGCAGGCCATCTGTTACTGCTATATTTAAGGTCGGGAAGCGCTATCTCGGCCGCTGACAGCACACCCCAATACCAGAATAGCAGTAGGTGATCAAATAACTGCAAATGTTGCCCCGCCTTCAGGCCAAGTACAAAAGGAGCCCTTTATGCTAGGGGGTGTTGCTGTGAGTACAAATGAATTCAATAGGGAACCTTAAGCACCTTGTACCCACTCTCCAGTGTGAGCGCCTAGGTGTATAAGGCTGACATGGCGTATGGTGTGTCATGGGACTAACTATGGGATATAAATTTTGATACTAGGGTCTAATCATGTTACAGCTCCACCATCTGTAATAGCCTGTCTAAACTAAGGGGCCAAGAAAGGGAAAAGACTGTCTTGTTGGTTTGCCCAAGGTAATAAAGCAATGGCATCAGTTATATACTACTAGAAAATTACAAATAAATAAATAGCGGTTCCCCTATTATTAAAAAAAAAACATAGCTAGCGAGCAACCTGTGTTTACTGAGCAGAGATGGCCACTACTGTATGTAAATATAGGACAATAGGGCATATTAGCTTTATACTTCTAGAGCCCACAGTAATTGTAACTTGTCAGCCAATAAATTGCAAGCATCTGAAACCCCTGGGCTTAAGAGATAATATAATATAAAGATAAAAAATATATGCAAGGGATAGATGGGGTCTTGGATTTATAAGAGCAACCTTTGCCGAAATTATATAATTGATAAATTCCTCAGTGAAGTTAAGGGTTGAGAGTTAATGTGGGAAGGTTGATCTATAATGAATTAGTTATAAGTGGCCATTATGGAGTTAGTTAATGCATTAGTTATATCCAAAGAATAGACATATCATTACCACCAACGCATATGGAAATTCAATCACAAACAAGGGGCAACAGAGGTTATTGTAAGTGAGCATATTACTGTGAATCACTGTAGTATAGAGTAGCTACATCCTAAACCATATTGAACTTCTGTTGAGCAGGTGACATAGACAGAAACCTAACACAAAATAACATTAGATAAGGCGTGTAGTATGGGTATCGTAAAGTCCTCTAAACAGCTTAAATCAAGAAACTTAGGGAAATCATGGGGTGAAATGTAACGTAAGATAAACAGGGACAGACTATAACTGTTAATATAGCTAGCCTTCAGACAAAAAGTTCTCAAGAGCATTCTAATTTGTGAAACAACTCCAGAACTGTACATATGTTAGCAGGGATATCACTTAGCTGCAATAGCTGATTGCTATTGTTCTTACGATCTTGCCGTTCCCAACCCTGCAACATAAGTAAAAGTCTTGGTTTACTCCTTTCTTTCATCCCACTCCATGTCTCACATCTAGAAGGGGACTGTTAAGGATATGGGCCCCCAAATAAGGTGGGTGCTGTTTCCAACAAGTGAATTCTTGCGGGTGACCTGAGTTCACATAATTTGTAAGTGAAGGGCATATACCTCTACCTACAGAGCCTCCGCACCCGGGTATAGTTGTGAGGGAGATGTTAAAATCATTCTCACCTCGCAGTGTAGTGAAATCGGAGGCTGCGATGCTGGCAAATGTCCCTCTCTGCTTCTGCTGGTTATTCCGGTCTCCGACTACGGAACCTCCGCTACTGGGCATGGTTATGAGGGAATTGTTAAAATCATTCTCACCCCTCAGTGTAGTGAAATTGGAGGCTGCGATGCTGGCAAATGTCCCTCTCTGCCTCTGCTGATCACTCCGGTCTCCAACTACGGAGCCTCCGCTCCTGGGTCTAGCCATGAGGGAGCAGTTAAAAGCATTCTCACCCCACAATGTAGCGGAATTGGAGGCTGCGATGCCGGCAAATGTCCCTCTCTGCTTCCTTTGGTCATTCCGGTTTGCCGACAGCGTGTTGTAAAGGTAAGCAGTCTCTTATGTCATAGTAAGGGAGGTTGCCACCAATGCATTAATTGATTGCCCAATAAGTGTCTTCTTATCGCAGGTTAGGGCTCCCGAGGCCACAGAAACCTCCTGCCTGGGTTCAAGGATGGGCAGCGGGTCATTTTTGGTGGCACTGGTGTAGCCTATTCGGCCATAGGAGCAGAGGGCAGAAGTAGAGATCAGACCACTCGTGAGCTTATCTTCATAGTCCCTTGTTGGCGCATCCATGGTTTTAAGTCGATCTTCCTCCACGTACTCTGGGATTGAAAAAAGTTTACAGAGCTCTTTCTCCAAACTGTGGTAATGGTCTCGTATCGCCTGGGTTATTGAGTGTTCCCATTTGTCTAGAGCCTCCATTATCTCCGTGCAATTATATTATGCTGGTTTAGAGACAAAGTGCCTTCCCGTAGCTGCTTTGAGAGAGTAGATGATTCCTACGTGAGGATGAGAAAGGTTCTTACAGTGTCTTGCGGGATATCACTGTACCATAACGACAGGGGCACGCTGGGTCCCTGCCGGGGGGTTAAATTATAGGCCGCAACCCTTATTGTATTCCGGTAGACTGGAATGAGCTCCAAATCTGGAAAATAATGGTATCCTTCGAAAGGGCTTTCTCTGCTGTATAAGATAAAGGTACTAATAATACTCAATGGAGCGTTAAAATTTGACTTATGAGCAGATTGATGTGGTGAGATGGAGCAGCAAGCAATCTAACGACCTGTCATGGCCGCAACCCGGAAGTTCCCCCAAATTTGCTAAATATATCTCTGATAAAAAAGAGAAAAAAATTGATAGAGACCTTTCTGACTATGCTAAAGGTACATTGTATACATGGAGCCATAAACAAATTACTAACTCAGATTCAGATGTCTCTGAATGCGACATGACAGACACTGAATTTTCAGAAAGTGAAAGCACAGTAAGAACACCTATATCTATATTAAGCAATAAAAATAAAATTAAACCACATATCACCAAAGAGAGTATCCCTTTAGGAATACAACTCGGAGGGGAAGGGGCAAGCAAACCTTGCACGAGGTGTCAAGTTCAATTCAGCCAGAGATCCCAGTACAACAGGAAGAAACACTAGAGTCTGGCTTAAATATTATTAATCTATCAGATAAAACACTCACTTATACACACATCTCAGTGCTCCGTAAGGGACTGTCATTTGTACCCACCAACTAAATCAACAAATTTGAAGCCATTAAAGATACTCATTTATTTGCCAAAAAATTGTTACTTTAAAAATATTTTTCTAATAGTGCAGATATAGGTTCACTCAATCAAGCTGACCTGATAGCCTTAGATGACCTTATTACTCTGCTGGGGGATTCTGAACCAGTAGGGAAAACTTTGACTATTGATGATAATTGGCGAGATATCCTGCACACACAATAACATTTTGTTCCACCCAATAATATTTCACCACATACTGTCACATTTTTAAATTTGGTCTGCAATGACATTTTATCTATTAGACACTGCAAAAATATTCCAACCACCAATTTATATAAATTGGAAGTGGATGCTCTCAAGGAAATGTCTGAGTGAACAGATGTCCAAATTAATAATAGTGTCAAGGGAGGTAACATTGTGATATGGCCAACACCGATGTATATTGCAGAAGCCAACAAACAATTAAGTAATACTAAGAATTATAAACGCCTACTGGGGAATCCAACTGAAATGTTTTTGGAACAATATAATAAGTTAATCAAATATGCTTTTAAAGAAGGTTGCATTGACAAAAAAGAACATAAATTCCTCGAATTCAAAAATCCTAAGGTTGCCACCCTATATCTGTTACCCAAAATCCATAAGGACATTCAATGTCCGCCGGGGAGACAAATCGTGTCTGGGATTGTGTCTCTTACGGAACTGGCTAGCAGATATTTGGATGCGAGACTCAGGTATATGGTGGAAGTTCTCCCCTCACATACAAGGGATACCATGCACATATTAAACAAAATACAGAATATATCTGTTACACCTAACTCATTGTTGGTAACTTGCGATGTTGAGTCGCTTTATAAGAGTATAAAAACAGAATGGGGTTGTAAAGCAGTAGCTTATTTTCTTGAGAAAAACTCAGAGATAAACGTAGAAACGAAGGATTTTCTTATTAAACTGCTTAAATTTGTTTTAACCCATAATTATTTTGTATTTGATGACAAATTCTTTTTACAGATATGTGTCAAAGTTAAATGTATTACAAAATTGAATACAGGTATTTATTGATTGTATCCATAGGGAAGATATATTTTCCATGATTATGTTCATAGGAGAGATATTCAAGTATTTTGTT
This sequence comes from Bombina bombina, assembly GCF_027579735.1. Taxonomy (NCBI): domain Eukaryota; kingdom Metazoa; phylum Chordata; class Amphibia; order Anura; family Bombinatoridae; genus Bombina; species Bombina bombina. Next base: position 718,232,093 of record NC_069503.1, read on the forward strand.
GATTCAATTTATATAGATCTCTTCAGAGTTGCAATTTATTACAAGAATTAACCAAAATTATTTTGTTCATTGAGTCCATGTGGTTGGAGAGTTTTTAATAAAAAGATCCACTTGCTTTCTGCACACAGTAGTGATTTTTTTAAATTTCCACCTCTGATTCCTAAAAATTATTTTTTGGATTTCACTTGTTTAGATTGATGTATCTGTAGAAAATGTCTTGCCTCTGAAGGAATCTTTTTTCCATCTTTGAGATCTTTTTTTAGCATTCTTTATATTCCTTAAGTATTCTTGGAGTCTTGTCCTGATCTTTCTTGTTGTCATACCAACATAAATGTTGTCAAATTTGCACTTGAAGGCATAGATCATTCCTTCAGTGTGACAGTCTATGTATGCATACATTTTATGGCGTTTGACAAATCTGTGATATCATTGGTTTTTAACATCAAACTGCATGTACTGCATGTGCCGCATTTGAAGGAGCCGTGTGCTAAGGAACTTCTGTTTTTTTGTCCTTGATAATGACTGGGGTTGATCATATCTTTTAGGTTTCTTGCTCTTCTATAGCCCACTTGAACTTTGTCTCCCAAGAATTTGGATAAGATTGGGTCAGATTTTAAAATATGTCAATTGTCATTTAGGATTTCCAAGATTTCCCTTGAATTGGGATTGTAAATTGTGATAAATCTTACTTGGTTTTCTGTTTTTTTTTCATCTTATTATCTAGCAGGGTTTGTCTGGGTGTGGATCTGGCTCTGAATTCAGCTTTTTTTTATGGATCTTTTACTGTAACCTCTTGCTATTAGTCTCTCTCTCTTAGTTCTTTGGCTCTCTGTTTGTAGTTTTGTTCTGTTGAACAATTTCTTCTCATGCGTAAAAACTCTCCAGTAGGTAACGCCTTGATGGTGTTTGGGGCATGGACACTTGAGCTTTATAAAAGACTGTTACTGGCTGTCTTTTTCTTATGGACGTCAGTATTTAGTTCTCCAATTAAATTTTTGGTGATTATGAAATCTAGGAAAGTTATTGAGTTCAAATAAACATCATAGGTTAGCTGAATATTCAATTTGTTGTTGTTTAGATGGTTTAAGAATTGGTCTAACTTTTCTTTTGGGCCCTCCCATAGGAACAGCACATCATCGATGTAGCGTTTAACCAGAGAAGTATGTGTTGCATGTAATCATCATTTGAGTGAGATAAAACTGTATTTTGTTCCCACCAACCTAGAAACAAATTGGCATAGGTGGGATCGCAAGAGGTGCCCATGTCTGTGCCAAAAATTTGTATGTAATATTGTGATAAAAAGTGAAAAAAATTATGTTTCAGGATAAAGTTTAAAAGTTGAAGAATAAAATCATTGTGTTCTGCATTTTCTTCAGATCACATTTTTAGAAAATATTTTGTTGCTTTGAGGCCTAGATCATGTTATATACTCGTATATAAGGATTCAACGTCAGCTTTTACTAACCAAGTGGAGGGGTTTATATGAAAATGTTCCAATTGTTTTAGTACATCCCTTGTGTTTTGTACATATGAACTTAGCGGAGGAATGTATTCTCTTAACCTAAAGTCCACATACTGACTCGCTTTTTCTGTTAGGCTGTTGATGCCTGATATTATTGGGTGGCCAGGTGGTTGATTAATATTTTTGTGGATTTTTGGAATTAAATAGAGGGTAGGTGTTGTTGGGTTGGGATTGTTGATAAACAGATGTTCTTTTGGTGTAATTATTTTTAGTTTTTTGGCTGAATCTATTAATATTGTATATTGTTATAGATATTCTTGCATAGGGTTACAGCTTAATTTCTTGTAGCAAGAACAGTCTTCTAGTTGTAGTTCTGCTTCTTTCAGATACGATTCAGTTTCTCAGATCACAACATTACCTCCTTTGTCCAAAGTTCAATGATTACATCATGCCAGTTTTTCATTTCTGCCAAGGCTTTATGTTCATGTTTGGTTACATTTTTTGGAGTGTTAATTTCTTCAAGTTTAGTTAGTTTGGTACACACCACCTGGTTAAACAACTCAAATTGAGGGCAGTTTTTTGTTTTTGGCATAAATTTGTATTTATTTTTAATTCCAACTCTCCAATGTGTCTCTTTAGGAGGTTCGTTTTTTTTTAACAGTTCTTCTAGGGTTTCTAAGGTTTCTCTTTCATCCTCTGACTAAGCTTCTTTATCATTAGTGTCTATGTTGTTTCTGTAAAGTCTTTTGAGCGCTATTTTTCTCAGAAAGAGTTGGAGATCTTTGATTATTTTGAATTTGTCCATTATTGGTGTGGGGCAAAACAACATTCCCTTAGATAGCACATTGTTGTGATGTACTGTTAATTTTTTATCTTATAGATTTATTATTCTCATTGTTTCACTCTTATTTGTGAAAAGGGGCTCGGGGACCCTGCACTATTGTTTGTGGCCTTGTTTGTTTTGTTTGTTCTGAGTCTGGTTTCTCATTTGTCTTTTTGTTTTTTCCCCCTGCCTCTTCTGGTACGTTTATTTCTGAAGAGGCACCCTCTTCTAAAAAATCCTTACGTTTCATGCCTTTTGACATTGTATTGGATACTGAGGTAGTTGCTTGTGGTTCTGTGTCAGTGTCTGGGTTGTCTAACTCTTCCCCTTCGGTGTCGGACACATCACTTTGTATGACATTGGCCCGCAAGGGTCTGTCTTTTTTGGGGTTAGTTTTCTTTTCCACTTGTAAACTTTTTTTATTTTCAAAATCAGACTTATCCCTGCTGAGTTTTCCTTGTTTAGTTTGTTTCTTATTCGTGTTTGTTATTTCTTGTTCGTATTTTTCTAATTCCTGCTGATATTTTTTATAGGCATTTTCAAAATCTTTGTATGATTCAAATTATTTTAATTGTACATTCAATTCTTAAATTTGTGTTTCTAGTAAATCATACTCTGATTTGTTGTGTTTGATTAGTATTTTCCTAAATTTTTCTGAGCACTCAGTGAGTGCTTCTTCCCATTCTGTGCTCAAATTGGGATTATGAAATTCAAATGCAGGAAATAGTTGTATACGTAGGCCTCTAGGTATAAGTTTTAGCTCAAGATATTTTTCAAAAAATTGTGGTTCCACCATAGTTTATCTTGCCTGTGCATGTTTTTGTGAATATTTCTAAGTGCTTGGTTCATTCTGTCTTGAATATTATCTACTGATGCTTGAGGATTTTTTAACACCTCATTTAGGTCAGCTTCTCTTTTTTTGCTGTCTTGACAGTCTATCTAATTCCCATTTAGATTACATTTTGTTCTGAGACTGCGTATTAGCGTAACAGTTCTGATAATTAGTATATCTTTATGTTACGTTTAGAGTTGTGTGCTCTATTGGTGTAGAAACCTGATAATCAGGCAAGAATAGTATTAATTCTGAAAAGAGAGAACGGGACCAATGGCACTACTAGTGGGATGTATAGACTCTTAGTAGCTTTGATCTATAAATGACTTCTGTATATAGAAGAATGTATCATTGAGCAAAGTGGTGCTGTGTATTAACTTAAAATTTGGAAAAACATAAGGGGTAAAGAAACCTCCTACGACAGAATACATGTGTAGCACTCAAAGAGTCACAAGACAATATGTATCATAGAGATATAATTTCTATAGAAAGGTAATACTGATTCTGAGTCTAGACTCAGAATCAGTATTACCTTTCTATAGATATGATATCTCTATGATACATATTGTCTTGTGACTCTTTGAGTGCTACACATGTATTCTGTCGTAGGAGGTTTCTTTACCCCTTATGTTTTTACTTATTTAAACATGTATATGTATGTATCTTTATGTTAAAGCAAATTATTGCGCTCCACTTGCATTCCGGCCCTTAGTCATTTGAAATTATGTTTTTGACTATTGTATCCTCGCTTATACTGAAAATTTCAATACTTAAAGGGACACTTAACCCAAAAGTTTTCTTTTGTGATTCAGGTAGAGCATGCAATTTTAAGCAACTTTCTAATTTACTCCTACTATCAAATTGTCTTCATTCTCTTAGTATCTTTTTTTGAAAAGCAAGAATGTAAGTTTAGATGCCAGCCCATTTTTGGTGAACAACTTGGGTTGTCTATGCTGATTGGCCAGCACCAATAAACAAGTGCTATCCAAGGTTCTGAACAAACAATTGGCTGGCTTCTTAGCATAGATGCCTTCTTTTTCAAATCAAGATAGCAAGAGAACGAAGAAAAAAATGATAATAGGAGTAAATTAGAAAGTTGCTTAAAACTGCATGCTCTATCTAAATCACGAAATAAAAAAAATTGGGTTCAGTGTCCCTTTAAGTAATGGTTATAGAAAAGTTATGCAACCAAGAAGGTTTAGAAAAAATTGCACATTGGGGTGGGATACATATTAGTATTTCATTGTTCTCTCTAAATATTGGTATTGATTCAGAAACAGATATTCCATATACAAAATAAATGAGCAACCTCTATACATTTTAAACTATATGGCTGGTATAACAATTTATTGAAAATATTAATAACTTAAAACAAAAAGAAATAAAACAAAAATATTTCACATAGCCTGATTAATTAAATAATAAATAAATATGTGGAGTGACATATGTAGATAAGCCCTATTGAGAATGGGGAAAACATGACAATGGCAAAGGAGCCCACCCCTATATCAGAAAGTTTCAACAGAAAAATCCCCTTATGTTAATTCTTTGTTTTTGCTGTCCCATCTCATAATTTTAATTTCTATTCCTATCATACTGTTCCAGTTGTCCAGTGATGATCAGCAAAAATTGTGTTAAATTAATAATAAAAATATAATTTATGCATACCTGATAAATTAATTTCTTTCATGGTGGTGAGAGTCCACAAACCCATGCTCCTGAGAATTACTATTCCCTACCACTAGGAGGAGTCAAAGATTCACAATCCCCAAGAACATTATAAAACCCCACCTCACCAGTACCTCAGTCTAATGTATAGCTGAGCACAAACAGGAAGGAATATTAATAAGAGTCAACACAAATAAGAGAAGAGAAAAAATAATTTGCACAAAAAAGGAGAAAAAAAGGAAAAAAATAACCCAGAAAACAACAGGGTGGGGTCTCATAGACTCTCACCACCATCAATTTATAAGGTAAGCATAAATGATCTTTTCTTTCATAGAAGTGGTGAGAGTCCACAATCCATTACTTCTGGGAACTAATAGCCAAGTTGTGGAGTCCAAGAGTAATATCAGAAAAAGGTGGGATCTAAAAAACATATTTTTTTCACTGAGAAACTAAACCTTTAACCCTAACAGAGCCTAAAAAAGGCAATAAAAATAACCAGCAGGCAAAATTACATCAACCTGAGACAACTGCCTGAAGGACACCCTACCAAAAGCTGCCTCAGAAGAAGCAAAAACATTAAAATGGTAGAAAAAATATGCCAAGAAGACCATATAGCTGACTAGCAAAAATTGATCCACAGATAAAACATTCTAAAAACACAAGAAGTGGTAACTACTCTGAAAAAAATTAGCAGAAAGCCATCTAGGTGGAGGCTGACCTGCATCAAAGAAAACGATATGAATCAAAAGCTTCAACCAAGAAGCCAATGAAACCGCCAAAATATCTAAAACCAGCAAAAGGAACAAAATAAAAAGTTTTCCTGAAAATTTTAGTAGTGTTCACCTAACACTACAAAGCTCTAACAGAATCCAAAACATGAAGAGAGCAGTCTGAATAATAAAGAAGGAACAATAATGTCCCAACGTATATAGACAGAAAACATAACCTTATCCTAAAGAAAAATAAGATAAGGAGGAATACAATAAAGAGTAGAGACTCTACTAACAGATGAAATAGCTAAATGAAACAAAACTTCATGAAAGAAGTTTAATATCCACCTGATGCCTAGGCCCAAAAGGAGAAACCTGCAAAATTCGCAAGACCAAATAAAGGTTCCCTGGAGGAATAATTAAATAAAAACGTAATTCTAGGCCAGGGTGGGTCTATCAAAGTGGGGAGGAGATATAAGAGCGCTAACAGCCAATACCCAATATGAAGGGAAATAAATAACTATTGAACACCAAATAATATTTGAAGAATTTATTAAAATAAATTTGAAAGGGAGGTAGTAAATTGGTTGTATAAGTATCTATCTTATTTAAACTGTGTGATTAATTCCCTTTTGATGGGCTAAATAAACAATCATAAATAATTTTATGGATAATTAAAGACAATTCTATTTATAAAATGCTATATATTGCAATGTTCGGTTGGCCAACCTTAATTTTTATGCTCTTACGGGCATAAAGAAAAAAATGCTAGGATTAAACCACAAATGTTAAAAAGATTAGCAATATTCTTAAAGAACATAACTAAAAAAGGACATAAAACTGACCCTTCAAAAAAAAAATGGCAGATAAACCCTTATCCAAACCATCCTGTAAAAATAGCAAGAAATCTGGAAATTCAAAAGGAATAACAAGAAAAACTTAATTTGAACCCTAAGAAATAAACTGTGAAATGTCAGCACAATCATTTTTTTTCAAAGTTTTGCAGCTATAGGAACTGAAATTTAAAAAGAATCTTTGTTCAATCTTTAATTTAAATCAAATTAAAAAAAAATAAAGGGGCATTAAACACTAAATAAATGATTGCTTGAATGATGTATGCAGGGCAAATATTAGCCTAAGAATAATTTGTACATGTATCATTTTAAAAATTATATTAGCTGTTCAAATATTGAAAAAAATTTAGGGTAAAGTTAATGCTCATAAAGCAATGGTTGAAGCTATATTTTAACTTAGGTGACCTTTTCTGCTGAGACCAATAAGGAATGGTTATAAACAGCTTACTAAAGTGTACAACCAATGACTGTGTTGAATATAGCTGTTTTTTAGCACTTCCATTTTTAACATGAATTGGAAAGCCCTCAATATTCAGAATTAAATTACAGGAAAAACATTTACTTAAACAGCTTATATTAATATATTGAGGTGTTTAATGTCCCTTTAATACATTTTATAACAGCCTTTTTTTAAATGAACATAAGACACACATTATAATGTCTGATTGAGCTGCAAAATCCTTGGGAAAATAGCTTATAAAATTATATTTAGCGCTCTCTCTCAAATGAACAGGAAGCTAATATTTTACAGTGTGATGTTTTGTTTAATCTCCTTTGTTATCCAGCAATAATGAGCTTCTATAGTGACACAATTAAATTTATATACCCAAGTAATTCTTAGCCATTTTAACTTTAATCTTTCTCTTTTATAATCTCTTAATTTTTCTGTGTTCAAGGATTAAATTAAAATATCAGTTCTTTGGGCATCATATGTCAGAGGAATTCATGCTGAATATTATTAAGTTACAAACTGGTAATCAGCTTGTCAGAATATGTTTTAATGAACTGAACTGCAGTAGTTAGATGAGTCATGTTAATATGTGGCATACCTCTCTATTGGAAAACACACACACACACACACACACATATATATATATATATATATACTTGGAACTCAGCATTCTTAATTCTGTATTTGGTAATTAGTAAATATGTGTTTATATGTGTATTTTCAGAGTTCTAATAATTTTTACAGACAGGTAAAGGTTCACATTAATGCTACAGTGGTGTTCTTGTCAGTTAACTGTCTGATTCATGAATCAACAAAGTGTTCTTGACCAATCCTGACCACACTTGAAAGGTTCCTGTCTATCATTTTTTTTTCTCTTTTTGTCTGCTATGCCTGTACTTGTACAAACAAAATTAGACATTATTTATTTTTGTGCTGCTCCTAGCTTGTAGCAGTAGCAATAGCTACTATAGCAAATGTATTTAAAGGGACGGTCTAGACCCAATACTTATTCTTTATTACTTTTTGTTACATACCAGACAAGTATCTTGTAACAGGTTCCACATCTATATGTTTGTAAGAAGTACATGAAACTTTTAAACAATCATTTGCCTAGATTTAGAGTTTTGTCGGTAAAGACCTGCGGTGCTAACGAGCCTTTTTTTCTAGCACACCCTTAAGACAACGCTGGTATTACGAGTTGTCTGAATGGCTGCGTTAGCCTCAGAAAAGTGAGCGTTGAGCATAATTTAGCTCCACTTCAACCCTCAATACCAGGGTTGCTTACGGTAGCGGTAAGATGGAAAAACGTGCTCGTGCACGATATCCCCATAGGAAACAATGGGGCTGAGCAAGCTGAAAAAAAAACCTAACACCTGCAAAAAAGCAGGGAAATGAATTTTATGTCTACACCTAACACCCTAACATGAACCCTGAGTCTAAACACCCCAAATCTTACACTTATTAACCCCTAATCTGCCGCCACTGCTATCGCTGACATCTGCATAATGTTATTAACCCCTAATCTGCCGACCGGACATCGCCGCCACCTACATTATCCCTATGAACCCCTAATCTGCTGCCCCTAACATCGCCGACACCTATATTATATTTATTACCCCCTAATCTTCCCCCCCCAACGTCGCCGCCACCTACCTACACTTATTAACCCCTAATCTGCTGACCGGACATCGCCGCCACTATAATAAATGTATTAACCCCTAAACCGCCACACTCCCACCTCGCAAACACTATAATACATTTTATTAACCCCTAATCTGTCCTCCCTAACATCGCCAACACCTACCTACAATTATTAACCCCTAATCTCCCGCCCCCAATGTCGCCGCTACTATAATAAAGTTATTAACCCCTAAACCTAAGTCTAACCCTAACCCTAACACCCCCCAAAATTAAATATAATTTAAATAAAACAAACTAAATTTACTATCATTAAATAAATTATTCCTATTTAAAACTAAATACTTACCTATAAAATAAACCCTAATATAGCTACAATATAACTAATAGTTACATTGTAGCTATTTTAGGATTTATATTTATTTTATAGGCAACTTTGTATTTATTTTAACTAGGTACAATAGCTATTAAATAGTTAATAACTATTTAATAGCTACCTATTTAAAATAATTACAAAATTACCTGTAAAATAAATCCTAACCTAAGTTACAAATACACCTAACACTACACTATCAATAAATTAATTAAATAAATTACCTACAATTATCTAAACTAAAATACAATTAAATAAACTATAATACAAAAAACCCCCCACTAAATAACAGAAAATAAAAAAATTACAAGAAGTTTAAACTAATTACACCTAATCTAAGCCCCCTAATAAAATAAAAAAGCCCCCCAAAATAATAAAATGCCCTACCCTATCCTAAATTACAAAGTAATCAGCTCTTTTACCAGCCCTTAAAAGGGCTTTTTGCTGGGCATTGCCCCAAAGTAATCAGCTCTTTTACCTTTAAAAAAAAAATACAATCCCCCCCCAACATTACATCCTACCACCCACACACCCCTACTCTAAAACTCACCCGATCACACCTTAAAAAAACCTAACACTACCCCCCTGAAGATTACCCTACCTTGAGTCGTCTTCAGCCAGCCGGCCACCGATGGGACAGAAGAGGACATCCGGAGCGGCAGAAGTCTTGATCCGATCGGGGCAGAAGAGGTCCTCCAAGCGGCAGATGTCTTCATCCAAGTGGCATCTTCTATCTTCAATCAATCACTTAAGCCCTATTTTGCGCTCCACTCGTAATCTGGCCCTATATGTAAGCAAATAAGATTTCATTGAAGAAATATTCATAAGAAAAAATACTTTGTTTCTTTAAATCTTAAAATTGGTACTATGAGAGCTCAAGATAATTTTTGGAAGATTATTGCCAATTTTGGCGAACACCTCAAACATTATTGCCACACCTGGAACATGACAAGTCCCTGAACAAACCCTTCCTGTTCCCAGGCTTTAGAATACTTACAGGAAATACCTACCCAAATGCTCCATGAAAGACCAAACTTAAGGTATGTATTTGTTTTAGTGTTCCATCAGAATATTTCTAAGATGTGTAGGTATTGCAAGGTTGTATCCTTTATGACTTTTTACATCATATGTAATATATAAAACTGCAGTCTATTAACATGCAACTCTGCATCTCAAATCTCAAGCTTACTTCCTTACTCTCTCAAACCCTACAAACTCTCCCACAATTTATATAACTTTTTATAACTATAATTTTATTAGAAAAAAATATCAGGTTCCTAAACTCTGCCACTTACTTTACCAATTAAATTAATGTTTACACTTTTCCCCATTAACAGATTATGCACATTTACAGGGGAAAAAAAAAGTTTCTCCATTAACAGATTATGCACATTTACAGGAAAAATGTAAGTTTCTTCACTTGTGTTCTTATATTATGTAATATGGAAAAAAATATAAAGACAGAGCTCCCCCAAGGGGATATATGTAGATATACAAATACTTTTACTTTACATGTAATATCATCTTTTTTTAAAAAAATATTTCTAAAAAAAAAATACCCAAATAGGACTATATCAATTACTTATGCCAGATATATTAAAACATAAAGCATTACTTATGTATTTTTTAATTTAAAGTTGTTTGAATCAGAACATAACAATAATTCTGGAAGTGCATATAGATACATACATCAATCTTTATGAAATTTTGTTTTAACTTTGATTGGTTTTACATTTGAAAAAAAAGAACCCAAAGGACAATTAAATACCGTAGAAATACATAATCAATAAATGTATAATAAAAAGACAATGCAATACATGTTCAAAGAATCGTCAGGTCCTTGTGAAATGTTCATTTCAGTCTTGCCAGTCTCACAATTTGTCCACTGGGTGAAATTTTATAAAAAAGAGGACTGACCCTCACTTTAAAGACTAGTGGCAATGTGCCTTCCATAGGATAGGGCTCACTGCCTTTTTCTAGCAATCTGAACACTCAGTAGTTTGGAGAAGGGCAAGTTTTGAAAGCATATTTACACATATAAATACTATGTGTTCAGTAAATATAAAAATAGTTTTTGTTTTGTAAGAGTTCAAATAATACATATGTAAACTACATTTCACTAAAACTACAGAAGATGTCTTAACCCCTTAAGGACCAAGGCCATTTTTCAATTTCTTTCCCTTAAGGACCAGGGCTATTTTTACATTTCTGTGGTGTTTGTGTTTAGCTGTAATTTTCCTCTTACTCATTTACTGTACCCACACATATTATATACCGTTTTTCTCGCCACTAAATGGACTTTCTAAAGATACCATTATTTTCATCATATCTTATAATTTATTATTAAAAATATTATAAAATATGAGGAAAAAATGAAAAAAAATCCCACTTTTTCTAACTTTGACCCCCAAAATCTGTTACACATCTACAACCACCAAAAACACCCCTGCTAAATAGTGTCTAAATTTTGTCCTGAGTTTAGAAATACCCAATGTTAACATGTTCTTTGCTTTTTTTGCAAGTTATAGGGAATATCCCTGACATGTATATATTTATTTTTAGAAGATATCCCAAAGTATTGATCTAGGCCCATTTTGGTATATTTCATGCCACCATTTCACCGCCAAATGCGATCAAATAAAAAAATTGCTCACTTTTTCACAAACTTTAGGTTTCTCACAGAAATTATTTACAAACAACTTATGCAATTATGGCATAAATGGTTGTAAATGCTTCTCTGGGATCCCCTTTGTTCAGGAATAGCAGACTTATATGGCTTTGGCGTTGCTTTTTGGTAATTAGAAGGCTGCTAAATGCCACTGCGCACCACACGTGTTTTATGCCCAGCAGTGAAGGGGTTAATTAGGGAGCATGTAGGGAGCTTGTAGAGTTAATTTTAGCTTAAGTGTAGTGTAGTAGACAACCCAAAGTATTGATCTAGGCCCATTTTGGTATATTTCATGCCACCATTTCACCGCCAAATGCGATCAAATTTAAAAAAAACTTAAATTTTTTCGCAATTTTAGGTTTCTCACTGAAATTATTTACAAACAACTTGTTGCAATTATGGCACAAATGGTTGTAAATGCTTCTCTGGGATCCCCTTTGTTCAGAAATAGCAGACCTATATGACTTTGGCGTTGCTTTCTGGTAATTAGAAGGCCGCTAAATGCTGCTGCGCATCACACGTGTATTATGGCTAGCAGTGAAGGGGTTAATTAGGTAGTTTGTAGGGAGCTTGCAGGGTTAATTTTAGCTTTAGTGTAGAGATCAGCCTCCCACTTGACACATCAGACCCCCTGATCCCTCCCAAACAGCTCCCTTCCCTCCCCCACCCCACAATTGTCCCCCCCATCTTAAGTACTGGCAGAAAGTCTGCCAGTACTAAAATAAAAGGTTTTTAATTTTTTTTCTTTTTAGCATATTTACATATGCTGTGGTGTAGCATCCCCCCTTAGCCCCCAACCTCTCTGATCCCCCCCAAACAGCTCTCTAACCCTCCCCATCTGCCTTATTAGGGGCCATCTTGGGTACTGGCAGCTGTCTGCCAGTACCCAGTTTGCAAAAAAAAGTAGTTTTTTCTGTTTTTATTTTTTTTTTCTGTAGTGTAGCTTCCCCCCCAACAGACCAACCCCCACCTGATCTTTTTTGTAAAAAAAAATTTATTCCTTTTTTTTTTTTAATTTTACACCAACTTTTTCTGTAGTGTAGCGGTTCCCACCTGCTCCCTCCCCGTGCACGCGCCCGCCCCCGCCCTCCCGTGCACGCGCGCACATCCGTGCATGCCCCCGGACATCCCCACCCATGATCCCGCCCCCCTCCACATCACCGATGGCCGCCACCCACCTCCCACACAGGCTCCCACCCACCAACGATACCGGCCATCGATGTCCGGTGCAGAGAGGGCCACAGAGTGGCTCTCTCTGGATCGGATGGCCAAAGGGTGTTATTGCAGGATGCCTCGATATCGAGGCATCACTGCAATAACCGGAAAGCGGCTGGAAGCGAGCAGGATCGCTTCCAGCCGCTTTTAACCCATAATGTCGTACAGGGTACGTCGTTGGTCTTTTAAGACCAGGTTGTGTGTGACGTACCCTATACGACACGCGTCGTTAAGGGGTTAAAATTAATTACTTCGCCCCTGAAAGGGTGGCAACATAGGTATGTGTGAAAAGGTTCACCTAAATGGTGTATATTGCTTAGTACATTAATATATAAACATGCTTGTGATATTAGAACTAAACAAGTTCAGTACAGTGTACTTATAAAAGAAAATAAGTCTGGGAGTCCAGATAATATTCATCCAAGGGTTCTAAGAGAACTTTGATCCGTGATAGCTACTCCATTTGCTTATTTATTTAATCAGTCACTGTTAACACAAGTTGTTCCAAAAGACTGGAAAATTGTTATGTAGTCCCTCTTCATAAAAAGGGTTGTAGGGAAGATTCTGCTAACTATAGGCTAATAAATTTGACAGTAATTTCAGGGAAATGAATTGAATCTATTTGAAAGGTGAACAACCTAGAAGTCAATGGACAGCATTGTTTTACTGCTGGAAGATCATGTAAAACTAATCTGATTGATTTCTTTGACCATGTTACTAAATTAATAAATCATGAACAAGTCCTGACACTATCCAACACAACAAAGTTGTTTAAATGAGGGATCAGTTACTTGTGGTGTTCCCCAAGAGTCAGTTGTTGGGCCTGTTATGTTTAACATGTTCAATCGTTATATTGGAAGTGGCTCCAGGGGAAGGTGTCCTTGTTGGCTGATGATGAAAATTTGTAACAGAGTTGATTTTCAAAACAAGTGGATTAAATAAGCAGTGATAGAGGACTGGGCTAATAAATGGGATCTAAAATTTAATAATATCAAGAGTAAAATTATGAATATAGGACCAAAAACCCAAAGGCCAATTATATTCTTAATGGTACATTACTTACTATAACTAAAGAGGAACGGGACTAGGGAATTATTATTTTAGATGATTTAAAATTCGGTATACAAAGCAGCAGTGCAGTTACTAAGGCCAGCTGAATACTTGGTTGCATTGGGAGAGGTATTAGTAGCAGAAATAGCAAGGTTCTTATGCCACTTTACAGATCACTAGTTAATCCTCATCTGGGATATTGTGTACAGTTCTGGATATTATATCTCCAAAAGGATATAAATAAAATAGAAATTATCCAAAGGAGGGCTACTAAATGGCACATGGAGGCCTATTTATCAAGCCATCAACTGTGCTGCATTCAACGGCACCAATACGCTCGCCTGACATTGCCTAACATTGTGGCCGCGGACCTGAATACGCTCTCCATATTTATTAAAAAGCTGTAAAAAAGCCACGCACCAAGTACGGGGCGACGAGCAGCGGACTGTTGTTAACTAAACAGTCATCGATCTTGCTGCTATTCGGCTTTTTCCCAGCTTTATTTATATACTGTCACTAAACACCACCACTATACTAAAATGTTTAACCCCTATCCCGCCGTTCCCGGACCCTCCCGCAACTAAATAAAGTTATTAACCCCTATCCTGCCGCTCCCGGAAGCCCACCGCAACTCTAATAAACATATTAACCCCTATTCCGCCGCTCCCACGACACCGCCGCAACTAACCCTAAATGTATTAACCCCTATCCCTCCGCTCCCAGATCCCACCGCAACTAAATAAATGTATTAACCCATAAAACCCTCTTACTAAACCTATTAACCCCTAAACTGCTAGCCCCCCACATCGCCATAAACTAAATTAAACTTTTAACCCCTAAACAACCCACTAACTGTACATTAAATATTAACACATCCCTATCTTATAATAAATTTAAACTTACCTTTACAATTAAATTAAACTATATTAAACTATTAATTAACCTACCCTAACTATTATACAAAAATTACATTAAACTATATTAAACTAATAATTAACCTACCCCAACTATTATACTAAAATTACATTAAACTATATTAAACTATAAATTAACCTACCCTAACTATTATACTAAAATTACATTAAACTATAGAAACATAGATATTGACGGCAGATAAGAGCCATAGGCCCAGCAAGTCTGCCCCACCTTACCTAACAGTATAAACTTATCTAGTTCGTAGGATAGCCCTATGCTTGTCCCATGCATTTTTAAAGTCCCCCACAGTGTTTGTTGCTACTACCTCTATATTAAAATATTAATTAACCTACCCTAACTATTATACTAAAATTACATTAAACTACAAATTAAATTAAATATATTATATAGTTAAAAACCTAAAACTACTCAAATATTTTAAATCTACTATAAAAAATTACAAAGTTACAAAAAACTAACAAATAAGCTACACAAAAAAACAAACACTAAGTTACAAAAAAAAAATACTAAGTTACACAAAATAAAAAATAAATTATCAAATATTTAAACTAATTACACCTAATCTAAGGGCTCTATGAAAATAACCCCCCAAAATAAAAAAAAACCCTAGCCTACAATAAACTACCAATGGCCCTTAAAAGGGCCTTTTGCGGGGCATTGCCTAAAAGAAATCAGCTCTTTTACCTGTAAAAAAAATACAAATACCCCCCCCCCCCAACAGTAAAACCCACCACCCATACAACCAACCCCCCCAAAAAAAAACTAATCTAAAAAACCTAAAATACCCATTGCCCTGAAAATAGCATTTGGATGGGCATTGCCCTTAAAGGCATTTAGCTCTTGTTCTGCCCAAATCCTAAGCTAAAATTAAAACCCACCCAATAAACCCTTAAAAAAGACCCTAACCCCCAAAGATCCACTTACAGTTTTGAAGACCGGACATCCATCCTCAACGAAGGTGGGAGAAGTCCTCATCGAAGCCATCAGAAGTCTTCATCCAGATGGCATCTTCTATCTTCATCAGCCCGGCGCGGAGCGGCTCCATCTTCAAGACATACGGCGTGGAGCATCCTCTTCAATCGAAGTCTTCTTCTGAATGAAGTTTCCCTTTAAATGACGTCATCCAAGATGGTGTCCCTTAGATTTCGATTGGCTGATAGATTTCCATCAGGCAATCGGAAATTAAGGTTAAAAAGATCCTATTGGCTGTTGCAATCAGCCAATAGGATTAAGCTTTCATCCTATTGGCTGATCAAATCAGCCAATCGAATTGTGCACGCATTCTATTGGCTATTCCAATCAGTAACTTTTTAACTTTGCAATTTTTAATAGTAGATTTAAATTATTTGAGTAGGGTTAGGTTTTTAACTATTTAATATATTTAATTTAATTTGTAGTTTAATGTAATTTTAGTATAATAGTTAGGGTAGATTAATTAATATATTTTAATATAGTTTAATGTAATTTTAGTATAATAGTTAGGGTAGGTTAATTAATAGATTAATATAGTTTAATGTAATTTTAGTATAATAGGGTAGATTAATTATTAGTTTAATATAGTTTAATGTAATTTTAGTATAATAGGTAGGGTAGGTTAATTAATAGTTTAATATAGTTTAATTCTATCAGCCAATCGGAATGTAAGGGACACCATCTTGGATGACGTACCTTAAAGGGAAACTTCATTCTTCGTTGACCATCGTAAGAAGAGGATGCTCCGCGTCAGATGTCTTGAAGATGGAGCTGCTCCGCGCCGGATGGATGAAGATAGAAGATGCCATCAGGATGAAGACTTCTGCCCGCTTGGATGAAGACTTCTGGCGGCTTCACTGAGGACTTCTGCCGCTTGGATGAGGATGGATGTCCGGTCTTCGAAAACTGTAAGTGGATTGTCATGGTTAGTGTTAGGTTTTTTAAGGGTTTATTGGGTGGGTTTTATTTTTAGGTTAGGGACTTTGGGCAGTAAAAGAGCTAAATGCCCTAAAGTAAAAGAGCTAAATACAAATGCCCTTTTCAGGGCAAGGGGAGCTTAGGTTTTTTAGATATTGTTTTATTTGGTGGTGTTGGTTGTGTGGTTGGTGGGTTTTACTGTTGGGGGGGTGTTTGTATTTTTTTTACAGGTAAAAGAGCTGATTTCTTTGGGGTAATGCCCCGCAAAAGATCCTTTTAAGGGCTATTGGTAGTTTATTGTAGGCTAGGTTTTTTTTATTTTGCGGGGTATTTTTTATTTTGATAGGGCTATTAGATTAGGTGTAATTATTTCTTATTTTTGATACTGTGTTTTTTTTTTTGTAACTTAGTGTTTTTTATTTTTTGTAACAGTGTTTATTTTTTTGTGATTTAGTCATTTTTAATTGTAGAGTTAAATAATTTGAGTAGGGTTAGGTTTTTAAATATGTAATATAGTTAA
The DNA here is from genome assembly GCF_027579735.1 of Bombina bombina. Lineage (NCBI taxonomy): Eukaryota > Metazoa > Chordata > Amphibia > Anura > Bombinatoridae > Bombina > Bombina bombina. Next base: position 718,249,183 of record NC_069503.1, read on the forward strand.
TTTAATTGGTAGTTTAATGTAGTTTTAGTATAATAGTTAGGGTAGGTTAATTAATAGTTTAATATAGTTTAATGTTATTTTAGTATAATAGTTAGGGTAGATTAATTAATAGTTTAATATAGTTCAATTTAAATCTTAAGGTAAGTTTTAATTTATTATAAGATAGTGATGATGTAATTTTAATGTACAGTTAGCGGGTTGTTAGGTTTAGGGGTTAATAGGTTAATTTAGTTTATGGCGATGTGGAAGGCTGGTGGAATAGGGGTTAATAGGTTTAGTAAGTGGAAGTGATGTGGGAGGCCAGGGGTTTAGGGGTTAATACATTTATTTAGTTGTGGTGGGCTCTGGGAGCGCCAGGATAGGGGTTAATATATTTATTTGGTTGCGGCGGGGTCCGGGAGCGGCAGAATAGGGGTTAATAACATTATGTAGGTGGCGGCGGGATCCAGGAGCGGCGGGATAGGGGTTAATAACATTATGTAGTCGGCGACGGTGTCGGGACGGCAGATTAGGGGTGTTTAGACTCTGGGTTTATGTTAGGGTGTTAAGTGTAAACATAACTTTTATTCTCCCATAGAAATCACTCCGATATCTGGCAGCATCGAACATGAGCTTTCCCTGCTTTCAGACTCCCATTGATTCATATGGCATCCGCGGCCTACAGGGCGGCGGATTGAAAAGCAGGTACGCTGGGCCGGAAGTGTGGTGAGCGTACCTGTTAGCAGTTTGATAACTAGCAAAAGTAGTCAGATAGTGCTGAATTTGTATTTAAAACATCTGTAACGTAAGCATCGATCTGTGTCGGATGGGCGGATCGTATGTTACGTCACAGATTTCAACTTTTGCTGCTCTGTAGGCTTGGATAAATAAGGCGAATCAGGCTCACTACAATTGCGCTGCGGAATTCCAGCGTATTTGCGGTTGACAGCTTGATAAATAGGCCTCATGGTCTAAAATATAAAACAAAAAATAAAGACTGTTTGATCCAAATATATATAGTTTAGAGGAGAGAGGGAAAGAGGTAACATGATAGAAACCTTAACATATAGGGACATAATAAAGTGTTACGTTAAAGCATTTTCCACAAAAAAATAAATACCAAAACAAGGGGTCAAAATCTTAAGTTAGAGGGTAGCAGATTCAGGAGAAATGTGAGGAAGCATTTTTTTCCAGAAAGCATAGAATAAACTTCCAATAGAGGTGGTAAACACACGGACTGTAAAAAGAAAACCAAAAATTCCTGGTACATGCATAGGGCTATTCTAAGAAATAAGTAACATGAAATATGGGTAGACATGATGGGCCTTTTGTTTCTTAACTATCGTCAAATTCTATGTTTATATATGGCTATACAAAACATAAAGATTAGGGGTTTTTATGCTCATTAGCATAGCTTTTCATAATTAATTATACAGTATAAATCAGGAACGAAAGATGCCAAGTCTGTTTTTAAATGTTAGTTGGCTTATAATTAGATTTCAATACATGCAGAAGATGTTTCACCATGATAGCAGCTTTATTTCTATATTTAATCTTTATTTTTGTCTTTGAGCTGAACCTTAAAAATACTGGCCATGTTGCTAAAATACCGGCTGGGTGTTAACCCTAGTCTATATATGAATACACAGTTGAAGACGTCAGACATTTATCATGTGATGCACTGATATAGTTTGGGAGATTTAAGACATTTATAGATCTGAGTTTACACAATGAGGTTAATTTATCAAAGAGGGAACAGGGAAGTCACATAGAATTTCACTTCTAGATTCCTATAGAAAACTCAAAATTAAACTTTCATGATTCAGATAGAGCATGCAATTTTAAACAAATTTCCAGTTTCCTTCTATTATTTAATTTGATTTGTTCTCTTGGTAGCCACTGTTGAAAGGCATAACTAGGTATGCTCAAGGGCAGCAATGCACTACTGGGAGCTAGCTGCTGATTGGTGGTTACACATATATGTCTTGTCTGTCTCACCAGATGTGGTCAGCTAGCTCCCATTAGTACATTGCTTCTTCTTCAACAAAGAATATAAAAAAACAAAGCAAATGTGATAACGGTAGTAAATTGGAAGTTGTTTAAAATTGTATTTGCTATCTGAATCATGAGAGAAATAAAAAAAAAATTATATTGTGTTATGTTTTTAATACATCAGAATTGATTATCAATTATCATTCACATCAATTACATCTTGGAGAACCCTCAGACAGTTCTCATGTACTTCAAGAAGATCGCCTGGGTTGTAGTTTTATTGATTTGTATATGCCAACAAACTTGCATCTGCTTTTTTCAAATTAAAGAGTTAGAAAAACACATTGCAAAAACAATCTAGTGCCAGTTGCTGAACAGAGTTACCTATTTGAGCATTATAATACTAACTGTTCAGCTTATTTCTTAATTGATAAATTGGCACCACTCAGTATAGGTTTACCTACAACTTTAAGCACAAATATCCCTCTAAGGGTTTAGTCATTATCCTTTAGAAAAGATTATCAGATTATTAATCTACAAACATATCCATAGGCTTTAATGGTTAAAGGGACAGTAAACACCAGAATTTTTGTTGTTTAAAAAGGTAGATAATCCCTTTATTACCCATTCCCCAATTTTGCATAACCAGCACAGTTATAATAATATACTTTTTACCTCTGTGATTATCTTGTATCTATGCCTCTGCAAACTGCCCCCTTATTTCAGTTCTTTTGACAGACATGCATTTTTAGCCAATCAGTGCTTGCTCTTAGGAGCTTCATGTGCTGGAGCTCAATGTTATCTATATGAAACACATGAACTAACGCCCTCTAGTGGTGAAAAACTATCAAAATGCTTTCCGATTAGAGGCAGTCTTCAAGGTCTAAGAAATTAGCACATGAACCTCCTAGATTTAGCTTTCAACTAAGAATACCAAGAGAACAAAGCAAAATTTGTAATAAAAGTAAATTGGAAAGTTGTTTAAAATTACATTTTTTTTACTTTACTGTCCCTTTAATTCTGTATAAAAATCATTAAATAAACATTTCTAAATGATTGTAATCAACTCATAAATTGGAAATCTGTTATATAACTCCATTTTCTATTTTACTGTGACCCTCTTAATTCAAATATTAAAAGGTTCATTATAGTAAAAAATGGCATGTTTAAATCTGTTAGAGCATGTAATTTTAAGATTCACAGTACAGTCCAGCCCCGAAATACCAGGCAATCCCTCTCTAAACGAGACAAACAGCAAAACCGCAGACATACGTTTCAGACTATTGTGGGCCTCGTCAGTGAGGTGCAGCCATATCCCTCTAGGCACACTGAGCAACGGGTCCAGGTCTGGATTCCCGCATCACACTTAGGGAGACTTCCCTAAGTGTCATAATTTGCATAAATAAAAAGAGAAAAGCGCTCAACCTGGGAACGAACAATAGTATAATAGCTTGTTCTATGGCTAGTTACCACCCAAGAAGCAGCCTCTTTTTGCTCAACATGTGCCTTTCACAGAGAAGAACTTTCCTGAAGCATACTTCCCTAAGTGTCATAATTTACATAAATAAAAAGAGAAAAGCGCTCAACCTGGGAACGAACAATAGTATAATAGCTTGTTCTATGGCTAGTTACCACCCTAGAAGCAGCCTCTGTTTGCTCAACATGTGCCTTTCACAGAGAAGAACTTTTCTGAAGCGTAACAGTCTGATCCTGACTTCACAGTACAGTCCAGTCCTGAAATACCAGACAATCCCTCTCTGAACGAGAGAAACAGCAAAACTGCAGACGTACATTTCGGCCAATTGTGGGCCTCATCAGTGAGGTGCAGCTATATCCCTCTAGGCACACTGAGCAACGGGTCCAAGTCTGGATTCCCACATCACACTTAGGGAGACTTCCCTAAGTTTTATAATTTGCATAAATAAAAAGAGAGAAGCGCTCAACCTGGGAAAGAACAATAGCATAATAGCTTGTTCTATGGCTAGTTACCACCCAAAAAGCAGCCTCTTTTTGCTCAACATGTGCCTTTCACAGAGAAGAACTTTTCTGAAGCATATCAGTCTGATCCTGACTTCACAGTACAGTCCAGCTCCGAAATACCAGGCAATCCCTCTCTGAACGAGAGAAACAGCAAAACCCCAGACGTACGTTTTGGCCTATTGTGGGCCTCGTCAGTGAGGTGCAGCCATATCCCTTTAGGCACACTGAGCAACGGGTCCACGTCTGGATTCCCGCATCACACTTAGGGAGACTTCCTTTTTAGGTGCCGTTAGAGGAAGCCTAGCCGCCATCTTAGGGCTGACTTTTTATTGCACCTTATGACAGAAGTGGTGAATATGTACAGATGTACTTGCTGGTTTTTTACATCTGGATTGTGTGTTTTTGGTTAGCACCCACAATATAGAGTAGGATGATTATAATTTTGCAGTTCTTTAATAGAGTTTGATAGTTACATAACATGTAATAATATAGAGCAATAAAATAACTGCAACAATGTAAATCTATGTATTGGCTACCTAACTCAAAATAAACAATACAGCTGTCAAAAAGACAGCAGTGTCTCTGCACAACTTCTGTTAGAGTACATTAATACCTAAGCTCCAAGATGGGGATCCCTGTATGAACTGGCACCAGTAAGAGGGTAAAATATTTGAATGGATTTAAAAGAGAGCTGCAGGCACAGAAGATAAAACAATATCTTGGTTAGTAGTACCCCTGCTACTGTACTTGTAGGCAGTAATTTAATATGAAGCTACAGCCAATAAGGGAAGTTTAATAAAAAATACATTTAAAAAAATTAAACACATAAATGCCAGAGTTTTCCATTACAAAAAAAGCAGAGAAATTCCCGGTGTCAGCTACCCATTAATGAAACATTTTAAACTAAAACTTTGGTCTTTTCCTCAAAAATGTTGAGCTGTTCTTAGAGCTTATGGGCCGATTTATCATGTGTCTGGCAGACATGATCCGCTGTACTAAGGTGTAAATAATAAGCTAGTAAACATATTCAGACAATGAGGGATATTTATCAAGCCGTCAACCGCAAATACGCTGGAATTCCACAGCGTAATTGTGGCAAGCTTGATTTGACCCATTTATCAAAACCTACAGACCAGCAAAAGTTGAAATTTGTGACGTAACATACAATCCGCCGGTCTCAATCCGACACAGATTGATACTTATGTCATTACAGATGTTCCAAATACAACTTTTGCAAGTTATCAAATTTCTAACAGGTACACTCACCACTATTCTGGCCCAGAGTACCTGGTTTTCAATCCGCCACCCTGGAGGCCGCGGATGCCATAGGAATCAATGGGAGTCTGAAAGCAGCGAAAGCTCATGTTCGATGCTGCCAGATATCCCATTGATTTCTATGCTAGAATAAAAGTTATGTTTACACTTAACACCCTAACATAAGCCCCGGGTCTAAAAACCCCTAATTTTCTGCCCCGGCATCGCCGCCACCTACATAATGTTATTAACCCCTATCCCGCCGCTCCCGGAGCCCACTGCAACTAAATAAATATATTAACACGTATTCCGCCGCTCCTGGAGCCCACCGCAACTAAATAAATGTATTAACCCCTATCCCGCCGCTCCCGGACCCCACTGCAACTAAATAAATATATTAACCCCTATCCCACCACTCCCGGACCCCGCCGCAACTGTAATAAAATGATTAACCCCTAAACCCCTGGCCTCCCACATCACTACCACTAACTAAACCGATTAACCCCTAAATTGCCAGCCCCCACATCGCCATAAACTAAATTAAGCTATTAACCCCTAAACCTAACAACTCGCTAACTTTACATTAAAATTACCTCATCCCTATCTTAATAAATACATTAAAACTTACCTGTAGAATTAACATAAACTATAGTAAACTATTAATTAACCTACCCTAACTATTATACTAAAATTACATTAAACTAAAAATTAAATTAACTATATTACATATTTAAAAACCTAACCCTACTAAAATTATTTAAATCTACAATTAAAAATTACTAAGTTACAAAAAATAACAGTTACAAAAAAATAAAAAACAATAAATTACAGAAAATAAAAAAGAAAATATCAAATGTTTAAACTAATTACACCTAATCTAATAGCCCTATCAAAATAAAAAAAAAAAACCCAAAATAAAAAAACTCTAGCCTACAATAAACTACCAATGGCCCTTAAAAGGGCCTTTTGCGGGGCATTGTCCCAAAGAAATCAGCTCTTTTACCTGTAAAAAAAAATACAAACACCCCCTAACATTAAAAAGACATTTCGCTCTTTTACTGCCCAAAGTCTATAAACTAAAATTAAAACCCACCCAATAAACCCTTAAAAAAACCCTAACCCCCGAAGATCCACTTACGGTTTTCGAAGACCGGACATCCATCCTCATCCAAGCGGCAGAAGTCTTCATCGAAGCCGGCAGAAGTCTTCATCCAAGCGGGAAGAAGTTTTAATCTAGACGGCATATTCTATCTTCATCCATCCAGCGCGGAGCGGCTCCATCTTCAAGACATCCGGCGCGGAGCATCCTCTTCTTACGACAACTCTTGCAGAATGAAGTTTCCCTTTAAATGATGTCATCCAAGATGGCCTCCCTTACATTCCGATTGGCTGATAGAATTCTATCAGCCAATCGGAATTAAGGGGGAAAATCTTATTGGCTGTTGCAATCAGCCAATAGGATTGAGCTTTCATCCTATTGGCTGATCCAATCAGCCAATAGGATTGATCTTGCATTCTATTGGCTATTCCAATCAGCCAATAGAATGCAAGCTCAATACTATTGGCTCATTGGATCAGCCAATAGGATGAAAGCTCAATCCTATTGGCTGATTGCAGCAAATCGGAATGTAAGAGACGCCATCTTGGATGACGTAATTTAAAGGAAACTTAATTCCTCAAGAGATGTTGTAAGAAGAGGATGCTCTGCACCGGATGAAGACTTCTGCCCGCTTCGCTGAGGACTTCTGCCACTTGGATGATGATGGATCTCCGGTCTTTGAAAACTGTAAGTGGATCTTTGGGGGTTAGTGGTAGGTTTTTTAAGGGTTTATTGGGTAGGTTTTAATTTTAGGTTAGGGACTTTGGGCAGTAAAAGAGCTGAATGCCCTTTTAAAAGCAATGCCCATACAAATGCCCTTTTCAGGGAAATGGGGAGCTTAGGTTTTTTAGATAGGTTTTTATTTGGGGGGGTTGGTTGTGTGAGTGGTGGGTTTTACTGTTGGGGGGGTATTTGTATTTTTTTAACAGGTAAAAGAGCTGATTTCTTTGGGGCAATGCCCTTCAAAAGGTCCTTTTAAGGGCCATTGGTAGTTTAGTGTAGGCTAGGTTTTTCTTATTTTGGGGGGGGGGGGCTATTTTATTTTGATAGGGCTATTAGATTAAGTGTAATTAGTTTAAATATTTGATAATTTATTTTTTATTTTGTGTAACTTAGTGTTTTTTATTTTGTGTAACTTAGTTGTTATTTTTTTGTAACTTAGTAATTTTTAATAGTAGATTTCAATAACTTGAGTAGGGTTAAGTTTTTAGAAATGTAATATAGTTAATTTAATTTTTTGTTTAATGTAATTTTAGTATAATAGTTAGGGTAGGTTAATTAATAGTTTAATATAGTTTAATGTAACTGTAGGATAATAGTTAGGGTAGGTTAATTAGTATAGTATAGTATAGTTTATTTTAATTCTAAAGGTAAGTTTAAATTTATTATAAGCTAGGGATGAGTTAATTTTAAGTTTAGGGGTTAATAGCTTAATTTAGTTTATGGCGATGTGGGGGGCTGGCGGTTTAGGGGTTAATAGGTTTAGTAAGTGTTAGTGATGTGGGAGGCCAGGGGTTTAGGGGTTAATACAATTATTTAGTTGCGGAGGGGTCCCAGGAGTGGCGGGATAGGGGTTAATAACTATATTAGAGTTGCGGCGGGGTCCGGGAGCGTCGGGATAGGGGTTAAACATTTTAGTATAGTGGCGGTATTTAGTGTATAAATAAAGTTGGGAAAAATCCGAATAGCAGCGAGATCGATGACTGCTAGTTAACAACAGTCCGCTGCTCATTGCCCCGTACTTGGTGCACAGCTTTTTGACAGCTTTTTTTATAAATAAGGAGAGCGTATTCATGCAGCTGCGATTTTAGGCAATGTTAGGCGAGCGTATTGGTGCCGTCGAATGCAGCATAGTTGATGGCTTGATAATTCAGGCTCAATATATTCATAGAGCCTCCATTTTCAGTGTAAACCTCCTAAGGGATTGCATCTTTTTTGTTTCCCACCTGGGGAATTAATAATATTTGTATTTGCTAGAGTGAAAAATACTTGTGACATTAATTAAATAAAGTTAAATGAACTAAACTGAATAAAGTATAACAAGCTGAAAACAATTAAACTTTTATAAAAGTCATATTGGTATATACACCATTTGTATCTTGTAAGTCGCGGTAAGTACTGTAGATATTGTTCTTACTTAGATAAGTTAACCCCACTGTTTTGGTCTCAGTTTAGGTTGTGTCCCGTTAGTATTGTTGTAATTTCTTTGAGGTAAGTCATGGCAGTAGAGCGGTAGCCAATGATAGCTCCTATCAACCTTTTCTGATGACCCCTCATTTAATCTCAGGAGCCTTGCGTGATCAAGATGTTCACAGGAAATCTCTGGCTGTGAGTCAGCTTTTACATACTTGGTCTCTGGGTCAGTGATAAATGTTAGAGAGGGTGTCTGAATTATTGCTGTAGCTTACTGAGAGACCCCCACAAACTCCCATTTGACCACGCTTGATATGGTCCTCTCACAGAGGGTGTTTGAGTTATTGCAGTAGCATCCTGAGAGCCCTACACAAACTCCCATTTGGTCACGCTTGAGGGTGTATGCCCTCCTACATGTAGAAACATTCTTTGTGTGCCGAGTTGCTCCTCTAAGTGTTGATTGTGTCTTTAGTAAATTTTCTGGATCTAAATTTACCTCAGCAAGGCAGTGCTGTGTTCCCGGTTTCCCCTTTATGTACCTTTGCATAGCTGCTGAAACAGAAGGAGTCTCTGTGAGCTTGTAGTTCTCATGCTGGTAGTTTGAATCTGGTGGTTGCGCTATCAGCGCTTCATTGTTGGTTGCTTCTGCTGTATCTGTGTTAGTCAAGCGGCTCAATAAGTAGTCGTATGGGGAATGAGCTATAAGGTATTGACAACATTCTTCAAGCTTGGTCATAACTCACTCATTTTGTTTTGTGTGTTTGTTTTCTGTGTGGTGGCCATATTGGCTACTGAGTAGAATGATTCTGTTGCGCTGATTCCCCTCTGTGCAACTACGGTCATCTTCTTAGCTCCCTCTTCCCTTCTTGCTGTTCACAGTTGTAACTGGGTTCTGCGTCTGGATGTTTGGTGATGGCTGAGTACCTCGGAATACCGAGGGGGTTAAGTTTGCCTATCGTGAGCCCCTGCTCTAGGTCTCTCTTGTCTTATCCTGTGCACCAGTGTCAAAAATACAGCGTTAGTAAAAGTGTAGACCACACTACTATAAGCTGAAGCCCAGTAGCAGTCAAAGAATATGATTTTTGCTGTTGTTGGTCTCCTAAAAACAGTGTTTTTTCAGAGTCTCAGCTGGAGCTCAAGGAGTGTGCAGCCGACCTGGATCGCTGCTAAGACATGCCCCCCGAGGCCTTATAACTTTTTAATGCCATTTTTTTAAAAATAATTTTTATTAGACAGTGCTATTATGAGTATAGCAGTATAGTTAGAAGTATTTTTGATGTTTTTTCTGTTACTTTGCTGTATTGCGTAACAGTTAACCAGAGCTCTGAAGCCAAGATATCCCAGCACACGTTAAATCAAAATTTTGCTTAAGCAAACGTGTTTACATTCAATTCATAATATGCGCAAAATAATATGCAAAGATGCGCAAATTACCCTATATCACTCATGTGCTACAGTTAGCACAACACTCGTAATCTAGCCCACAATCTGGTTCAGTATTATAAATCCATGTTAGAACAGAATTACTAGAGAATACTAGAGCAGCCAACATCTCTTTAGTGCTCCCTATACTTTTAATGGATAGAGCATCTGAGCTAAACATTGCTCAATTGACAAGTTGTGAGTTACTTGCGAACACAACACATAACAAAGCTAAACAATTTAAAGTAAAGTGATAGGGCTACAATAAAAGTATAACAAAATACTTGTTGATGCAGAAAAAGGGCAGTTGCCCAGTGTATTTAAACAAAGTAAGAATCCTTTTGTAAGAAAATATCAAAAGTGATATACAGGTGACACTTTAATAGCTTACTGATAAATAAAATTGCAAGCTTTTAGGAGTTGCCTTCGCCAGGCTTTTTTTTTTTTAAGACTTAAAATAAAGTTTTTGCACTAATATATATATATATAAATAAATAAATATCTATATTTAAAGAAAAAAATATGTTTATTATTTGACAAGGTGCTTGACCGGATAAGGTATATATATATATTTATATATATATCAGCCAAAAAGAAGTGCACTCTCAGGTCTTTTACAACAAACGAGGTTACTTTATTTGTAACGTTTTTGGAGGTCTCGCCTCCTTCATCAGCATAATTCAAAAAAAGACAACAAACACATTTATATAGTGAAATACTCACACACACCACTTCAAACCATGCCCCCCTGTTTGGCGCCAAACACTCGATGCTGGAACGCATACTGCGAGCCGGAAGCAGTGCGCCAAACAGGGGGGCATGGTTTGAAGTGGGGCATTTGGCACCACAAGCCGGAAGCAGTTTGGCGCCAAACAGGGGGGCATGGTTTGAAGTGGTGTGTGTGAGTATTTCACTATATAAAGTAACCTCGTTTGTTGTGAAAGACCTGAGAGTGCACTTCTTTTTGGCTGATATATTACTACAAAGCTGCACCCAGGCGGTTTCCTTACTGAGGGCAAGATCTGGTATTTGGATATCTATATTTATATATATATATATATATATATATACCGTATATATATATATATATATATATATATATATATATATATATATGCATGAGTGTATATATGTGCACCATAGAAGTTCTTACTTTGAATTTTTAACATGACCAGGGAATAAAGGCTGTGACACACTGCAAGCGATGTGGCGTGAGGCGAAGCAGCTCAAATATTTCATCTCTGAGCGCTCAGCTACGCGACCTGATGCAGCAGAGTGCTCAGAGATGAAAAGGCAGGACACACTGAGCGCACACTGCCGCACGTACACACTGCTCGCCGCTCCGCTTGCAGTGTGTCACAGCCTTAAGAGTGCTATTGATTTAACGAGCAATATATGCACTCACTAGCACTAATACTTTTTGCGTTCCACTAATCTAGACCAATGTGTTTATAAATCACATTTACACCCCAGAAGTAAAGTACACAAAGTACACATAGGCAATTCGTTTTTAGTTTTTTTTTATTAATTATTTTTTATTGAGGAGAACCAAAGTACTGTTAACAGTTTTACAAAGGAATATACTGCAAATAAAAAAATACAAACAGAATATAGGCACATATTAGTATATCCCGCATAGCTGTCCTTATTTTAGTCCCATTTTATAGCAATGTGGACCACTCTTGGATTTATTGACTTGGTGTAGAACATAGAGATAGGAAATACATTAAAGTAAAACAAATAAAAAAAACAGGAAAAAAAACAATTATGCAACGTAAATGTTATGAAGTATGCTGGTTAATGACCGCAACTAATCTTTTCCATGTCAGTATAAAAAATGAGAATAAAAGATAGCCTGCATAGATCTATATCCTTTAAAAAGCGAAGCTGTATTATTACTGAATAGATGGTAAGTAAGGGTATTATTTGATATATTATATGTATTAAGAAGTACCCTAGGGAGAAAGTTGTATATATTGGGTGGAGTCTAGTGGCATAAGTAGAAGTGCAAAATTCACATTGATGTAAACAATTTCATAATCTCCTGTTATTAGAATATTAGGGGCTACTAAATGTATAAGATGTATCTTCACTTTCCTCCCTGCGGCCCTGGCCGCTGACCATCAGAGAGAAGCTGCTGTCAACCCCAATATTATTTAAATGTGTGTTGGAATTATTTTGGAGAACATGCAAATTAGTCTTCTTAAAACAAGTTGGGGCAATTGTGCCCCCATATCTTATACTGTATACTGATAATAATGGATATAGCTATAACAGTAAAACAAATCTTTCTAGTAAATAGCATCTTAAATAATAAACATATGTTAAAACATACCAATAACTATTTGAACTATTATATATATATATATATATATAACTCTTATTGTCCATGTCCCCATTGAAAAGAGGGACTATGATTTCCAGATTGTGGTATATAGTCATCCCCAAGATTTACTTTGTAGGAAAGGGTAATACACTTTTTGGGTCAAATTGTAGAAAGATGACATAAAGAGGCAGAATTGTGTGACAAGTTTGTTGGTTATCTCTCTATGAGTGTATATTAGGTGTGCATTGTGCTGCCGGCTCAACTGGTGGTGTTTTTATAGGCATCCGGAGCGGTAGTAATTCCGGATAGGAGGTGTTTTGATGTTTTGTCACGGCCTCACAGGAGCCCCCCCAAACTCCCGCACTGCCGCAGCTTGCAATGATTGTTTTTCCATCCATGAAGACCTGCCTGTCGCACCCCGAGGTGCACTGATCTGTTGCACTATGCCTGTCGCAAGAGGGTATTCTGGCTCCTCCGCTAGACTCTTAGTGTGATCTATGTAGAACGGTGATAGCTGTCTCTATGCAATGTGGCCCTCCTTGCTTGCGGTCTGTTACCGAGAGGGTGGTGTCCATCGGTCCACTCACAGCTGAGGTAGGAACTTGATTAGTGTTGAGTTTACCCATTAGGAAGTCAAAGGGAGCTTTGTCAACGAGTTTCTGGCAAAGTATTTCAAACTTGTGCCAATGAGAGATGGTGTTGTCTTGAAGCAGTATGTCTCCTGTGGCGGCCATCTTAATAGCAAGGTGATGTCAACGTTTTCTTTTTTTTTGAGTGTTTTTTTTTTATAGGGTCTTAGGTTCCTCTTTTCAATTGTAGATCTCTTGCAAGTAGAGTTGAGAGGGCCCCCAGCAGGCTCTCTTATGCAGTTAGTTGCAGCTGAGTACCTCGGATGACCAAGGGGGGAAGCACCACCTATAATGGGCCGCCGTGCTAGGCCTCAATTTTCTGCTTTGGGGCTCTGGTTTCAAGAATACAGCAGGCTTTATTATTTTTGTAAAGCCCCGACGTAGGGGAGTGCTTTAGGAAGGTAGCGATTTTCGCTGTAGTATTTCGCCTCTGAATGGCGGTTTAGTGGAGATTCAGCAGGAGCTCTGAAAAATGCAACTGTTCAGAGTAACAGTGTAAACACACACCCCCGGCAATAAGGGGTTTTATACTATGGGCTGGCTTTTGGCTGGTTAGTTCCACCAAGATGAGACAAGATCTTTCTAAAAACTACTAAGCACTAAACATTATATGGAATGCATTTACCACCTGAGAAACATGACTGTAAAAGATAGCATGTAAATCAAATGTAAAATATCACTTCACACCAGCAGAATAGTTTAATGCTTTGTATCTCACTGTCAACACAACCAAGGAAAACTGTATTGTTTTTTAATTGCTTTCTATCCTGCATGTGCAGAATTCATGTACAATTGATTATACGTATGAGGAAGGTGACGTAAAGGGCCAGATTACAAGTGGCGCACTAGTGATAAATGATATTGCTGGACCGCACTAACATTTAGAGCGAATCTTGATACTACAAGTCCATAGTAAACTTTGTAAACCAGAGAAGGGTTATCGCTGTTGAGTTCGCTTAAGTTCAATCTATTGTTTCGATGGATATTACTCACATAAAGTATTACATACATATATACACTTTTTTTAAAAATAGCATATTTAAATATTAATAAAAAAGTTTTTAAAGGGTTATTAGGGATATGGTCTATGGCAAGATGTTTGACTGGGAGGGGCTTCAATGTTTGTGTGTGTGTGTATATAAATATATATATATATATATATATATATATATATATATATATATATATACAAAACACAAAAAACCCAGCACTCACTAGCAGATTCACAGCAATGTTTAAAAGCAAAACTGGGGGAAGTCAGTTACATTTGGCGCCAAAGGATTAAGCCCAGGACCACGAAAAGGTCTCCCCCTTCCTGGGACCCTAACCAGCACCCACACAATGCATACTTCCAAACAAACCAACTGGGAACCTCCCAGGGTGACACAGGCTTTTGTAACCTCCCCTATGTAAATACAAAACACAGGAATGGACCGCACTCACAGACTGGACTGGGTACACATCCTAAGCCACTGTTAACTCCACAGCCCTGAACACTGACAGACAGCTGCAAAGTTCCCAGCAACCCAGGCAGTTAACCCCCGAGCAACCTGGGTGTCAGGTCCGCAGGGGGTTAACTGCCTGGGTTGCTGGGAACTTTGCAGCTGTCTGTCAGTGTTCAGGGCTGTGGAGTTAACAGTGGCTTAGGATGTGTACCCAGTCCAGTCTGTGAGTGCGGTCCATTCCTGTGTTTTATATATATATATATATATATATATATATATATATATATATATTTATATATATATATGTGTGTGTGTGTATGTAAATATAGATGTAGACTTGTGTATTTATGTGGTTATATGAGTAAATATATGTGTTTTTTCAATAATATTTAATATAATTGTATTTGTGTTTAAACTGATACACCTCCATATAACATATAAAGTGACCAGTGGTATTAATTACCCAGAACAAAATACAGTTGATAATATACATATGTGAACCACACAATATATAGCCATTTGATAGGCTAGAGTCAGCGTCTCTTGAAAAAGTTTGGCCGAGTCTAAATGAAATGCGTGGAAACACTTTGGTTCTTTGAGGCACCCATTCTCCTTACAGTGGCCACCAAACATGCATTGGGAATTCCTCGTGATCTGTTTAATGAGTGCTGAGGAAGTTCAGTTTGGGGCACTTTCACACCAAGGAGGAATCAGCATGCAGAGGTCTTTGATGTTTTATATGACATGCTGTTTTTATCTTTTTATTCTGCAATATTTTAGCCTTGCGCTAAGCTTTTTAATTAAAGCTTCTACTTTTAGATCTGACTGCTGTAAACGTCAGCCTGCCTGTTTGTACTTCTTTCAATCTCCTTGTGAGTATCATTCCACACGATAACCGATTGTATTACACAACTGTTCAGAGTTATCCACACCATGAGGCACTTTCTTTCTCTACCATCTAGATTGACTCACCTACCACAGGTTCTAAGAAAAGCAGCCTGCCTATTACTTCCTTTTGAAACTGACTTATTTGCCTGGTTCACAGTTTTTATTTAACCTTTTCCTTTTATTGCACAGTATTGTATCTATTGTGTGCACATATTTTGTCTCTATCATAAGTTTTATTTTGAACACCCGTCTAGATTGTAAGTTCCCACGGGAATAGGGCCCTCAGTTCCCCCTGTATTTGTCTGTAAAATGTTGTGTCTTATTGTATTGTTTCTCCACTGTACTGTTATCATTTTACCCACGGGCAGCGATGCGGAATCTGTCGGCGCTTTAAAAATAAAGAATAATAATAATAACAATTGTTCACTATATTTTATAAACTTATGTGATCTTTTTTGCACATACAGGTTTG
Source organism: Bombina bombina (assembly GCF_027579735.1). NCBI lineage: Eukaryota > Metazoa > Chordata > Amphibia > Anura > Bombinatoridae > Bombina > Bombina bombina. The sequence goes on from NC_069503.1 coordinate 718,264,802, forward strand.
TGTGTCACTTAACATATTTGCACATATCTGTGCACTTGTCACTTTATACTTTTTAGGCCAATTAATAATTGTTGGTCCCATATTTATTTATATTTGTTGATTTAAAGAAATAGCACCTTCCTTTTTTTACTTCAAATATTCACATATTTATTGTTCTCAGACCACACAACACAGGGAACTCAAATATATTATTTTTAAAGAAACAGCACTTCCCTTTTTTTACTTCAAATATTCACATATTTTTCTCAGACCACACAATACAGGGAACTCGAATATTTTCTTTTTGTTTTTTTATCACTTTTTTCAGTTTTTTTTGTGTTTTGGTTCAGCAACTTCTACGAGTCTCCAAAAAACATAAAACACATTTTATGATATACACTCTTGGCGCACACTATTCTCTATATTCCGTATATATAGGGGGGTAGTTATCAAGCCGTCAACCTCAAATACGCTGGAATTCCGCAGCGTATTTGTGGCGAGGCTGATTCGCCTTAGTTATCAAAGGCTACAGACCGGCAAAAGTAGAATTTTGTGACGTAAACTTCGATCCGCCGGACTCAGTCCGACACAGATCGATTCTTACGTCACTCCAGATGTTCCGCACACAAGTGCGGCACTATCTGACTACTTTTGCTAGTTATCAAAAAACTAGCAGGTACGCTCGGCACTTTTACGGCCCAGCGTACCTGGTTTTGAAACCGCCACCCTGGAGGCGGCGGATCCCATAGGAATCAATGGGAGTCTGACCATAGCGAAAGAACAAGTTCGCTGCTGCCAGACATCCCATTCATTCCTATGGGAGCTGTCTACACCTAACACCCTAACATGTACCCCGAGTCTAAACACCTCTAATCTGTCCCCCCTACACCGCCGCAACTAAATAAAATGATTAACCCCTAAACCGCTGCTCACGGAGCCCACCGCAAGCTACTCTATACATATTAACCCCTAAACCGCCGCTCCCGGAGCCCACCGCCACCTACATGATACCTAGTAACCCCTTATCCTGCCCCCCCTATAATAAAGTTATTAACCCCTATCCTGCCGATCCCGCACCTCGCAACAAATAAATAAATAGTTTAACCCCTAAACCGCCGCTCCCTGACCATGCCGCAACCTATATTACATTTATTAACCCCTAATCTGTCCCCCCTACACCGTCGCCACCTATAATACATTTATTAACCCCTATCCTGCCCCCCACTACACCGCCGCCACTGTAATAAATTTATTAACCCCTAAACCTAAGTCTAACACTAACCCTAACACCCCCCTAACTTAAATATTAATTAAATAAATCTAAATAATATTTCTATTATTAACTAAGTTAATCCCATTTAAAACTAAATACTTACCTATAAAATAAACCCTAATATAGCTACAATATAAATAATAATTATATTGTAGCTATCTTAGGATTTATTTTTATTTTACAGGTACCTTTCAATTTATTTTAACTAGGTACAATAGCTATTAAATAGTTATTAACTATTTAATAGCTTACCTAGCTAAAATAAAGAGAAATGTACCTGTAAACTTAAAACTAACCTAAGTTACAATTACACCTAACACTACACTATACTTTAATAAATTATTCCTATTTAAAACTAAATACTTACCTGTAAAATAAACCCTAAGATAGCTACAATATAATTAATAATTACATTGTAGCTATCTTAGGATTTATATTTATTTTACAGGTAACTTGGTATTTATTTTAGCTAGTTAGAATAGTTATTAAATAGTTATTAACTATTTAATAACTACCTAGCTAAAAGAAATACAAAATTACCTGTAAAATAAATCCTAACCTAAGTTACAATTAAACACTACACTATCATTAAATAAATTAAATAAATTACCTACAAATAACTACAATTAAATACAATTACATAAACTAACTAAAGTACAAAAAATAAAAAAAGCTAAGCTACAAAAAATAAAAAAAATAAGTTACAAACATTTAAAAAAATATTACAACAAATTTAAGCTACTTACACCTAATCTAAGCCCCCTAATAAAATAACAAACCCCCCCCAAAATAAAAAAATGCCCTACCCTATTCTACATTAAAAAAGTTCAAAGCTCTTTTACCTTACCAGCCCTTAAAAGGGCCTTTTGTGGGGGCATGCCCCAAAGAATTCAGCTCTTTTGCCTGTAAAAGAAAAATACAACCCCCCCCAACATTAAAACCCACCACCCACATACCCCTAATCTAACCCAAACCCCCCTTAAAATAACCTAACACCAATCCCCTGAAGATCATCCTACCTTTAGTCGTCTTCACTCAGCCGAGCCACCGATGGAACTGAAGAGGACATCCGGACCGGCAGAAGTGATCATCCAAGGGGCGCTGAAGAAATCTTCCATCCGATGAAGTGATCCTCCAAACGGCGCTGAAGAAATCTTCCATCCGGGCGAGGTCATCTTCCAAGAGGCGCTGAAGAAGTCTTCTATCCGGGCGAGGTCATCTTCGAAGCCGAGTCTTGAATCTTCATCCCGCCGTCGCGGAACATCCTTCTTTCCCGACGGACTACCAACGAATGAAGGCTCCTTTAAGGGACATCATCCAAAATGGCGTCCCTTCAATTCCGATTGGCTGATAGGATTCTATCAGCCAATCGGAATTAAGGTAGGAAAAATCTGATTGGCTGATGGAATCAGCCAATCAGATTCAAGTTCAATCCGATTGGCTGATCCAGTCAGCCAATCAGATTGAGCTCGCATTCTATTGGCTGATCGGAACAGCCAATAGAATGCGAGCTCAATCTGATTTAGGAAGGTAGCGATTTTCGCTGTAGTATTTCGCCTCTGAATGGCGGTTTAGTGGAGATTCAGCAGGAGCTCTGAAAAATGCAACTGTTCAGAGTAACAGTGTAAACACACACCCCCGGCAATAAGGGGTTTTATACTATGGGCTGGCTTTTGGCTGGTTAGTTCCACCAAGATGAGACAAGATCTTTCTAAAAACTACTAAGCACTAAACATTATATGGAATGCATTTACCACCTGAGAAACATGACTGTAAAAGATAGCATGTAAATCAAATGTAAAATATCACTTCACACCAGCAGAATAGTTTAATGCTTTGTATCTCACTGTCAACACAACCAAGGAAAACTGTATTGTTTTTTAATTGCTTTCTATCCTGCATGTGCAGAATTCATGTACAATTGATTATACGTATGAGGAAGGTGACGTAAAGGGCCAGATTACAAGTGGCGCACTAGTGATAAATGATATTGCTGGACCGCACTAACATTTAGAGCGAATCTTGATACTACAAGTCCATAGTAAACTTTGTAAACCAGAGAAGGGTTATCGCTGTTGAGTTCGCTTAAGTTCAATCTATTGTTTCGATGGATATTACTCACATAAAGTATTACATACATATATACACTTTTTTTAAAAATAGCATATTTAAATATTAATAAAAAAGTTTTTAAAGGGTTATTAGGGATATGGTCTATGGCAAGATGTTTGACTGGGAGGGGCTTCAATGTTTGTGTGTGTGTGTATATAAATATATATATATATATATATATATATATATATATATATATATATATATATATATATATATATATATATATATATATATACAAAACACAAAAAACCCAGCACTCACTAGCAGATTCACAGCAATGTTTAAAAGCAAAACTGGGGGAAGTCAGTTACATTTGGCGCCAAAGGATTAAGCCCAGGACCACGAAAAGGTCTCCCCCTTCCTGGGACCCTAACCAGCACCCACACAATGCATACTTCCAAACAAACCAACTGGGAACCTCCCAGGGTGACACAGGCTTTTGTAACCTCCCCTATGTAAATACAAAACACAGGAATGGACCGCACTCACAGACTGGACTGGGTACACATCCTAAGCCACTGTTAACTCCACAGCCCTGAACACTGACAGACAGCTGCAAAGTTCCCAGCAACCCAGGCAGTTAACCCCCGAGCAACCTGGGTGCTGGGAACTTTGCAGCTGTCTGTCAGTGTTCAGGGCTGTGGAGTTAACAGTGGCTTAGGATGTGTACCCAGTCCAGTCTGTGAGTGCGGTCCATTCCTGTGTTTTATATATATATATATATATATATATATTTATATATATATATGTGTGTGTGTGTATGTAAATATAGATGTAGACTTGTGTATTTATGTGGTTATATGAGTAAATATATGTGTTTTTTCAATAATATTTAATATAATTGTATTTGTGTTTAAACTGATACACCTCCATATAACATATAAAGTGACCAGTGGTATTAATTACCCAGAACAAAATACAGTTGATAATATACATATGTGAACCACACAATATATAGCCATTTGATAGGCTAGAGTCAGCGTCTCTTGAAAAAGTTTGGCCGAGTCTAAATGAAATGCGTGGAAACACTTTGGTTCTTTGAGGCACCCATTCTCCTTACAGTGGCCACCAAACATGCATTGGGAATTCCTCGTGATCTGTTTAATGAGTGCTGAGGAAGTTCAGTTTGGGGCACTTTCACACCAAGGAGGAATCAGCATGCAGAGGTCTTTGATGTTTTATATGACATGCTGTTTTTATCTTTTTATTCTGCAATATTTTAGCCTTGCGCTAAGCTTTTTAATTAAAGCTTCTACTTTTAGATCTGACTGCTGTAAACGTCAGCCTGCCTGTTTGTACTTCTTTCAATCTCCTTGTGAGTATCATTCCACACGATAACCGATTGTATTACACAACTGTTCAGAGTTATCCACACCATGAGGCACTTTCTTTCTCTACCATCTAGATTGACTCACCTACCACAGGTTCTAAGAAAAGCAGCCTGCCTATTACTTCCTTTTGAAACTGACTTATTTGCCTGGTTCACAGTTTTTATTTAACCTTTTCCTTTTATTGCACAGTATTGTATCTATTGTGTGCACATATTTTGTCTCTATCATAAGTTTTATTTTGAACACCCGTCTAGATTGTAAGTTCCCACGGGAATAGGGCCCTCAGTTCCCCCTGTATTTGTCTGTAAAATGTTGTGTCTTATTGTATTGTTTCTCCACTGTACTGTTATCATTTTACCCACGGGCAGCGATGCGGAATCTGTCGGCGCTTTAAAAATAAAGAATAATAATAATAACAATTGTTCACTATATTTTATAAACTTATGTGATCTTTTTTGCACATACAGGTTTGTGTGTCACTTAACATATTTGCACATATCTGTGCACTTGTCACTTTATACTTTTTAGGCCAATTAATAATTGTTGGTCCCATATTTATTTATATTTGTTGATTTAAAGAAATAGCACCTTCCTTTTTTTACTTCAAATATTCACATATTTATTGTTCTCAGACCACACAACACAGGGAACTCAAATATATTATTTTTAAAGAAACAGCACTTCCCTTTTTTTACTTCAAATATTCACATATTTTTCTCAGACCACACAATACAGGGAACTCGAATATTTTCTTTTTGTTTTTTTATCACTTTTTTCAGTTTTTTTTGTGTTTTGGTTCAGCAACTTCTACGAGTCTCCAAAAAACATAAAACACATTTTATGATATACACTCTTGGCGCACACTATTCTCTATATTCCGTATATATAGGGGGGTAGTTATCAAGCCGTCAACCTCAAATATGCTGGAATTCCGCAGCGTATTTGTGGCGAGGCTGATTCGCCTTAGTTATCAAAGGCTACAGACCGGCAAAAGTAGAATTTTGTGACGTAAACTTCGATCCGCCGGACTCAGTCCGACACAGATCGATTCTTACGTCACTCCAGATGTTCCGCACACAAGTGCGGCACTATCTGACTACTTTTGCTAGTTATCAAAAAACTAGCAGGTACGCTCGGCACTTTTACGGCCCAGCGTACCTGGTTTTGAAACCGCCACCCTGGAGGCGGCGGATCCCATAGGAATCAATGGGAGTCTGACCATAGCGAAAGAACAAGTTCGCTGCTGCCAGACATCCCATTCATTCCTATGGGAGCTGTCTACACCTAACACCCTAACATGTACCCCGAGTCTAAACACCTCTAATCTGTCCCCCCTACACCGCCGCAACTAAATAAAATGATTAACCCCTAAACCGCTGCTCACGGAGCCCACCGCAAGCTACTCTATACATATTAACCCCTAAACCGCCGCTCCCGGAGCCCACCGCCACCTACATGATACCTAGTAACCCCTTATCCTGCCCCCCCTATAATAAAGTTATTAACCCCTATCCTGCCGATCCCGCACCTCGCAACAAATAAATAAATAGTTTAACCCCTAAACCGCCGCTCCCTGACCATGCCGCAACCTATATTACATTTATTAACCCCTAATCTGTCCCCCCTACACCGTCGCCACCTATAATACATTTATTAACCCCTATCCTGCCCCCCACTACACCGCCGCCACTGTAATAAATTTATTAACCCCTAAACCTAAGTCTAACACTAACCCTAACACCCCCCTAACTTAAATATTAATTAAATAAATCTAAATAATATTTCTATTATTAACTAAGTTAATCCCATTTAAAACTAAATACTTACCTATAAAATAAACCCTAATATAGCTACAATATAAATAATAATTATATTGTAGCTATCTTAGGATTTATTTTTATTTTACAGGTACCTTTCAATTTATTTTAACTAGGTACAATAGCTATTAAATAGTTATTAACTATTTAATAGCTTACCTAGCTAAAATAAAGAGAAATGTACCTGTAAACTTAAAACTAACCTAAGTTACAATTACACCTAACACTACACTATACTTTAATAAATTATTCCTATTTAAAACTAAATACTTACCTGTAAAATAAACCCTAAGATAGCTACAATATAATTAATAATTACATTGTAGCTATCTTAGGATTTATATTTATTTTACAGGTAACTTGGTATTTATTTTAGCTAGTTAGAATAGTTATTAAATAGTTATTAACTATTTAATAACTACCTAGCTAAAAGAAATACAAAATTACCTGTAAAATAAATCCTAACCTAAGTTACAATTAAACACTACACTATCATTAAATAAATTAAATAAATTACCTACAAATAACTACAATTAAATACAATTACATAAACTAACTAAAGTACAAAAAATAAAAAAAGCTAAGCTACAAAAAATAAAAAAAATAAGTTACAAACATTTAAAAAAATATTACAACAAATTTAAGCTACTTACACCTAATCTAAGCCCCCTAATAAAATAACAAACCCCCCCAAAATAAAAAAATGCCCTACCCTATTCTACATTAAAAAAGTTCAAAGCTCTTTTACCTTACCAGCCCTTAAAAGGGCCTTTTGTGGGGGCATGCCCCAAAGAATTCAGCTCTTTTGCCTGTAAAAGAAAAATACAACCCCCCCAACATTAAAACCCACCACCCACATACCCCTAATCTAACCCAAACCCCCCTTAAAATAACCTAACACTAATCCCCTGAAGATCATCCTACCTTTAGTCTTCTTCACTCAGCCGAGCCACCGATGGAACTGAAGAGGACATCTGGACCGGCAGAAGTGATCATCCAAGGGGCGCTGAAGAAATCTTCCATCCGATGAAGTGATCCTCCAAGCGGCGCTGAAGAAATCTTCCATCCGGGCGAGGTCATCTTCCAAGAGGCGCTGAAGAAGTCTTCTATCCGGGCGAGGTCATCTTCGAAGCCGGGTCTTGAATCTTCATCCCGCCGACGCGGAACATCCTTCTTTCCCGACGGACTACCGACGAATAAAGGCTCCTTTAAGGGACGTCATCCAAGATGGCGTCCCTTCAATTCCGATTGGCTGATAGGATTCTATCAGACAATCGGAATTAAGGTGGGAAAAATCTGATTGGCTGATTGAATCAGCCAATCAGATTCAAGTTCAATCCGATTGGCTGATCCAGTCAGCCAATCAGATTGAGCTCGCATTCTATTGGCTGTTCCGATCAGCCAATAGAATGCGAGGATGATCTTCAGGGGATTAGTGTTAGGTTATTTTAAGGGGGGTTTGGGTTAGATTAGGGGTATGTGGGTGGTGGGTTTTAATGTTGGGGGGGTTGTATTTTTCTTTTACAGGCAAAAGAGCTGAATTCTTTGGGGCATGCCCCCACAAAAGGCCCTTTTAAGGGCTGGTAAGGTAAAAGAGCTTTGAACTTTTTTAATGTAGAATAGGGTAGGGCATTTTTTTATTTTTGGGCGGTTTGTTATTTTATTAGGGGGCTTAGATTAAGTTTAAGTAGCTTAAAATTGTTGTAATATTTTTTTAAATGTTTGTAACTTATTTTTTTATTTTTTTGTAACTTAGCTTTTTTTATTTTTTGTACTTTAGTTAGTTTATGTAATTGTATATAATTGTAGTTATTTGTAGGTAATTTATTTAATTTATTTAATGATAGTGTAGTGTTAGGTTTAATTGTAACTTAGGTTAGGATTTATTTTACAGGTAATTTTGTATTTCTTTTAGCTAGGTAGTTATTAAATAGTTAATAACTATTTAATAACTATTATAACTAGCTAAAATAAATACCAAGTTATCTGTAAAATAAATATAAATCCTAAGATAGCAACAATGTAATTATTAATTATATTGTAGCTATCTTAGGGTTTATTTTAGAGGTAAGTATTTAGTTTTAAATAGGAATAATTTATTAAAGTATAGTGTAGTGTTAGGTGTAATTGTAACTTAGGTTAGTTTTTAGTTTACAGGTACATTTCTCTTTATTTTATCTAGGTAAGCTATTAAATAGTTAATAACTATTTAATAGCTATTGTACCTAGTTAAAATAAATTGAAATTTGCCTGTAAAATAAAAATAAATCCTAAGATAGCTACAATATAATTATTATTTATATTGTAGCTATATTAGGGTTTATTTTATAGGTATTTAGTTTTAAATAGGATTAATTTAGTTCATAATAGAAATATGATTTAGATTTATTTAATTAATATTTAAGTTAGGGGGGTGTTAGGGTTAGTGTTAGACTTAGGTTTAGGGGTTAATAATTTTATTACAGTGGCAGCGGTGTAGTGGGGGGCAGGATAGGGGTTAATAAATTTATTATAGGTGGCGACGGTGTAGTGGGGGCAGCATAGGGGTTAATAAATTTAATATAGGTTGCGGCAGGTTCAGGGAGCGGAGGTTTAGGGGTTAAACTATTTATTTATTTGCGGCGAGGTGCAAGATCAGCAGGATAGGGGTTAATAACTTTATTATAGAGGGCGACGGTATAGGGGGGGCAGGATATGGGTTACTAGGTATAATGTAGGTGGCAGCGGTGTCAGGGAGCGGCGGTTTAGGGGTTAATACATATAGCAGAGTTGCGGCAGGGTCTAGGAGCGGCGGTTTAGGGGTTAATACATTTAGCAGAGTTGCGGCAGGGTCTAGGAGCGGCGGTTTAGGGGTTAATACATTTATCAGAGTTGCGGCAGGGTCTAGGAGCGGCGGTTTAGGGGTTAATACATTTATCAGAGTTGCGGCAGGGTCTAGGAGCGGCGGTTTAGGGGTTAATACATTTATCAGAGTTGCGGCAGGGTCTAGGAGCGGCGGTTTAGGGGTTAGTAACTTTATTTAGTTGCGGGATGCTCTGGGGTGCCGGTATAGGGGGTAGAACAGTGCAGTTTAGTGTGAGTGATTAGTGACAGGCTAGCAATAAAGCTGGGAAAAAGCCGAAGAGCAGCGAGATCGGATGAGTGATAACTCTCACAGTCCACTGCTCATCGCCCCGCGGCTTTTTGACAGCTTTATTTGATAACTTAGGCGTAATTTTTCAGGTCTGCGGCGGCTAAGGTAGGCGAGCTTAGGCGGGCGTATTGGGTCGGCGAAGGCAGGAAAGTTGACACGATGATAACTACCCCCCATAGTGTTTTGCATTTTTAAAATCCTAATCCATCATTGTTATTAGCATATTGTTTTATTCATTGAAAACATTTATAATAATCTAGTCTAAAAAGTTTAATGGAAGCCTTAAAATTTATATATATATCTATATATATTTTTTAAAACGCAACTTCTTTAAATCTATTTCTTCCCCTTTTTAGATATTTCCAAATGGATTTTATATTATGTTGCACATTGCAGTTATGTGAAATTCTGATGAAAATATAATGAAAATCATATCCTTCAGCTACCTCATACATGAAACTACAATAACATGAGACTTGATTACTACTGATAGCACACCATATAGATAGATGATAGATAGATAGATAGATAGATAGATAATGGATAAATAAATATATATATATATTTATCTATAAAATATATATATATATATATATATATATATATATATATATATATATATATGTATACACACACACTATATATATATATGTATTTATATATATATATATATATATATATATATATATATATATATATATATATATCAAAGTTTTAATGTCCATTCAAATTTATTTTTCAGTCTTATTTATTAAAATACAAACAGAAAATACAGTAAATATGTACACATATGTATAAAAAAAACAAACAGAACAAAATGGCTTCTTCAGGCAAAAGTCAGTATTTAGTGTGATCTCCCTTGGCACTAAGCACATTTTGAACTCATTTGGGGAGACTGCCATAAAGTTTTCTGAAGTAATCTGCTGCTGTATTATACCAGGCTTCTTTCAGCACTTCTTAGAGTTCTTCTTTAGATTTAGGTTGTCTTTTATTTATTTCTCTGTCCAGGTGATCCCATACTGCCTCTATAATATCCAGGTCTTGACACTGTGGAGGTCCATGACTTTCAGTGTTTTTTTCAGCTTTTATGATTTAATTGCATTAGTGTACTTTTGATTCATACTAAAACATAAAACCATTGCCAATAAGGCGCTTTTCAGAAGGAAATACATGATGAATTAAAACCGGACAATATCGCCAACACCACTGGCAGAAATGCAGCCACAAAACAGGACAGACCCTCCACCATGTTTCACTGAAGGCCACAAGCTCTCATTCTTCCTCACTCTCTCACTCTTCTCACATATTGTCGACGATTGGACTCAAAAAGTTCAAGCTTGGATTCATCACTCCATGATACTCTTTTCCACTGATCTTCTTTCCAATCTTTGTGACCTTTATCATTTCTTAACCTTTTCACCCTGTTCCCTTCCGAAAAAGTGATTTCTTGTCTGTTTCCACAAAGAAAATTCTTGATCAAGCTTCTTTGGACTGTAGTAGGGTCAATTTGGCACCCCGATGAAGCTGCCAGATGCTGAGCCAGGTCCTTGCTGGACTTCTTCTGGTCTCTCAAAGAAGAAACTCTCAGAAACTTCTCATCAGATTTTGAAACTTTTCTTGGCCTTCCAGTCCTTTTTTTGGTCCTTCACCTCTCCTGATTCTTCAAATTTCTTCGTAACAGATTGAAAACCACATCTTAAGTATCAAGTGTGGTTGCTTATTTCACTTTGAGAGGGGCCTTGCTGATGCAAAAGTATGATTTTATGTCTGTCAAATTCTGTGATCTTTGGCATTTTGAAGAAAATTATGTAATTGAAATTTGGTCTTATTAGCAAGCTTCCAATGCATTAAACTCATATCACATGTGTATGTAATGCTCAAGCATGTCTTGCACAAAACTGTTGCAATAGACTTATTTCACAGCAGTCATTTTGACATGAAATAGTAGGGCAAATACAGGTGTTAGCAATGACATTAATTAGGGTTCCAATCCATTTAGGTTTTCAAGAGCTGGGTTCCTGCTATTGCTCAAGTGTAAATGGAGGTCACACTAAATACTTGACAGCCTATAGAAGCTGTTTTTTTTCAGTTTTTTTAATACTGCACACAAATATCCTATATTTTCTGGTTGAATTCTAATAAAGAGACTGATAAATAATTTTATATGGTCATTATACCATTGCTTATACCAAATCTAGTACTGTATATATATATATATATATATATATATACACACATATATAAAACATTTTCTTCAAAGTGAAGATCAATGCTATTTGAAGAATTTCTAGGCGCACCTTTGGCTTTAGCTTAGTTGGTCTAGTGAACCTTCGGGTTAATGCATGAGTGAAAGAAAAAAGAGGGATTTTAAGCATGCCCCATAGAAGTTTATGGGAAAGGGGAGTCTGCACATCTAAACCATCTGAACTGCATGTTAGCACGCAAACTTTTTTCTTTCAACTTGTAATATGAGTGCAAGAATAAGAGATCTACTGATTAACTTGAGCTGTGTTATCACTAAATAGCGCTAATATTTTTGTGCTCTACTTGTAATCTAGCTCACATTTGGCTAACAGTTGTTTAGGAACTATTTGCTAATGATTAGCCAGTGCAATAGCCCCATTTGCAGACTGGGATGGGTTTTTTCTTTATCCAATTTGCAAGTTGATAAGATTTTATTTTGCTATATAAACCTTTAAAGTATTGGAGCTTTATATTTCTAGCAAAATATATTTTATATGAACACATTTAAGCTACATTCTATGGGCTAGAATATGAGTGGCGCACTATTTATTGCTCCCGTGCTAACTCCGCTAGAGGTACGCTTTTTGTGCATGTCTGGTAGCAAGTGTAAAATAAAACGTTTTTGCTTGTGCTCTAACCCGATGCATGCAAACATTCATTAAGATATTCCCACATAGAGTTCAACTGTGCTCAAAAAGAAGAAAAAAACACACTCACATGCAAATCCGATCGCATTTTCTCAAGTACACTAACCCGACATGACATTAATATTTCACATTGCAATGTTCTTCACATAGAAGATTACGTTCTATTTTTTCATAAACACATATTTCAATATATATTGAAGTTTTTTTTAATATATATATATATATATATATATATATATATATATATATATATATATATATATATATATATATATTTATAAAGGAATATGTTTTTAAAAATACTTAGAACATATTCCCCATGTGAAGAACATAGGAGTGTGAAATATTTACAATAAATACACAGTTAAACAATTTATTAAATATAAATATTGCATAGATATGATTTTACATGTTCTCAGCTACTTGACTGCAAATGGCTCCAATGTATATATATATATATATATATATATATATATATATATACACAGTATCCCACAAAAGTGAGTACACCCCTCACATTTTTGTAAATATTTTATTATATCTTTTCATGTGACAACACTGAAGAAATGACAATTTTCTACAATGTAAATGAGTGAGTGTATAGCCTGTATAACAGTGTACATTTGTTGCCCCCTCAACATAACTCAACTCACAGCCATTAATGTCTAAACCATTGGCAAGTACACCCCTAAGTGGAAAGGTTCAAATTGGGCCCAAAGCGTCAATATTTTGTGTGGCCACCATTAATTTTCCAGCACTGCCTTAGCCCTCTTGGGCATGGAGTTCACCCGAGCTTCACAGGTTGCCACTGGAGTCCTCTTCCACTCCTCCAAGACAACATCATGGAGCTGGTGGATGTTAGAGACCTTGCACTCCCCCACCTTCCGTTTGAGAATGCCCCACAGATGCTCAATAGGGTTTAGGTCTGGAGACATGCTTGGCCAGTCCATCACATTTACCCTCAACTTCTTTAGCAAGGCAGTGGTCATCTTGGAGGTTTGTTTGCGGTCGTTATCATGTTCGAATACTGCCCTGCGGCCCAGTCTCCGAAGGGAGGGGATCATGCTCTGCTTCAGTATGTCACAGTACATGTTGGCATTCATGGTTCCTTCAATGAACTGTAGCTCCCAAGTGCCAGCAGCACTCATGCAGGTCCAGACCATGACACTCCCACCACCATGCTTGCCTGTAGGCAAGACACACTTGTCTTTTTACTCCTCACCTGGTTGCCGCCGCACACGCTTGACACCATCTGAACTAAATAAGTTTATCCTGGTCTCATCGAACCACATGGAACCTGTCCTGTGAAACTGCTATATGGTCTTGCCCACTGTGCTGCAGCTCAGTTTAAGGGTCTTGGCAATCTTCTTATAGCCTAGGCCATCTTTATGTAGAGCAACAATTCTTTTTTTTTTCAGATCCTCAGAGAGTTTTTTGCCATGAGGTGCCATGTTGAACTTCCAGTGATCAGTATGAGAGAGTGTGACAGCGATACCATAAATTTTAACACACCTGCTCCCCATTCACACCTGAGACCTTGTAACACTAACGAGTCACATGACACCGGGGAGGGAAAATGGCTAATTGGCCCAATTTGCACTCACTTTTGTTGCCAATGGTTTAGACATTAATGGCTGTGTGTTGAGTTATTTTGAGGGGACAGCAAATTTACACTGTTATACAGGCTGTACACTCACTACTTTACATTGTAGCAAAGTGTCATTTCTTCAGTGTTGTCACATGAAAAGATATAATAAAATTTACAAAATTGTGAGGTGTGTACTCACTTCTGTGGGATACTGTGTATATATATATATATATATATATATATATATATATACAGTATATATACAATATATATATATACAGTATATATATATATATATATATATATATATATATATATATATATATATATATAAACAAAAAGATGAGAATACTGCGCTATCCTGATGTTATATAAGAAGACATAAATAAAATTAATAAAACAAAAATCATAAAATCATAAAATGCAGGCAAAAGTAATTGCGAGTAACAATAAATATATTTAAGACAATTGATGATAAGTCCATAGAATAGTTGAATTCTGAAGACAGGCAGCTGAACTAAATAATTGCGTGAAGGCTCCCACTATGCCTTCACTAGATGAACATGAAAAAAAGTATTTTGTTCTGCGCCAGTCTTCTATGGAAGTATAATAATTATTATAATTGCAGGGAAGAAGTCTCCCCTATATCTAAACACTTACTTTAAAAAACCTCAATCAATATGAGGTAAGTAATCACCCTTCAGAAAGAAATCCTCATAGGCATCTGCAGCTCTGTTCAACTGATTCGTTAAAGCAGCAGCCTGGAGTTGAATCACAAAGTGCTGTATGCTGAGGCAGTATATACGATCCTCACTGGAGAAGTTGATGGCTCATCATATGTGATAGGAGACAAAAACAAGGGTCCCAAAATAGTGAAGTATGTCTTTATTCAATACCCCCACATTACAGGACACCCAAAGTCAGCCCACTCATACTTAAAAACCTCAATCGTTATGAGGTAAGTAAAAGCCCAAAAGCAACAACAGTGACAATAGGATCAAACAAATGACCTCAGTAAAACCCAAATGTATCTGCACAGCGTCCCTGACGCGTTTCAAAGTCTCCTTCTTCCTCAGAGGGATAGAAGTACGGTATAACTTACATGAGTATGGATCCAATGTTTTAAAACCGGCGGTATGTTTGTTAGATCGTAATTCTCGCTTTCTGATTGGGCGACATTCCCGACCGGTCATTGGACGTTCATTCACTTGCGTGATTGGCCCAAACTTTTTATATTATATATGGCTGAGCGCCTCTTTTACAATATTGAATTTTGCTCTTTTTACATACATATTTAAACATGTATATGAATGTATCTCTATGTTAAAGCCCTCTTTTTTCTAACACCTGGGACCTCATATCTTTGAGCCAATATACATTTTTCATGCAATATTATTTTCAATCATTTTTATTAGATAGTGTTATTAAGAGTGTAACTGAGTAATGTATTTTTGATGTGTTTTGTGCAACGTTTTTATCCAAGCGTAACATTTAACTAGAGCGCTAACCAGACGCACGTTAAATTAAATTGCGCTCGAACAAACGTCTTTACTATCAATTTGTAATATGCGCTATTTCAGATGAGCGCAACCACCAACTGTTAGCGTGCCACTCGTAGTCTAACCCTGTAGAACACTTAAAATATAATTTTACATTACTATGTCTAGTAATCTTGACAACTAATGATTTGCATCCATATTTATACTCATTTTAAAGACAACATGCCTTTCTTGTCAGCATAGTTTATCATACAATAAGTGTGCTTAGGCTAGTTGCCTATGTAATTTAACACTTGTTAAACCCCAAATTTTTCTTTCACAATCCATATAGAACATATGATTTTAAACAACTTTCCGATTTACTTCTATTATCAAATTTGCTTCATTCTCTTGGAGCATCAATTCACTACTGGGAGCTAGCTGAACACATCAGGTAAGCCAATGACAAGAGGCAAGTATGTGAAGCCACTAATCAGCAACTAGCTCACAGTAGTGCATTGCTGCTCTTGAGCCTACCTAGGTATGCTTTTCATCAAATGATACCAAAAGAACAAAGCAAACTAGACAATATAAATACATTGAAAGTTGCCTAAAATTGCATGCTCTATCTAAATCATTAAAATGTTTAATGTTGACTTTACTGACCCTTTAAATGTGGTGATGTTGTATTTTACTAAAAGGATGTGTTTGCTTCTATTATTTGTGGTGGTTGTTTTTTTTTCGTGGGTTTTGATTCTATTTTTTTAAGTCATAAAGTATTTTTTGTCATAAATAGGAACATTGAGACATCAGACAACTTCTGGTCAGACTTTGCGGAAATGGTAGAAGATTGCTCATGGTGCTTCTAAATCAGTTTTCTTTATGGTACAGACATATTTGCAAGATAAAAATAAATCTTATCAGCAGGGCCAGACTGAACACATATCTGTTTGGAAAAATTGTATGGAATGTTCTTTTCCAAGTTGATCTGTTTTCTACCCACATTCCACAACTGTTCTAAAAATATTAAACACTGTAAAGATCTTTGTCAAAATATAGTTTTTAATAATGAACTATATATATATTATGATACCAGGTAAAATAGATGAATATCCTTATGGAGCTATTATTAAAACTTAAAGTGTAAATGTTTGAATAGGAAATAAAGTGTTTTTTTTACATGTGAGATGATGACTTTACCTATATTCTCTCAAGTACCAACGTAGCAATGAAAGGGACAGAATATTGCAATTCCTCCAGAAGTGACTACTTACTTTTGTTTAACAAGTTAGCTATAATAAAGGATATGAACACTAACCAACTAATGTTAAAAACTAGACCGAACAAAGCAGGATGTAGTTGTAACAGACATAATACAAGGGCCATGAAAGTGACTGAAATATTCTAAAAGGTGTAAAAAAGTTAATCGTTTGACATTTTAAAAATGTATGACTTTTTGTTAGATAAAAATTCCAACTCTATGAGCCTGATTATCGGACACCACAGAAAGTAAATCAGTCAAATGAACTAGTCACTCTCAAATTATAAGACCACTGCAACATACATTGACTTGGTATAGTTTATGGAGTATGAGAAATGATTAGGAATGTTGTAATTTGGCTGTGCAACTATTTTAGTTATTCTGTACTAGCTCTTTACTGTTTATTAACCCTTTGACTTCTGAGTCATTCCACACTCCTGTGCTGAGCTGTTTTAGAGATTTTAGATACTATTCATATTTTCGCACCACTGGAAGTATTTTTTATATTGTTTGTTGTTTTTTTAGCAGACCCATCAGATTTAAACTATATCATAATTCATAATATCATAATGTTTTATATATATCATGATATGTTGAAAAATGACAACAAACAGTGTGTAAAAATTGTATTTTTATTAAACAAAAGTAGAAGGGTTTACCCTCATATAAATAATGACTTTTGGGTAAATTTATATAACTTTGATCAGCACATAAGGGGCTCCCATGCATTTCTATTAAAAAAATGCACATTTATTTAGATAAGGTTATCACCATTATCACATTGATTACCTGGCTATTCCAACCTATATATGGGTTTTATTTTAAAGAGTGGCTTCTGGACTTTAAACAAGAGGTTTTTGGGGTTTTTGCCTTTTTTAATGAGCTGTTATAAGTGCCTAGAGACACCCAACTAAACAAAACACTTACATGGCGTTTGATAGAGCAGGCAATTATCTTCCAAATGGTTGGTCTTTGGGGTTTCTAGCCCTTAAAGGAACATTGCACACTAAATGAATCATGCTTAAATGATATATTCAGATCAAAGATTAGCCTGAGAATAAGTTGTGCTTGTATTGTTAAAAATTATATTAATTGTTTAAATTTTGAAAAAATAAAGGTAAAGTTAATGTCAATAAAGCAGTGGCCGTATTGTATGGTAGGGTACCTTTTCTGCTGAGGCCAATTAGGAATGGTTATAAATGGCTTAGTAGAGTGTGCCACCAATGACTGAGTGGAATATTGCTGTGATTGGTGGGGTCGGCAGGGGGGGGGGGTGCAGGTGCAGCTCCACCTACATCCAGTGCGAAGTTGCTGAAAATGAAATCAGACGGAGGCAGCAGGCAGGATAACGTGGCGTGGTGAGGGAGAAGCTATTTGAGAATGTGAGCAGCAGAAGGGAAGGATCAGACACAGACGTCATAAGGAATGGAAAGGAAGTAAGTTGGAGGTTGTATCTTGGAGTAATAGTTTCATGATGCAAGTAGTAAGCTGCAGCATGGTTGTAAGTAGAGCAGGCAATAAAACCTCAATGTGAGCTAATAGGTAATACTGCATTCTGTGATCTGATATAAAGCAGCTAGTTAATTACACTTGACTTATTGCTATGTGGCTATAGCTTATATTACTATTATTCTGTGAAGCTGTATTTTGATCACACAAACACCTCTTACAGTAAATGGATTATCACTATAAATTGTGGCTCATTTATGAACTAGGACAGAATAATGTCCATATTATTTGTTAACTGCTTAGTTATGACAGATAAATATAGCACTTTAGTGACATAAATCTGAGTACTAACTGGTCCAAGTTTAGTATTCAATGGGTCTGGTTACAAGAGCTATCAATAAATAACAGCATTTTCTATTAGTGAGGGAAATGTGTTACGTTTAAAAGTGATCTGCAATTTGCAAAAGGGACACAAAGGGAAATAAATGTTACAGTTTTAACATCACTTCTAGTATAGTAAATGTAAGAAGAAATTAGATATTGGAAGCATTTTACAAGGGACTCCTTGTTTAAGTAGTTCTCATACTACCAATAAGCACTTCCTAATAACTATATCTAGTAATTGAATTTTATAATGTGTGGTGCAAATAAATATTTTTTTTACTTACTATAAGTTGTGGGATGCGGTTGTTTTTTATGGTATAGAAATAGTAGTTTTATTATAAAAAGTACATTATTGCAATTCTTTTTCCTAGAGGCTTTATTTTAGCAGCTCTTGAGTAAGTTAGGTCACAGCATACAAATGCAAATAGACATATAGCTGAATATAACAAAGGGACAGCAAAAACACAAACTTTTGGTATAGGTGCAAAGCCAATTGAACCCATCAGGAATGCTTTGACCAATTTATCTGGGCGTTTCATATTATATCTGGTTAAAAAAAAACAAAAAAACAATATACTTTTATCCAGCTGTGCCCTCTCCTCTCCCCTACTTCTATTTATTCCTCTTAGCGTCTTCTCCTCTACCTTATCTTTTTGTTATACTATCTTCATATTTTCTTTTTTGTTCTTTGTCTAAAATACTTTGGTTCCCCACCACCACCTTTTGTTTCTCTTTTCTCTGTCTTCAATACTTTATTTGCTTTTCCTTACCCCTCCCTTCTCTGCAGGGGTCAAGTCCTACAAAAAAAAGCGTAGGAACTCACCAAGACTTCCACCCCCACAATTGATATTGTTTTATATGTATATATATATATATATATATATATATATATATATATATATATATATATATATATACACACACACACACACACACTGCATTTACATGTATATAATCTATACACTTTGGTTGATAAAAGCAAATTAAATACAATAAAGGGTTGAATGGTTGCCTTTGGGCCTGAGAATCCTCCTCGACTGTCACAAAGTCTCACCAACTTAAAGTGCAATAATCCTATTTCTGCTGAGGGGAGCTAAATAACCCCAGAGCAAGCTAAACAGAAATGTAAGCACCATGTGTTACACACAGTTCAAGGTGATCACTAAGCAGGACGACTGACAGGCTTGAATTAGTGTATTGTAGGAAGTGTTACTGCCCATTACTAGAGGATCTCTTTATCCCTCTAACCAGACTGTGCTCAAGCTCCTCCCATCATCAGCAGCAGTGCAGGAACTCCGTTCCTATGCGTTCCCGCTCGACTTGACCCCTGCTTCTCTGTCTCCCAACACACCCTCTCCTGTATAAGATGAAACCCCCTCACTTCAGTCTTGCACAAATCAATGCTATGGGCAGAGAGAAAAGTGTTTGTAGATATGGTGTGCGTGAGTGGAAATGAAAGTTGCATGGTTTAATATCCACTCTTTATGAGATGACCAATAGGTATAAATAATACTGCAGAAAATCAACAATAATGTAGCAGAGGTTACTTCTTATATGCAGGTTCATTCAATGTTCCCCTTTGTTGCAATGGCCTCTTTAGTACTCATTGATAGGTATAGTTGTGTTACATATTTTATAAATGTTATTCTTCTGCACCTTTAATCATTCTTTAGTGACAAACACACACAAATATGAAAATATTTTTCAAAAGACTTACAAGAAAAAAATAGTTTGCCTCCTTAATTTTGCTAAACATGTATAGAAATCATAATAAAGTTATGTATATGTAGGTATACAAATAAACATGTATAGAAATAATAATAAAGGTATGTATATGTAGGTATACAAATAAACATGTATAGAAATAATAATAAAGGTATGTATATGTAGGTATACAAATAAACATATAGAAATAATAATAAAGGTATGTATATACAGTATATAGGTATACAAATAATCCTGTATAGAACAAATAATAAAGGTATGTATATGTAGGTATACAAATAAATGTGGTGATCTAAATGAAATACTTCCCAAGTAAGTAAGTACAACTGTTTGTTGCTACTTGCTCCAAAGTAACTAAGAGAAAAGCAGCCAGCATCCATTATCTGAGTCTGACCGAGTAAAAATGCTACACTAAAGTGTTACTAGGTACTAGGAGACTGAGGTGTTACTAGGTACTAGGAGATTGAGGTGTTACTAGGTACTAGTAGACTGAGGTGTTATTAGGTACTAGGAGACTGAGGTGTTACTAGGTACTAGGAGACTGAGGTGTTACTAGGTACTAGGAGACTGAGGTGTTACTAGGTACAAGGAGACTGAGGTGTTACTAGGTACTAGAAGACTGATGTGTTACTAGGTACTAGGAAACTGAGGTGTTACTAGGTTTTAGGAGACGGGGTGTTATTAGGTACAAGGAGACTGAGGTGTTATTAGGTACTAGGAGAATGAGGTGTTACTAGGTACTGGGAGACTGAGGTGTTACTAGGTACTAGGAGACTGAGGTGTTACTAGGTACTGGGAGACTGAGGTGTTACTAGGTACGATGAGACTGAGGTGTTACTAGGTACTAGGAGACTGAGGTGTTATTAGGTACTAGGAGACTGAGGTGTTACTAGGTACTTGGAGACTGAGGTGTTACTAGGTATGAAGAGACTGAGGTGTTACTAGCTACTAGGAGACTGAGGTGTTACTAGGAGACTGGTGTTACTAGGTTCTAGGAGACTGAGGGGTTATTAGGTACTAGGAGACTGAGGTATTACTAGGTACTACGAAACTGAGGTGTTACTAGGTACTAGGAGACTGAGGTGTTACTAGGTACTAGGAGACTGAGGTGTTACTAGGTACTAGTAGACTGAGGTGTTACTAGTGATAACACTATGTGGATGTGGATAACTGTGGAAACAACATAAACACAGATGATCCCCTGCTTGGAGCATCTAAAGCTGTTTATACCCCCAATGCAGATCTCTCACCTAAGCTGATGAGAAATCTGCCTTGGGGGTATGTGACAGCTTAGACGCTTCAAGCAGGGGTCATCTGTTTGATTCCAATGCTGTTTTAGGCACTTTGCATTTCTATTACAATTATTACAGTTTATATTGACCCACAGTGCTCATTCAGTTATCCTCTCAGGCTTTACCACAGGAGGATGTTTGTTACATAGTCTGACTGGAGCCTGCTGAGTATCACTGTCTGCATTCATTACCTATGTATCTGGTGGGACACTTCTGTCACGGTGTGTCCATAGATAGCAGTGCTGCCACTGTTAGTAATGTGCCCTTAGTGGTCACCTAGTCCTTTCTTCCCTCACTCTCTTGATCACAATACAGGCACCAGTATTGTTTGTCTTCTCTGGCTTATTCAATGCCTCCCTTCAGGCCAATAGCTTTCAAAATTTTCTTTTTTTTTTCTAATTCTTTTTTTCTTTTCTTCATCAAAAATAAAGACAATACAATTCTTCAGATAAGCTAACACAACAGAAATGCATCAGACACATATTCAATCTGTATCAATAAATAAGAAGCAAACCTTTGCATTATAAGTCCTCAGTATAATTGATTTAACACACTTAACATAAAAAAAACAAAAAACAAAAGGGGAGAACCCCCCTAACTCCCCCCAAGCCCCCCCTCCCCGCCCCTCCAACAAGATAGTACCTTACCGCTACCTTCACGTCCAATACACAACTACAGATACACGCCCAATTACACAACCGTGTTTATCCAGGATACCGGGAATACCCCGGATACAACTAATTCAGCAAAGCAGACCGTGGATCGCACAGGGGCAAGAATCTGCCTTTGAATCCGGAGGGGATATGACAAAATAATTGGAAACCATCCCTGCAAGAACTCCTTGGTTCTCTTCTCAGAAGCCTCCGAGAGATGATATGACTCAAATACAATTTGGCCTTGGATTTCTTTAAAAGACCTCTCAAGGCTCGGTGCTCTCTTTGCTTTCCAATTTAACAGGACAAGATGACGTACTGCTAGAATAATCGTATTCAGCGTATATATCATTGCTGCCGAGTTTCTATGTGCTTCTGTAATTAGTAAAACCACATCTTGAAGTGTAAGAACAAAATTTGCCCCATATAATGTATTAAACCAATGAACCAATTTATGCCACAACTGGTTGATTTTGGGACAGAACCAAAACATATGAAATAAATCAGCCCTAGAGTTTGAGCATCTGGGACATTTATTTGATCCAGTGTCAGAAAATTTTTGTAATTTAAGCGGATGCAAATAAAAATTATTCAAGAGCTTCAAGTGCGATTCCTTCCAGGACATCGAAACCCTACACTTATGGACCATATTGCAACTCTGAATGATCCTCTCCTCTGTGATATCGGTAATAACCGGAAGCAACCAAGTACTTATGCTATGCAAATGCTTATCGCTTTGTTTAGAAAGCATAATATCATACATTAAGGAGATAGAGGAGCTTCCCATACTGAATTTCTTAATTAAGATTCTGATAACAGACCATTCCGGTAACATACTATTCTCCCAATTTTGCTCACGCATGAAATGGCGAATCTGGAAATAAGCAAACAAGTCAGACCTAGGAAGATCATAAATTTGAAACAGAGACTCAGCTGTCTGAATCAAATTGTCAGCCCCCAATAATTGCTTGACAAACATCAGCCCCTTGTTCCCCCATGATTTAAACACCTTATGATAAATACCCGGGATAAAATTAGGGTTTCCCTGAATAGGAAGGTATTCTGAAACAGAGGGATCCACTCCTAGACAAATACAGAACTTCTGCCACGCAACCACAACATTTTTAAAGGATACCATTTTACTGATGTTGGATGGCAGCTGTTTTGTGTTACAATGTAACAGAGCACTAAGCGCGAATGGGCGAGTATAAAAGGCTTCCTCTTGACTAACTGCTAACCAATTGGTTTCCGCCACCCAATCCAAGGCAAATTTCACCAACGCCACCGTATTATACAACCTGACATCAGGCAGAGCCAACCCGGCGCGATTTGTTTTTTGCATAAGCTTAGCTAGTGCAATCCTAGGTCTCTTATCTTTCCAGATAAATTTAGAAAAAAAACTGCATAAATTTCTAATATCTGAACTGAAAATAAAGAGAGGAAGATTCTGTAGCACATAGAGAAGACGAGGAAAAACAATCGTTTTTATTAGCTTTACCTTTGCTGAAATTGACAACGGAAATGAAGCCCATAACTGCAGATCTATTTTAATTTTTTTCAGTAATGGAACAAAATTCGCAACATACCATAATTTCGGATTTTTATGTAACTCGAGTCCCAAATAATTAATTGCATTAACGACTTTGAATGGGAATTTTTCCAAACCGGACGAGTTATTGCCCATATACATGAGTTCACTCTTTTCCAAATTCACCAGATAACCGGAGAAAGAACTAAACTGGGAGAGGAGTTGAAGAATAACTGGAATCGATTGAAAAGGCTTATCTACAAAAATCAGCATATCATCAGCATAGAGAAGAGTTTTTAAACGATGAGAGCCCAATGAAATTCCTGTCAAAACATCGCGAAATCTGACCGCTAAGGGTTCTAGAGCCACATTAAACAGGAGGGGAGATAATGGACACCCCTGCCTAGTACCTCGATGTAAAACAATCCCCTGTGAGCGAATCCCATTAACCAGGAGAAAAGAAATTGGTTTACAATAAATCTTATGAATAAAGAGAATAAAGTTGCCAGAAAAGCCAAATTTCTGTAATGAGCAAAATAAGTGCTCCCAGACAATGGAGTCAAATGCCTTGACTGCGTCGAGGGTTAAGACTGCTGAATCAAGAATTCCGTCGTTACAAGGCTCTGGCTCCAAACATATAATCCAAAAACGTAATAACCTTTTGTATATTCTGCGACGAGTTCCTAGTGGTCATAAAACCGGTCTGATCCTGATGGATCAAGTTCTGCAGACAGTGATTCAGTCTAGAAGCGATAATACCAGCCAGAAGCTTGTAATCAGTATTGAGTACTGATATTGGCCTGTATGAGGCCATATTCTCTGGATTTTTATTTTTTTTTCGCAATGAGTGAAATATTAGCCGCAGCAAAGTTTTCCGAAATCCCATTTTCAGAAAGATAATAATTGTTGAAAATGGCCTCTAGTGGAGACAGCAGTTCTTCCTTTAGCAATTTATAAAATTCGTCCGGGAGCCCATCAGGGCCCGCAGCCTTATTAAGCTTAAGATTATCAATGGTGGTACCAATCTCTTCACGCGATATCGGCTGATTCAGCAAAGCCAACTCTTCTGCTTGTATCTTAGGAATACTTATAGCCGACCAAAAGGACTCTTGGTTATTGTGGTCGGCAGCGACGGCCAAATATAATTCTTGATAGTACTTAAAAAATTCCTGGGAGATCTCTGCCGGCTTAAAAAATCTGTCCTCGCCATTTTTTATTACAGAGATATAATTTCTTTTTTTTCTATTCTTAATCAAGCGGGACAGATGCTTCGCCGAACACCTGTGAAAACTCCTATATTTAAGATTCAATCTTGCTTCTTCCTCCAACGATTTCTGCTTTATATAGATCTCTCTTTCCTTTCTAGCCTCAAGATACACTGCCCAGTTCAATGGGGAGGGATCCGACTGAATGTCCCTGTAGGCCGCTCTGGTTCTTGCAACAAGGGAACTCCCCTGTTCCTTCATTTTTTTTGCTCGCAAACTCGTATAAGCTATTATTTTACCTTGAATCACCGCTTTAGCCGCCTCCCAATAAACCTCTGTCTTATGACTGTAATTCGAGTTAAATGAAACATACTCGTACCAGATAGTCTTAATCCATGATGAAAAACTTGGGTTAGTATATAAAAAGCGAAGGAAGCCAAAGACCTGTGTTAGTGAACGTGCCTCATAAGTATCAAGAATAGTTAAAGAGATTATAGCGTGATCTGATATAAAAAATTCCCCAATTCCCATTTTAAGCTGGAAGACTGTCAGTGCTTCCGAAATTAAAAAGAGATCAATCCTCGAGAATGTCCTGAACGACTTGGATTCGCATGTGTAGGCTCTGATTAAAGGATTTTGCATACGCCAAATATCAGTCAATGTTAATTTAATAAAAAATTTTTTAAAGTATTTGGCGTGATACTTATATTTAGCGTAATTCTTTCTTGAAAAACGGTCTAGTTCTGGACTCATAGTAACATTAAAGTCCCCACAGATAATTAAATTCTCCCTTATAAAGGGAAAGATTATATTTTGGATCCGGTCCCAAAATTTTACTGAAAATTTATTGGGGGCATAAATATTACAAAATATATATTTGACGGATTTTATCAATACCTGTAACAACATATAACGGGCCGAAGAGTCAAACTCAACTTTAATAACTTGATAATCCAAATCTTTATGAAAAAGGACCGCAACTCCTCGCTTTTTAGTTGGAGAAGATGAGGCCAATACCTCGCCAACCCATTTCATTTTAAGCTTTGCAGCTTCTATTGCATCTAAATGAGTCTCTTGTAGAAAAACCACATCTGGCTTTTCTACAGCCAATGTTTTAATAACCAATTTGCGCTTAGCGGGAGAGGATATCCCCCCCACATTCCAAGAAAGAATTCTACAGCCCACCGCTAATCTCCATTCTCACTAGCACGCCAAACCCTGGAAAGGGTATGCAACTGGCAATAACATCCGAGGGGTGGGGGAGGGACGAGCAAGAGGGGGAGAGAAGAAGAGGAAAAAAAAAAAAAAAAAGAAAGAAAGAAAAAACCCAAAATATTTGTCAATGATCTCGCTTCCAGTAATTTTTGAGAGACAAATTTAGCATATGCATATTTCTCATACAATAACAAGATATCAGTACTACACATTGCAATTATAAAAACAGCAAATAAAAATCACAAAATAAACCAAAACCTGAAAAATCACAAAATAAACCAAGACCTGAACAGTCACACTTTCCAAGGAGAATATATAGACCTAGGCTGGCCTATCAAAAAAAAACCTGACTTAATAATGGACCTAAATCTAGGACTCTAAGGTTCTCAGAAATTCTTTAACCTCCAGAACTTCGCTAAAAATAAATTTGGCTCCCTTATTTTCCACTATAATTTTAGCAGGATAAAATAGACTAGCTTTAATACCCTTAGAAATCAACTGTGAACAATACGGTGCCATAAGTCTTCTGCGAGCGGAAGTTTCCGCCGAGAAGTCCTGGAACAGCAGAATCTTGCTGTTCCCAAATTCTAATGAACCAGCTTTCTTCGCTAACTTCAGGATCTCAAGCTTATCCTGAAATTTTAACAACTTAAAAATACACATCCTGGGTTTACCCAAACCACCAGCTGAGTCCCTTCTGGGACCCACTCTGTGGGCTCTCTCGATTGCTAGGGGGAGGAGCTGAGATTGAAAACCGATAGCAAGGGGGAGAGTAGAGGAAGTAAATTTAACCAGATCCTCAAATTCCAGTGTTTCAGGTAAACCTATAACCCTAATGTTGTTGCGCCTGGAGCGATCTTCAAGATCCTCCAGGCGTGACTGCATACTATTAAGTTTAACTTCCTGGGCCTGAATAATAGCCTCTTGAGCTGTCAGCCTATCTTCAGCGGCAGAAATTCTATTTTCTGCTTCCCCAATTCTCTGCGAAAAATGTTTAACTTCTGTCGAAAGTGTAACTAACTCAGAAGAAATACCTCCCAGGTCTTTTTTAATACCCTCAAACTGGGGAGAGAAAATTGCTGTTAGTTGAGTGATCAGAACCTGGGTATCAATTACTGTAGATACACCTTTTGAGTATATGTCTACACTCGTGTCGCCACATTTGGTATTTTTTTTATCCCTGGGTTTAGCAGGCATTTTGGGTGAAATATTATTACCGTGAGTTATAAATTTTTCCATGAATAGTGAAAAACACAAAATAATGACACAAATAGATACTGTGCTGAATAAATAAGGAATTGGTCCCCGCTATGGGGAAAAAACAACAGTGAAACCACAATTAGTGAAATAAAAATCAAACACACAAAAATTTGTTTAACTCTTTTTTTTTTTCTTTTTCCCCTTCCTCCCCTTTTCCTTACCTTCCCTTCCCCTTTGCCCCTTATCAACTCCCTACTTCTTACCCTTTTACTCCCTACTCACTCCTCTACCTCCTTACTTGCCTTAAGTGTACACTTACAATAGTGCTCGTGCGTGAATATGGTATATATAATCAAATTCAAAGGAAAATAACAAAAAAAGAACCATAGTACATAGACTTTTCAAAATAAAGCCTGAAAAAAAAAAAAAAACAGTGGTTGTATATTCTATAAAAGTGAGGTGACTTGGGCGAAAGCCCATAAACAAATGCCTGCGTTTTTATGCCTTAAGCAACCAACAAATGATAAGAATTTGGGGACGAGAACCCAAGCAACCCATTATAATCTTATGCAGACAGCAAAATAAACATATAAGTAGATGAACATTGTCCTGCTACATCCTCCAGGATAGCAAACAGAGTATAAAATGTTAAGTTAGAACAAGAACCTGGAAGACTAACCCCACTCTGGATGAACCCCAAGCTGAGTCCTTTAAAAGTTCAAAGAGCCCTTTGAAATTAGCGGCCTTATATCACTCACTCCCAAGTCAGCAGCTTCATTTCTGGGGTAATTAGAAAACACAGCTAGGGGAAATACTAGGTCTGGTACAGTCAGCTCTGTGCTCCTTATATCCAAAGGACTAGATAGCGTGAAAGAGTCTGAGTCCTGCGTTACTTACAGTGTGTCCAAGGAGGTAGGCTACACCTGGAAGAGACTGTCTACCGGCCGGGGGCACTCCTACCCGGAGGAGCAATGCAGACAAATCACAGGAAAATTGAATTGTGGAACCCCGGTACCATACATCTGATCAAACAGATAGCCAGTAGCTGCCGCTAGGCCGGTTATCACTGCGGCCTCCCCTCAAGTAACCAGGGGCGATGAACACTCTGCGGACTCTTGCTCATTCCATTGCGGCGCAACCGCAACCGGCAAAGAGCCCACCTCTACGTCCGGCACTACTTCCTCTGCAGTGGGGCGGGCTCTCCAGGGATATCCCTCCGAGACTGGCTACAGACAGGGCCGATTCACCTGTCACTCACGGAGCCCTACTTCGCCTCCTCTCACCTTCTACACCGCCACTCGTGAACCCCACCAAGGAGCCGCGGGTCTGGCAATTCGCTCCGTCACAGCAAAGGAAAGGCAGGTGAGAACAATCTCCTTGGAAATTCAGGGATTCGTATAAAAAAAAATGCAGATTTACCGCTGCGGGTACTGCAACAGAAGTTTCCCTTTAGCTTGCGACGTCAAGTCAAGCTGTAAGCCCAAGCCCAAGCAGGTACAACGGGCATAAAGTGAAGGCTGTGATAGCTGCTGTCGGCCAGAACGCCGAGTTGGAGCACCTGTCTTGTCGCTCCGCCTTCTCCCGGAAACTCCCCAGGAGTCCTTCGAGCTTTCAAAATTTTCTAAAGAAAT
Source organism: Bombina bombina (assembly GCF_027579735.1). Taxonomy (NCBI): domain Eukaryota; kingdom Metazoa; phylum Chordata; class Amphibia; order Anura; family Bombinatoridae; genus Bombina; species Bombina bombina. The sequence goes on from NC_069503.1 coordinate 718,293,950, forward strand.
AAAGGGGACATGAAACTTTTTTTTCCTTTCATGACATTCAGATATAACATACAATTTTAAACATCTTTTCAAATTACTTATATGATCAAACTTGTTTCATTTTTTTATATCATTTGTTGAGGAAGCAGCAATGTTCTACTGGGAGCTAGCTCACCATGTTGGGTAAGCCCATAACAAGAGGCATATATGTGCAGCCACCAATCTTTAGCTAAATCCCAGTAGTCCATTGCTGCCCCTGAACCTACCCAGGTATGCTTTTCAACAAATGATAGGAAGTAAATTAAGCAACTTAGATAATAGGAGTAAACTGTAATGAATGGTGTTTAAAATTGTATGTTTAATCTGAATCATTATAGTTTAATTTTGACTTTACTCTATCTTTAAAATTGATTTATCTAAACCTGCCCTAGTATCATTTAACATGGAGACAGTTTTCTCTTTATCTTTATATTTAGTATAGATGTATACTTATAGGATCATGCATCTCTTATTTAAGGGAAATATATTATCTTTAAAATTAGATAAAGTGCCCAGTTAGATAACAAATTGTCAAATTTATATCAGACAAGATATACATAAAGGGACCATAAAATCGAAATGAATCTTTTTATGATTCAAAGCACCGCAATGCCGTATTTACTTCTAATATTAAAATTTGCTTTTCCCTATTGATATCTTTTAAAACCATACCTAGGTAGGCTCAGGATTATCAATACACCACTGAAAGATAGCTGGTGATTGGTGGATACATATATATGCCTCTTGTCATTGACTCACCCAATATGTTCAGCTAACTCACAGTAGTGCATTGCTGTCCCTGAGCATACCAAGGGTTACTATTCAACAAAAGGATAACAGCAACATTAAGCAAATTTGATTACAGAAGTAAATTGGCATATTGTATGAAATGACATGCAGTATCTGTAATATGATTTGTCTTTTTGTCCCTTTAAAAGACCATATAACTCCCTTATTTAAAATGTTATTTTCAACCAAGGGGCTTTTTATTTGTATCCTTAAAACCAGACTCCAGCTGTCCTCCACCAATTTACTGGACAATCTGTGATGGGCACAATGATAGATGTCTCACACAATGTCCCACCTAACAGCACTATCTTAGCCCCGATGTTAATCCCATGATGTATATTTTTGATAACTAAGCAGTCATTTTACCCCTTGGTGGCAAGTAACATACACATTAATGATTTTACCTCTTTACCTGCCAGTAACAAGTAAATAGAAGTGATTTTAACCCTTTGTCTGCCCCTCACTACTTTCTGCTCCATTCAGTAGTGCATAAAGGCAGTGGGATTTATTTATTTTTGGGCACAAGCACACTTGTTATTTATTTCTTATTAAAAATATTTAAGGACATTTTTCTCTTTATATGGTAATTAAAAACATGGTGGGGGAGGGGAATATGTGGTAGGAGGGGCACAGGAGATGGGAAGGGCAATAGAGTGGAGGAGGGGCAGAGGAGGTAGATCGGTGGAGCAAAGAGGAGGTGGGGACCCTCCCACACATTTTCCTGGGGGCCCTGGTTGGTCTCAGTCCATCCTGGTAATGCTTTCAGTGTAAACTACCTTATCCTAAATATCTTTAAAAAAATTACTTTGTTTACCAGGTAATTTTTTTTATCATTTATTCTGCATAAATTCCTCCTTCATGAATGTTGGATTAATAAAATATGGGCTAGTTTACAAGTGGAGCAGTTCTTACCGCTAGGTTTTTTATTTTTTCACTAGTCGGGTTGTGCTGGTATTACAAGTTGAAAGTTTTTTCTCTAGCGGTAACCCAACTTGCGCAAAAAGTCGAAATATGAAAATCGCGATCACGTTCATGCATTCCTCCATAGAAGTCAATGGAGAAAAAAACCTAACACTCCACTCTCTTGAGCAAACACCATCACATATTCTCAATAGCGCTAACCCGACATGAAATTGTGAATATTTCATTTTCCAATGTTCTTTAGGTAACAGAATATGTTCTATTTATTCAAAAATAAATATTTCTACATATATCTGATGTGTTTTTTTTAGAAAAATATATACATACCTATATAAATAGATGGATATTTATTGGTATAGATATATACATATCTATATAGGAACAGGGCTTTTTGTGAGGTACTCACAAGAGGGGCTGCAAAATACATCATAAATTGTAAATAGTCTTGTCCCTTTGCTTTTCTCAGAGTTACTGAGCAGAATATATCAATCAATAATCAATAAGTACCGGCACCTTTTATTTCACAAAAAAGTACAGTATAAGAATATCTATTTACAAATACCAAGAACATATTCCCCTATATACAGAACATTAAAATGTGAAATGTTTACAGTAAATACATAGTTAAAACCTTCATTAAATATGAATATTACATAAATGTATGTTTACGTTTTCATCTATTTTACGGAAACCTCATATCTTTGACCCCTTATTGTGTGCAATATTTTTTGAGAATAATTTTTATTAGACAGTGTTAAACAGTGTTAGTCTTTCACAGTTTAGATAGAACATACAATTTTACACAACTTTCCAATTTAGTTCTATTATCTAATTTGCTTCATTCTCTTGGGGTTCTTTGTTGAAAAGCATACCTAGATAGGCTCAGGTTCTTGGAGCTAGCTGCTGATTGAAGGCTGAACTACCATTTTCATTGGCTTACAAATGTGTTCAGCTAGCTACCAGTAGTGCATTGCTGCTTCTTCAATAAAATATACCAAGAAAATGAAGCAAAATAACAGAAATAAATTGGAAAGTTGTTTAAAAATGTATTATCTATCTGAATCATGAAAGAAAACATTTGGTTTTCATCTCCCTTTAATATGAGTGTAACTGTACTTTGTAATGTATTTTTATACAAATATAACACAAAGAAACTTATTATATTAAACATTGTATTGAGTGACTATAATTTTGATAATACCAGTTTATAAAATGAAATTTCATCTATGATTTTAATCTGTACTCCTGTAGTGCTTCTGTAAGCAAGTAATATTTATAACCCAAGGCAGATTCATTTTCTACATAACTATAAGAAATCCTTTTGTGGCTTTAAGCATAAAAACATATGATATCACCAAATGTCTAAAATAGATGTTATGCTCTATTTACAATTGTTTGCTGATCCTGCCAAGCATGATTTAAGGGTAGATATACATGCTCTGTCTGGTCTCATAGTAAAAGTTTCATAATGTTTAACTAGATGTAACATGTATTTGTTTAAATGGTAAATCCATAACTTTTTGACAATTTGATTACTGTTTAAAGTATAATATTTCAGAAATGTAATTGTTGTTTAAAATGTAACATTACAAAAAAAAATAAACAATTTTATGTTTATTAGAAAAACTAAAGTCAAAATAGATCATATGGTAATGGTTCTTTTTATTCTGAAAACAAGGCCTGTATGATTCATGGTAAACTCTAACTTTGCTTTTTTTTAAGCATTGTAGAAGGTAAATTTCAGAATTTAAGAATAATGCAATGAAAAATATATTACTGGACAAACAAAACCACATTTAAAAAAAAAGAAAAAGAAAAAAGTATATATATATATATATATATATTTATATATATATATATATATATATATATATATATATATATATATATATATATATATATATTATATTAGAATAAATTATTTTTAATCTTACTTGGTATCTTATTTTCCTCCGCCCCCCATTATTTCCTCTTTTGGCTGGGCTGTGACATAGAGAGCAGTCCCACCCACTCTCTACATAGGTTTCCTAAGGACTTTCAAAGGGTTGGACTTCAAGAGAGTCATATGACACACACACTGGATGTTTATTGGAATTGTAATAAAAAATAGAGTTCATATATGGCATTTGATTAGCTAAAGTTTACCATCACTTTAAGTTTTCATTGATATATGAAAAAAATGGAAACCAATGGTTTCTGTACTTGATAAAAATGTTATATTTAAAGTCAAGTCCAAAAAAAACTTTCATGGTTCAGATAGGGCATGTAATTTTCCAATATACTTTTAGCACCAATTTTGCTTTGTTCTCTTGGTTTTCTTAGTTGAAAGCAAAACCTAGGAGGTTCATATGCTAATTTCTTAGATCTTGAAGGCCACCTCTAATCTAAATACATTTTGACAGTTTTTCACCACTAGAGGGCATTAGTTCATGTGTTTCATATAGATAACATTGAGCTCATGCACGTGAATTTACCGAGGAGTGAGCACTGATTGGCTAAAATGCAAGTCTGTCAAAATAACTGAAATAAGGGGGCAGTCTAGAGAGGCTAAGATACAAGTTATTACAGAGGTAAAATATGTATTATTATAACTATGTTGGTTATGCAAAACTGGGGAATGGGTAATTTAGGGATTATCTATATTTTAAAACAAACAAAAATTCTGGTGTTGACTGACCCTTTAACTTAAAATGCATACTTATTTCTCCTATAAAACTGGAGAAAAGTAAAGTTAGAAAATGTTTGCACTAATGTTACCTAGAAGCTATTTGCATAGTAAACACATTTTTACATTTTTTTTTTTAATAAAAAAACATGAAAAACTTAAACTATCTTGAGTGGGATTCAAACTATTGATGATCACTATAGTTTGCTTCATTTTTTAAGCTATCATAATGTTTGAAAGTATCAATGACACAAATAAGATCCATATACAAAATATATTTTCTAGAAATTTGTGTGCACAAACTATTTAAACACCTTCCATTTAGATTTGATAATAATGTAGAACACAGTCCATCGGATTTAATAAATATTTAGTTTATCATAGTTTACTCTCACCAGATACCTGTATGAGTCAAAGTCAGAACACCCAATCACTACTATAATCAAATTACAAATATCAAATTACAATATATAGTATATCCAAATCAAATTACCTATCATCTCAAATCACAAACGGCTAGATTTAGAGTTCTGCATTAGCCGTCAAAAGCAGCGTTAAGGGGTCCTAACGCTGGTTTTTGCCGGCCGCTGGTATTTAGAGTCAGGCAGGAAAGGGTCTAAGGCTCACTTTCAAGCCGCGACTTTTCCATACCGCAGATCCCCTTACGCCAATTGCGTATCCTATCTTTTCAATGGGATCTTCCTAACGCCGGTATTTAGAGTCTTGGCTGAAGTGAGCGGTAGACCCTCTACCGAAAAGACTCCAGCCGCAGAAAAAAGTCAGTAGTTAAGAGCTTTCTGGGCTAACGCCTGTTTATAAAGCTCTTAACTACTGTGCTCTAAAGTACACTAACACCCATAAACTACCTATGTACCCCTAAACTGAGGTCCCCCCACATTGCCGCCACTATCATTTTTTAACCCCTAATCTGCCGACCACACACCGCCGCCACCTACATTATCCCTATGAACCCCTAATCTGCTGGCCCTAACATCACCGACACCTACATAATATTTATTAACCCCTAATCTGCCCCCCCCAACGTCGCCGCTACCTACCTACACTTATTAACCCCTAATCTGCCAACCGGACCTCGCCGCTACTATAATAAATGTATTAACCCCTAAACCGCCGCACTCCCGCCTTGCAAACCCTAGAATAAATTGTATTAACCCCTAATATGCCCTCCCTAACATCGCCGCCAACTAACTTCAAGTATTAACCCCTAATCTACCGACCGGACCTCGCCGCTACTATAATAAATGTATTAACCCCTAAAGCTAAGTCTAACCCTAACCCTAACACCCCCCTAAATTAAATATAATTTTAATCTAGCGAAATAAATTAACTCTTATTAACTAAAGTATTCCTATTTAAAGCTAAATACTTACCTGTAAAATAAACCCTAATATAGCTACAATATAACAAATAATTATATTGTATCTATTTTAGGGTTTATATTTATTTTACAGGCAATTTTGTATTTATTTTAACTAGGTACAATAGCTATTAAATAGTTAATAACTATTTAATAGCTACCTAGTTAAAATAATTACCAAATTACCTGTAAAATAAATCCTAACCTAAGTTACAATTAAACCTAACACACACTATCAATAAATAAATTAAATTAATTAACTACAATTACCTACAATTACCTACAATTAAATAAACTAAACTAAATTACCAAAAAAAACAAACACTAAATTACAAAAAATAAAAAAAGATTACAAGAATTTTAAGCTAATTACACCTACTCTAAGCTCCCTAATAAAATAACAAAGCCCCCCAAAATAAAAAAAAATCCCTACCCTAATCTAAATTAAAAAAGTTAACAGCTCTATTACCAGCCCTTAAAAGGGCTTTTTGCGGGGCATGCCCCAAAGAAATCAGCTCTTTTGCCTGTAAAAAACCCACAATACCACCCCCCAACATTGCAACCCACCACCTACATTCCCCTACTCTAACCCAAACCCCCCTTAAATAAACCTAACACTACCCCCCTGAAGATCTCCCTACCTTGAGTCATGTTCACCCAGCCAGGCACCGATGGACCAAAAGATTAAATCTGGAGCGGCAGAAGTCTTCATCCTATCCGGGCAGAAGAGGACATCCGGACCGGCAGACATCTTCATCCAAGCTGCATCTTCTATCTTCATCCATCCGACGAGGAGCGGCTCCATCTTCAAGACCTCCGTCTCCATCTTCAAGACCTCCGGTGTGGAACATCCTCTTCCTTCCGACGACTACCCACGAATGAAGGCGTCCCTCGAATTCCGATTGGCTGAAAGGATTCTATCAGCTAATCGGAATTAAGGTAGGAAAATCTGATTGGCTGACTGAATCAGTCAATCAGATTCAAGTTCAATCGGATTGGCTGATTCAATCAGCCAATCAGATTGAGCTTGCATTCTATTGGCTGTTCCAATCAGCCAAAAGAATGCAAGCTCAATCTGATTGGCTGATTGGATCAGCCAATCGTATTGAACTTGAATCTGATTGGCTGATTCAATAAGCCAATCAGATTTTTCCTACCTTAATTCCGATTGGCTGATAGAATCCTATCAGCCAATAGGAATTCAAGGGACGCCATCTTGGATGACGTCACTTAAAGGAACCTTCATTCGTCGGTAGTCGTCGGTTGAAGAGGATGTTCTGCGCCGGAGGTCTTAAAGATGGAGCCGCTCCTAATTGGATGGATGAAGATAGAAGATGCCGCTTGGATGAAGATGTCTGCCGGTCCGAATGTTCTCTTCTGCCTGGATAGGATGAAAACTTCTGCCGCTCCGGATGTCCTCTTTTGGTCCATCGGTGCTCGGCTGGATGAACACGACTCAAGGTAGGGAGATCTTCAGGGGGGTAATGTTAGGTTTTTTTAAGTGGGGTTTGGGTTAGAGTAGGGGTATGTGGGTGGTGGGTTGTAATGTTGGGGGGTGGTATTGTGTTTTTTTTACAGGCAAAAGAGCTGATTTATTTGGGGCATGCCCCGCAAAAAGCCCTTTTAAGGGCTGGTAATAGAGCTGTTAACTTTTTTAATTTAGATTAGGGTAGGGAATTTTTTTTATTTTGGGGGGCTTTGTTATTTTATTAGGGGGCTTAGAGTAGGTGTAATTAGCTTAAAATTCTTGTAATCTTTTTTTATTTTTTGTAATTTAGTGTTTGTTTTTTTTGGTAATTTAGTTTAGTTTATTTAATTGTAGGTAATTGTAGGTACTTGTAGTTAATTAATTTAATTTATTTATTGATAGTGCAGTGTTAGGTTTAATTGTAACAGGTTAGGATTTATTTTACAGGTAATTTGGTAATTATTTTAACTAGGTAGCTATTAAATAGTTATTAACTATTTAATAGCTATTGTACCTAGTTAAAATAAATACAAAATTGCCTGTAAAATTAATATAAACCCTAAAATAGATACAATATAATTATTCGTTATATTGTAGCTATATTAGGGTTTATGTTACAGGTAAGTATTTAGCTTTAAATAGGAATACTTTAGTTAATAAGAGTTAATTTATTTTGTTAGATTAAAATTATATTTAATTTAGGGGGGTGTTAGGGTTAGACTTAGCTTTAGGGGTTAATACATTTATTATAGTAGCAGCGAGGTCCGGTCGGTAGATTAGGGGTTAATACTTGAAGTTAGGTGGCGGCAATGTTAGGGAGGGCATATTAGGGGTTAATAAAATTTATTCTAGGGTTTGCGAGGCGGGAGAGCGGCGGTTTAGGGGTTAATACATTTATTAGAGTAGTGGCGAGGTCCGGTTGGCAGAATAGGGGTTAATAAGTGTAGGTAAGGTAGCGGCGATGTTGGGGGGGCAGATTAGGGGTTAATAAATATAATATAGGTGTCGGTGGTGTTAGGGGCAGCAGATTAGGGGTTCATAGGGATAATGTAGGTTGTGGCGGTGTTCGGAGCGGCAGATTAGGGGTTAATAGTATAATGCAGGTGTCAGTGATAGCGGGGGCGGCAGATTAGGGGTTGATAAGTGTAAGGTTAGGGGTGTTTAGACTCGGGGTACATGTTAGGGTGTTAGGTGCAGACTTAGAAACTGTTTCCCCATAGGAAACAATGGGGCTGCGTTAGGAGCTGAACGCTGCTTTTTTGCAGGTGTTTTTTTTCAGCCCAAACTGCCCCATTGTTTCCTATGGGGATATCGTGCACAAGCACGTTTTTCCAGCTAGCCGCTACCGTAAGCAACGCTGGTATTGAGGGTTGAAGTGGATCTAAGTTAGGCTCAACGCACCCTTTTTTGAGCCTAACGCAGCCCCTCAGACAACTCTAAAAACCAGCGTTGTTGGAAGGGTGCATTGGGAAAACAAGCAGCGTTAGCTACGCAGGTCTTTACCGACAAAACTCTAAATCTAGCTGTTAAGTACCAAAACTGAATTACCTATCTTGGTTCACAACAATTCTCTCAGATCTCAATAGAAACAAAATTAAATTGTAAATGAAATTGATCCAGTATACATATGCATGTCTTAAGAAACTTTGACATATTTTGGTGCTGAACATGCAAAAAAAAAAACTGCAACATCCTAACTTCCAATATCGGGCTGACTGCACATAAATAAAAAATTGGAGTAGAGGCATTAGCACCCATATTACAAGTTAAAAATAAAAAGTTAACGCAAGAGCGAAAGAGCCCTTTCTAGTCAAACACCTTTCCATATACCATATCCACTAATAGACAATAGCTGAATGTGCTCACTGATTTGCGGTGTTTTCACAGTGCTAAACCTCATAAGCACTGATATGAGACTCCAAGAAGAGCACAAACAATAATGTATATATGCGGGCATTAAGACACTAAGCTATTCATGTGTAACACATACCAATACATATACCATATGCACATTAGTTATTTCCTGATATTCTCTAAAATTCCCCTATCCATGAAGTGCATATATATGTCTTTTCATTTTATTCATAATTAATATTTTAAGTATTTTTTATGCCTTAGATCTATATAGCATAAACACTATTGTTCACTATGAAGATACTTTGTTGCATATAATTTCTTAATACTTTAGATTTACAGTCAGAAATGTCAGTTAAGCAACAAAGGCAACGAATGTATCCATTTGTGTAAAATATGCTAATTGTATTCTAACTAGTAACTGCTTACACACACGAAATTGAATTTTGCTATTGGCTAAATCTCGGCCAATACGTCACTTCCAGTTTTGGAAAATGAGTGTTGAGCTCAGTGACGAAATTGACCTGGCATTTAAAAGCTGGCGCTTCCAATTCAATGGAATGTCACCTTTGAGAAAGTGAAGGTGAGTGGTGACACATGTGGAGGGTCAGAGGTATCGCTCTCTCTATTTTTCTAGTACTTCTCTGTCCAGGTCTGTACAATATTGACTTTTTACCGTAACTTGGAAAAAATGCTATGTTTTACTTGCACTTGCTATCAGTTTGGACTTTATTAGAGTCAGTATTTGCCTTAACACTCTGTTATTACCTACACTTACTTGTCATATATTTTCATATACCATATGCCTTTTAACCTTTTAAAGTTTTTTTTTATCAATATAAAAATGATATTTTGTTTTCAGGAAGTGCATACATGAGTGTAATACTTAATTTTAATATATTTTGGATGTGTTTTGTAAAACATTTTTGTAAACCTTACACTTTACTTCAGGTCTCAAGTAGCACTAAATATTATAGTAGTTTCGACTTTTGCTCGAGCACAGACTATAACTTTCAACTTTTAATACCAGTGCAATTTAGCACAGTTACGATATCCATTGAAAGTATAGATTGCACTAGAGTTATGTCGGCCACGCTAAACCATCTCTGGTAACTCTGAGTTACCATGGACTTGTAAAATCAAGTTTTATGTTAGCGTGGTCCAGCGATATTGCTTAACGCTATCATCAGCATGCTACTTGTAATCTGGCTCATAGTAAGTGACTTTACATTAAAAAGAGCAGGGAAAACTCTAAAAATATATATCTATCTCGCCTTCTGCAAAACGTGAAAATTGGAACAGTAACTGGCACATGGTAAACATATATATATTTTAACATTTCTTTAAAAAAAAAAGTGTACATTTCTAAAGTTTAGTAGTAGTTCACAGTCCAAAGTAAACTGCCAGATTTGAGATAAATGATCGAAGATATTTACTAGTTAATTATAATCATAATTATTGAACCATAAATATAAAATAGAATATTGGGTATCATGGTAGGTGAAACTTTTTTTTTGGTGGTTAAATACTTTAATTAGGCTCTAGCTGAAATACAAAATTATTTTTGATGAAACAGCTCGAATTGCTGAGAAACATGTAGCATGATGTATATGCAAGCCTATATGTAAAGCCTGATGTTTTTATATGTTTTTAACATTTTATTAAACTTTTTTGTCTACATATAGTGGCTTGGAGTCTATAATTGTATTCTGAAGGTATGAAGACGAGGAGTTCCGGCATTTGGATGAATGAAGGCAACTGTTCCAGCAAGCCTGAAGACACTGGGAGACACTGAGCAGTGAGCTGAGACACTAAGATCTCTCAGTACACCATTTACAGCACATTCGAGAGCTATCCTCTTTGTGAGCATCAATCTGCTGGGTGTTTATGATGGAGGCTTTAGTGATATATCTGCACAAGGAGTGCCCTTTTTCGTTTGTTCTATATTTCCAGGGGTTTTATGATGTGAAGGTCGCAAAAGGAGGAGCCTAGCTACATTATTCATCACTGGCCAGACGTTTACTTAAAGGTGACATTGCTGGTTGTTACAGAGTATGTGGTATTTAGATAGCTGATTTATTGGTACCCTCTAGTTTTTATTTCACTCAGTCTTGAGTGTGGTATTGCATTGTTTGCATCAATTTGTAACATTGCTATAAACATTGCAAACATTGCTTACAGATGGCTAACGATGTGTAAGCCTTAACCTCACCTAGGATTACTCTTTAACGATATAAGAGAATTAAGAAAACATTATAATAGAAATAAATTGAAAAGGTATTTAAAATTGCATGTTTTATCCAATCCATTTGAGTTTAATTATGACTTTAAAGTCCCTTTAAGTAAAAGCTGTTTACTTTTTAAGTCAAACTAACAGGAAGTTCACAGATTGACAAAGATAACTCTCCTGAAAAAAAGTTGGTTTAATCAACATAGGAAAAACTTAAATTTTTTTTTTATATATACAAAAATACAAAGCACCACAATACTTTTAAAAGCATTCTGTTTCAGGTAGAACATATATTTTTTGGGGTGGTATCATACCCCTTTAGTGTAGATCAGACAAATTTTAAATACTGGTACATTTTAATATAACATTTAGTAATTGTATCATTAAATTAAAATAAACATATTAGAACACTTAATTATTTGCTATATAAATGAGGTCTTTGCCTCCCAAGCAAGCTAATTGTTACAAAAGTTTGGTTAATTTGTATGCAGCTTGTTCAGTCACGCTGAAGTAGATACAATGTTTAAGCCTTAAGCATAAGGTTACACTAGTAATTTAGTAATCATAATATAAATTAAAAACATTGTGGGCCATATTACAAGTGGAGCGCGAGCGTTACCTGCGCTAGAAGTAAGCTTTTTGTGCTCGTCGGGTTGTGCTAGTATTATGAGTTGAAAGTATACTGTTTTCCCTCACGGGCTAACCCGACAAGTGCAAAAAGCCGAAGTCAGAATAACGCATTCACGTATTTCCCCATAGAAGTCAATTGAGAAAAAAAGTGTGAAAAAACATACCAACCCCACTCTTGAGTAAAACCGATCACGTATTCTCATGTGCGCTAACCCGACATGAAAATATGAATGTTTCACATTCCAATATTCTTCACATAGCTGAATATGTTCTAAATAATTATATATAGGTATATATATATATATATATATATATACTGTATATACTGTATATACTATATATATATATATATATATATAGGAATATATATTTAGCAATACATAGAACATATTCTGCTATGTGCAGAACATTGGAATGTGAAATATTATTTACAGTAAATACATAGATAAAACCTTTATTCAAAATTAATATTGCATAAATATGTTTTATTTTTCAAGTACTTAACAGCAAAGGGCTCCAATGCACATATATTGCGCTCAAGTGATCGTGTTTACTTTCAACTTGTAATATTAGTGATAAACCCTACTAGTGCAAACACCTCGTAATCTGGCCCTTTATTGTTCACACATCAGCATGGATATTGTAGAAATATAATGCATATGGTATAAAAAATGATTGTGTCCCATAAAATGTAGCTATCACTTCACTAAAACTGGTGGAATTATCACCTTTAAATAAAGGTTCATGCAATAAAAGCCTGACAACATTTCTCTAGGTAATAGTCATAAAGCTAAACATAATAAATGGATGGCAACAGGGTCATAACTAGAACTCACTGTGCCCCGTGAAAAAGGCTATGGCAGGCCCTTCATTTCAACCACACCCTTTCTGGCAAAGCAGAACCAATAGCCACATAGAAGAATGAGGCGCTGCTTCTCTGTGAATATTAGTCATCATCTTGGATAGTCTGCACCGGAGGATATGTACTTGCTTATCCTTCCTTTAGAAATATGTTTGCAAGTATTTCTGTACTGATTGGAACATTGAAAGTTGTATAAATTAATTGTTTGATTTAACTGTGACATGGAGCTATGATTAAGGCTACGGCCAAAACGCGTAGGCCAGCATGACTAACAGGCTCAGTGTTTGATCCATTTGCTGCTAAGTTTTTTGCTGCTATACTGAACGCTGTCAGTAAAATTTGAAATTAATAAAGGAAAGAAATATGACATGCCGAAAGTCCTCCTCCTTTTCCTGTTTGTTATTTATGTTGACAAAGTGCAAAACTGTTAAGCATAAAAAAGAAGAGGTTGTTAGTAGCTGGTATATTAAAATTAACTTTCATTGTATAAGTTCCGCTAAAACATAGAGGGACAGTACCTGTGGAAATTAAATAATTAAGTATTGTGGATACCAAGGTGCATTGGCCTTCTCTGTGTTTAATATTTATAATTGGACAGCACCTATGCTAGTTTATGTTGGTCTACATACACTATATATAATAAAGGATGTTTTTCTGGGGGTTCTAAAATTGATGAGAATTTTGAAAGAGGTTCATCCCTTATTATTTTTCCGGATAAGTTTAAACACAGAGAAGTAGTTACGCAAACAGGACTTAATTATAATAAAAGATAACAATTTAATAAGACATCAATAAAATACAAACTACAATTCATTCAAATTATATTTATCTCAATCCAATTATCTATTACACTACAGATCATAAACACAATATTATGATTCTGAATACCAACTACTGACCAATTAATTATAAATCAAATGCAACAATTAAAAAGCCTTACAGCAATTCCAGCAAATCAGTAGCATTTACCAATAAATTCCTTTAGTCTCAACAGATAAACAGTTTACGGATATTTTAATTATTCTTAGAAGAGCCACATGTAAAATATGACAAACTCTGATTAATTGAAATTTTAAATCAAACCTTCTTTGGTCACTATTATGATTTAAATACTAGTCCAATATACATATACCTATGTAACTTCTTAACATCTTAAATCATATACCAATCATAAATCCACTACTAGACCTTAGTCGTTAGTACAATCTATAATCAATCTATTTAAGAAAAAAAATTCTAAAGGGTTTGGTCAGTTAACTATATTGATACATATAATTATATTCCACACCTTATATCAAAAAAATTATCAAAACTAACATACAGTATTTGAATAGTTTAGATATCCCACACTAGGGAGTATAAATAATTAATTCCCTCATTAAAATAAACTTTTTAATTAATTCTACAGCAGGAATTTAGAATTTGTCATCCTATGCTAGGCTTAAAAACCAGCATGTAAATTCTATCAACCGTCTAATACCTATTTTAGAAGAAATTTTAAATATAACAATTATACAAATAACAATAATACATTTCTATATACTTTACCCAATACTAAATTTGCAGTAGGGAAAAGTTCTCTGTTTAAGTTGACCACTCAATGAACATAGGGATGGATTCTGCAGTCAGTCCTGATGGACTGCTGTTTAGATAAGTGTCCGGGTTAAACTCTCATTGTGATTTGGGTGTCTATCAATGTTAAGTTAAAGAAATAGCCAGCTAATTTATCGATCCGAAATTAATATGTCATAAGTTTTATCTTACTTTGTAAAACCTATGGATAGACATAAAATTTGTAACTTGTACAATACTGTTGTTCTTGTCTCTTATGTCCTGTCGTTTATATTTCAAAGTTTAAATAAACTTGCTTTCATCCAAAAATAAAAATAATAAAAATAGCCAGCTTAGAAAAATATATCCAAATCTGTTACTCTTTGATGACAAGAAGAAAGTACACATAGGGGGCGCGATCCGATATACGGCGCAGGTTTCGGCGCAAGCGTGGAAACCTGCGCCACCCGTAGTTTCAGCTCGCAACTCGAGCTATCACATAAACGGCGCCGTCAAATGCTAAACTGCCGTAAGTCTGACAAACTAGCGATGTCCAGAAATCTGCGTAAGTACAAATTTCTGGAGTCACCTGTTACTGTCTAACACGCCTCCCAAACATAGCCCGACACGTATACCCCTCTATCCGCAATCCCCCCTCTCACTCCTAATAATAAATTAAAATTATTAACCCCTAATCAAATCCCCCTATACCGCTGCCACCTATATTAAATTTATTAACCCCTAAAATACTAAAATTTCCCTACCACTAAACCTAAGTCTAACTCTACAAATAGCCCTGAAAAAAGCCTTTTGCGTGGCATTGCCCAAAAGTAACCAGCTCTATTACCAGCCCTTAAAAGGGCCTTTTGCGGGGCATTGCCCCAAAGTAATCAGCTCTTTTACCAGCCCTTAAAAGGGCCTTTTGCGGGGCATTGTTACAAAGTAATCAGCTCTTTTATCTGTAAGCTACTGTAATTCTATTGGCTGATTAGAATAGTTAATAGAATTGAAGTAGCTCTTATTCTATTGGCTATTCAAATCAGCCAATAGAATTAAAGTAGCTCACATCCGATTGGCTGATTTGAATTTGAAGACTCAAATCAGCCAATTGGAATTTAAGGGATGCCATTTTTAATCGCGTACCTTGAATTCCTATTCAGTGTACGGCGGCGATCATATAAAGAGGATCCTCCACGCTCCGGCTCTGGTCTTCAGTTCCAGCGTCGCCGATCTTCAGTTCCAGCATCGCCGGTCTTCAATTACAGATGGACGGTCTTCAGCTCCGCGGTCATCGGTCTTCAACTCCTCCGCTCCGCGCCGGATGGATCCTGGAAGAAGAAGAGGTCGTCACCTGGAAGAAGACTTCTCCGCCTGGAACAGGACCTTCTCCGCCGGTCTTCAGGACAGGTAAGGAGCACTTGGGGGTTATACTTAGGTTTTTTTAAGGGGGGATTTGGTGTGTTAGAGTAGGGGTATGTGGGTGGTGGGTTGTAATGGGGGAGGGTTGTTCTTTTTTTTTACAGGTAAAAGAGCTGATTACTTTGGGGCAATGCCCCACAAAAGGCCCTTTTAAAGGCTGTTAATAGAGCTGATTACTTTTTGTAATTTAGATTAGGATAGGGATTTTTTTTTATTTTGGGGGGCTTTGTTATTTTATTAGGGGGCTTAGATTAGGTGTAATTAGCTTAAAATTCTTGTAATCTTTTTTTTTTTTGTAATTTAGTGTTTGTTTTATTTTATCATTTAGTTTAGTGTATTTAATTGTATTTTAGTTTAGATATTTGTAGTTTATTTAATTAATTTATTGATAGTGTAGGTGTATTTGTAACTTAGGTTAGGATTTATTTTACAGGTAATTTGGTAATTATTTTAACTAGGTAGCTATTAAATAGTTATTAACTATTTAATAGCTATTGTACCTAGTTAAAATAAATACCAAGTTACCTGTAAAATAAATATAAACCCTAAAATAGCTACAATGTAATTAATAATTATATTGTAGCTATCTTAGGGTTTATTTTATAGGCAAGTATTTAGATTTAAATAGGAATAATTTAGTTAATATTATTAATATTATTTAGATTTATTTTAATAATAATTAAGTTAGGGGTGTTAGAGTTAGATAGGGTTAATATAGTTAATATATAATATAATAACTATCCGCTAGATTTAGAGTTCTGCGGCCAAAGGGGTGAGTTAGCTACACGTGCTTTTTTCCCCCGCACCTTTTAAATACCGCTGGTATTTAGAGTTCACAGAAGGGCTGCGTTAGGCTCCAAAAAGGGTGCGTATAGCATAATTTACCACCACTGCAACTCTCAATACCAGCGATGCTTACGGACGCAGCCAGCTTCAAAACGTGCTTGTGCACGATTCCCCCGTAGGAAACAATGGGGCTGTTTGAGCTGAAAAAAAAACTAACACCTGCAAAAAAGCAGCGTTCAGCTCCTAACACAGCCCCATTGTTTCACAATTCCTATGTCTGCACCTAACACCCTAACATGTACCCCGAGTCTAAACACCCCTAGCCTTACACTTATTAACCCCTAATCTGCCGCCCCCGCTATTGCTGACCCCTGCATATTTTTTTAACCCCTAATCTGCCGCTCCGTACACCGCTGCAACCTACGTTATCCCTATGTACCCCTAATCTGCTGCCCCTAACACCGCCGACCCCTATATTATATTTATTAACCCCTAATATGCCACTGCCAACGTCGCTGCCACCTACCTACACTTATTAACCCCTAATCTGCCGACTGGACCTCACCGCTACTATAATAAAGTTATTAACCCCTAATCCGCCTCACTCCCGCCTCAATAACCCTATAATAAATATTATTAACCCCTAATCTGCCCCTAATTACATAAAATACCTACAAATAAATACAATTAAATAAACTAAAGTACAAAAAATAAAAAAAGAACTAAGTTACAAAAAATAAAAAAATAAGTTACAAACATTAGAAAAAGATTACAACAATTTTAAGCTAATTACACCTACTATAAGCCCCCTAATAAAATAACAAAGCCCCACAAAATAAAAAAATGCCCTACCCTATTCTAAAATAAAAATAGAAAAGCTCTTTTACCTTACCAGCCCTTAAAAGGGCCTTTTGCGGGGCATGCCCCAAAGAATTCAGCTCTTTTGCCTGTAAAAAAAACCATACAATACCCCCCCCAACATTACAACCCACCACCCACATACCCCTAATCTAACCCAAACCCCCCTTAAATAAACATAACACTAAGCCCCTGAAGATCTCCCTACCTTGAGTCGTCTTCACCCAACCGGGCACCGATGGACCAAAAGAAGACATCCGGAGCGGCAGAAGTCTTCATCCTATCCGGGCAAAAGAGGACATCCGGACTGGTAGACATCTTCATCCAAGCGGCATCTTCTATCTTCATCCATCCGGAGCGGAGCCATCTTCTTCCAGCCGACGCGGATCCATCCTCTTCTACCGACGCCTACTCGCCGAATGATGGTTCCTTTAAATGACGTCATCCAAGATGGCGTCCCTCAAATTTCGATTGGCTGATAGGATTCTATCAGCCAATCGGAATTAAGGTAGGAAAATTCTGATTGGCTGATGGAATCAGCCAATCAGATTTAAGTTCAATCTGATTGGCTGATCCAATCAGCCAATCAGATTGAACTCGCATTCTATTGGCTGATCGGGACAGCCAATAGAATGCAAGCTTAATCTGATTGGCTGATTCCATCAGCCAATCAGAATTTTCCTACCTTAATTCCGATTGGCTGATAGAATCCTATCAGCCAATCGGAATTCGAGGGACTCCATCTTGGATGACGTCATTTAAAGGAACCGTCATTCGGCGAGTAGGCATTGGTAGAAGAGGATGGATCCACGTCGGCTGGAAGAAGATGGCTCTGCTCCGCTCCGGATGGATGAAGATAGAAGATGCCGCTTGGATGAAGATGTCTACCGGTCCGGATGTCCTCTTCTGCCCGGATAGGATGAAGACTTCTGCCACTCCGGATGTCTTCTTTTGGTCCATCGGTGTCCGGTTGGGTGAAGACGACTCAAGGTAGGGAGATCTTCAGGGGCTTAGTGTTAGGTTTATTTAAGGGGGGTTTGGGTTAGACTAGGGGTATGTGGGTGGTGGGTTGTAATGTTGGGGGGGTATTGTATGGTTTTTTTACAGGCAAAAGAGCTGAATTCTTTGGGGCATGCCCCGCAAAAGGCCCTTTTAAGGGCTGGTAAGGTAAAAGAGCTTTTCTATTTTTATTTTAGAATAGGGTAGGGCATTTTTTTATTTTGGGGAGCTTTGTTATTTTATTAGGGGGCTTAGAGTAGGCGTAATTAGCTTAAAATTGTTGTAATCTTTTTCTAATGTTTGTAACTTATCTTTTTATTTTTTGTAACTTAGTTCTTTTTTTATTTTTTGTACTTTAGTTAGTTTATTTAATTGTATTTATTTGTAGGTATTTTATGTAATTAATTTATTGATAGTGTAGTGTTAGATTTAATTGTAGATAATTGTAGGTATTTTATTTAATTAATTTATTAATAGTGTAGTGTTAGGTTTAATTGTAACTTAGGTTAGGATTTATTTTACAGGTAATTTTGTAATTATTTTAACTAGGTAGATATTAAATAGTTCTTAACTATTTAATAGCTATTGTACCTGGTTAAAATAAATACAAAGTTGCCTGTAAAATAAATATTAATCCTATAATAGCTACAATATAATTATTATTTATATTGTAGCTATATTAGAGTTTATTTTACAGGTAAGTATTTAGCTTTAAATAGGAATAATTTATTTAATAAGATTTATTTCGTTAGATAAAAATTATATTTAACTTAGGGGGGTGTTAGGGTTAGGGTTAGACTTAGCTTTAGGGGTTAATACATTTATTAGAGTAGCGGTGAGGTCCGGTCGGCAGATTAGGGGTTAATACTTGAAGTTAGGTGTCAGTTATGTTAGGGAGGGCAGATTAGGGGTTAATACTATTTATTATAGGGTTATTGAGGCGGGAGTGAGGCGGATTAGGGGGTTAAAAACTTTATTATAGTAGCGGTGAGGTCCGGTTGGCAGATTAGGGGCTAATAAGTGTAGGTAGGTGGCGGCGATGTTGGGGGCGGCAGATTAGGGGTTAATAAATATAATATAGTGGTCGGCAGTGTTAGGGGCATCAGATTAGGGGCACATAGGGATAACATAGGTGGCGGCGTTGTGCGGTCGGCAGATTAGGGGTTAAAAAATTTTTCTTATAGTGTTTGCGATGTGGGGGGGCCTCGGTTTAGGGGTACATAGGTAGTTTATGGGTGTTAGTGTACTTTAGAGCACAGTAGTTAAGAGCTTTATGGACCGGCGTTAGCCCAGAAAGCTCTTAACTCCTGGCTTTTCTCTGCGGCTGGAGTTTTGTCGTTAGATTTCTAACGCTCACTTCAGCCAAGACTCTAAATACCAGCGTTAGAAAGATCCCATTGAAAAGATAGGATACGCAAATGGCGTAGGGGGATCTGCGGTATGGAAAAATCGCGGCTGCAAAGTGAGCGTTAGACCCTTACCTACAAGACTCTAAATACCAGCGGTAGCCCAAAACCAGCGTTAGGAGCCCCTAACGCTGGTTTTGACGGCTAACGCCAAACTCTGGCCTAGATTTGGAGTTCGGCGGTAGCCGTCAAAACCAGCGTTAGAGGCTCCTAACGCTGGTTTTGGCCGCCCGCTGGTATTTGGAGTCAGTGATTAAAGGGTCTAACGCTCACTTTACAGCCGCGACTTTTCCATACCGCAGATCCCCCTACGCCATTTGCGTAGCCTATATTTTCAATGGGATCTTTCTAACGCTGGTATTTAGAGTCGTTTCAGAAGTGAGCGTTAGAGCTCTAACGACAAGATTCCAGCCGCCTGAAAATAGCAGGAGTTAAGAGCTTTCTGGCTAACGCCGGTTTATAAAGCTCTTAACTACTGTACCCTAAAGTACACTAACACCCATAAACTACCTATGTACCCCTAAACCGAGGTCCCCCCACATCGCCGCCACTCGATTAAAATTTTTAACCCCTAATCTGCCGACCGCCACCTACGTTATATTTATGTACCCCTAATCTGCTGCCCCTAACCCCGCCGACCCCTGTATTATATTTATTCACCCCTAACCTGCCCCCCTCAACGTCGCCGACACCTACCTACACTTATTAACCCCTAATCTGCCGAGCGGACCTGAGCGCTACTATAATAAAGTTATTAACCCCTAATCCGCCTCACTAACCCTATCATAAATAGTATTAACCCCTAATCTGCCCTCCCTAACATCGCCGCCAGCTACTTACAATAATTAACCCCTAATCTTCCGACCGCAAAGCGCCGCCACCTACGTTATCCTTATGTACCCCTAATCTGCTGCCCTAACACCGCCGACCCCTATATTATATTTATTAACCCCTAATCTGCCCCCCTCAACGTCGCCGACACCTACCTACACTTATTAACCCCTAATCTGCCGAGCGGACCTGAGCACTACTATAATAAAGTTATTAACCCCTAATCCGCCTCACTAACCCTATCATAAATAGTATTAACCCCTAATCTGCCCTCCCTAACATCGCCGACACCTACCTTCAATTATTAACCCCTAATCTGACGACCGGAGCTCACCGCTATTCTAATAAATGGATTAACCCCTAAAGCTAAGTCTAACCCTAACACTAACACCCCCCTAAGTTAAATATAATTTTTATCTAACGAAATAAATTAACTCTTATTAAATAACTTATTCCTATTTAAAGCTAAATACTTACCTGTAAAATAAATCCTAATATAGCTACAATATAAATTATAATTATATTATAGCTATTTTAGGATTAATATTTATTTTACAGGCAACTTTGTAATTATTTTAACCAGGTACAATAGCTATTAAATAGTTAAGAACTATTTAATAGTTACCTAGTTAAAATAATAACAAATTTACCTGTAAAATAAATCCTAACCTAAGTTATAATTAAACCTAACACTACACTATCAATAAAATAATTAAATAAACTACCTACAATTACCTACAATTAACCTAACACTACACTATCAATAAATTAATTAAACACAATTCCTACAAATAAATACAATTAAATAAACTAGCTAAAGTACAAAAAATAAAAAAGAACTAAGTTACAGAAAATAAAAAAATATTTACAAACATAAGAAAAATATTACAACAATTTTAAACTAATTACACCTACTCTAAGCCCCCTAATAAAATAACAAAGCCCCCCAAAATAAAAAATTCCCTACCCTATTCTAAATTAAAAAAGTTACAAGCTCTTTTACCTTACCAGCCCTGAACAGGGCCCTTTGCGGGGCATGCCCCAAGAATTTCAGCTCTTTTGCCTGTAAAAAAAAACATACAATACCCCCCCCCCAACATTACAACCCACCACCCACATACCCCTAATCTAACCCAAACCCCCCTTAAATAAACCTAACACTAATCCCCTGAAGATCTTCCTACCTTGTCTTCACCATCCAGGTATCACCGATCCGTCCTGGCTCCAAGATCTTCATCCAACCCAAGCGGGGGTTGGCGATCCATAATCCGGTGCTCCAAAGTCTTCCTCCTATCCGGCAAGAAGAGGACATCCGGACCGGCAAACATCTTCTCCAAGCGGCATCTTCGATCTTCTTCCATCCGGTGCGGAGCGGGTCCATCTTGAAGCAGGCGACGCGGATCCATCCTCTTCTTCCGATGTCTCCCGACTAATGACGGTTCTTTTAAGGGACGTCATCCAAGATGGCGTCCCTCGAATTCCGATTGGCTGATAGGATTCTATCAGCCAATCGGAATTAAGGTAGGAATTTTCTGATTGGCTGATGGAATCAGCCAATCAGAATCAAGTTCAATCCGATTGGCCGATCCCATCAGCCAATCAGATTGAGCTCGCATTCTATTGGCTGATCGGAACAGCCAATAGAATGCGAGCTCAATCTGATTGGCTGATTGGATCAGCCAATCGGATTGAACTTGATTCTGATTGGCTGATTCCATCAGCCAATCAGAAAATTCCTACCTTAATTCCGATTGGCTGATAGAATCCTATCAGCCAATCGGAATTCGAGGGACGCCATCTTGGATGACGTCCCTTAAAGGAACCGTCATTAGTCGGGAGACATCGGAAGAAGAGGATGGATCCGCGTCGCCTGCTTCAAGATGGACCCGCTCCGCACCGGATGGAAGAAGATCGAAGATGCCGCTTGGAGAAGATGTTTGCCGGTCCGGATGTCCTCTTCTTGCCGGATAGGAGGAAGACTTTGGAGCACCGGATTATGGATCGCCAACCCCCGCTTGGGTTGGATGAAGATCTTGGAGCCAGGACGGATCGGTGATACCTGGATGGTGAAGACAAGGTAGGAAGATCTTCAGGGGATTAGTGTTAGGTTTATTTAAGGGGGGTTTGGGTTAGATTAGGGGTATGTGGGTGGTGGGTTGTAATGTTGGGGGGGGGGTATTGTATGTTTTTTTTTACAGGCAAAAGAGCTGAAATTCTTGGGGCATGCCCCGCAAAGGGCCCTGTTCAGGGCTGGTAAGGTAAAAGAGCTTGTAACTTTTTTAATTTAGAATAGGGTAGGGAATTTTTTATTTTGGGGGGCTTTGTTATTTTATTAGGGGGCTTAGAGTAGGTGTAATTAGTTTAAAATTGTTGTAATATTTTTCTTATGTTTGTAAATATTTTTTTATTTTCTGTAACTTAGTTATTTTTTATTTTTTGTACTTTAGCTAGTTTATTTAATTGTATTTATTTGTAGGAATTGTGTTTAATTAATTTATTGATAGTGTAGTGTTAGGTTAATTGTAGGTAATTGTAGGTAGTTTATTTAATTATTTTATTGATAGTGTAGTGTTAGGTTTAATTATAACTTAGGTTAGGATTTATTTTACAGGTAAATTTGTTATTATTTTAACTAGGTAACTATTAAATAGTTCTTAACTATTTAATAGCTATTGTACCTGGTTAAAATAATTACAAAGTTGCCTGTAAAATAAATATTAATCCTAAAATAGCTATAATATAATTATAATTTATATTGTAGCTATATTAGGATTTATTTTACAGGTAAGTATTTAGCTTTAAATAGGAATAAGTTATTTAATAAGAGTTAATTTATTTCGTTAGATAAAAATTATATTTAACTTAGCGGGGGTGTTAGTGTTAGGGTTAGACTTAGCTTTAGGGGTTAATCCATTTATTAGAATAGCGGTGAGCTCCGATCGGAAGTTTAGGGGTTAATAATTGAAGGTAGGTGTCGGCGATGTTAGGGAGGGCAGATTAGGGGTTAATACTATTTATGATAGGGTTAGTGAGGCGGATTAGGGGTTAATAACTTTATTATAGTAGCGCTCAGGTCCGCTCGGCAGATTAGGGGTTAATAAGTGTAGGTAGGTGTAGGCGACGTTGTGGGGGGCAGATTAGGGGTTAATAAATATAACATAGGGGTCGGCGATGTTAGGGCAGCAGATTAGGGGTACATAGGGATAACGTAGGTGGCGGCGTTTTACGGAGCGGCAGATTAGGGGTTAAAAGTGTAATGCAGGGGTCAGCGATAGCGGGGGCGGCAGATTAGGGGTTAATAAGTGTAAGGGTAGGGGTGTTTAGACTCGGGGTACATGTTAGAGTGTTAGGTGCAGACGTAGGAAGTGTTTCCCCATAGGAAACAATGGGGCTGCGTTAGGAGCTGAACGCTGCTTTTTTGCAGGTGTTAGGTTTTTTTTCAGCTCAAACAGTCCCATTGTTTCCTATGGGAGAATCGTGCACGAGCACGTTTTTGAGGCCGGCCGCGTCCGTAAGCAACTCTGGTATCGAGAGTTGCATTTGCGGTAAAAATGCTCTACGCTCCTTTTTTGGAGCCTAACGCAGCATTTGTTTTAACTCTCGATACCAGAGTTAAATTTATGGTGCGGCCAGAAAAAAGCCCGCGGAGCGTTAACAGCCCTTTTACCGCCGAACTCCAAATCTAGGCCTCTAAATCTAGGCGCAAATTAATTATTAACTATATTAATAATATATATAATATAATAACTATATTAACTATATTAACCCTAATATAATTAGGGTTAATATAGTTAATATAGGTGGCGGCGGTGTAGGGGGGTCAGATTAGGGGTTAATATATTTAATATAGGTGGCGGCTGTGTAGGGGGATTAGATTAGGGGGTAATACATTTATTATAGGTGGCGGCGGTGTAAGGGGATTAGATTACAGGTAAAAGAGCTGATTACTTTGTGACAATGCCCCGCAAAAGGCCCTTTTAAGGGCTGGTAAAAGAGCTGATTACTAATAATATATATAATATAATAACTATATTAACTATATTAACCCTAATATAATTAGGGTTAATATAGTTAATATAGGTGGCGGCGGTGTAGGGGGGTCATATTAGGGGTTAATATATTTAATATAGGTGGCGGCAGTGTAGGGGGATTAGATTAGGGGGTAATACATTTATTATAGGTGGCGGCGGTGTAGGGGGATTAGATTACAGGTAAAAGAGCTGATTACTTTGTGACAATGCCCCGCAAAATGCCCTTTTAAGGGCTGGTAAAAGAGCTGATTACTTTGGGGCAATGCCCCGCAAAAGGCCCTTTTAAGGGCTGGTAATAGAGCTGGTTACTTTGGGGGCAATGCCATGCAAAAAGCCCTTTTCAGGGCTATTTGTAATTTAGTTTAGGGTGGGGACATTTTAGTATTTTAGGGGGTAATACATTTATTATAGGTGGCGGTGGTGTAGGGGGATAAGATTAGTGGGTAATATAGTTAAAATAGGTGGCGGCGGTGTAGGGGGCTCACATTAGGGGTTAATAATTTTAATATAGATGGTGGCGGTGTAGGGGGATCACATTAGGGGGTTAGACATTTAATGTAGGTGGCGGCGGGGTCTGGGAGCGGCAGTTTAGGGGTTAAACACTTTATTAGGGATGCGGCGGGTGATCGCGGTTGACAGGTAGATAGACATTGCGCATGCGTCAGGTGTTAGGTTTTATTTTGCAGCCAGTTTAGGGAGTTACGGGGCTCCAATAAGGCTTACTACGCCTGCATTTTGTGGCGAGGTGAAAATGGAGTAAGATTTCTCCATTTTCGCTACGTAAATCCTTACGCTGTATATTGGATACCAAACTGCGCTGGTTTGGTATACCTGTCTATGGGCCAAAAAACTACGGCCGAAGGCAGAAATATACGAGCATAACTTCTAGGTTACACCGTATATAGGATACCAAACCAGCGCAAAATTTGGTGTCGCCGGCTTTTGCGGGCGACGCTGCATATCGGATCGGGCCCTAGTTATTTAACAAAAAGGGCCTACTTGCTATTAGCAGTATAGCAGGTTGGCAACCAACATATAATCAACTTATTAAATCCACCAACTTTAAAGATAAAGGATTTTATGTTGTATTCTTTTAGATGCAACAGAGAACAAAATATCTTTTGTGTCCCTTTATATCTGGTCTGTCAGTGCTTGAGAAATGAAATTGAGAATGTTTCCTTCTGCATGTTGACTATTTGCTTTGGAGATCAAAAATTCCATATAACCCGCATATCTAGGCTAGCTCTGCAATATATGAGCTCACCACAAAATACCAAAATGTATTTATATTTTGACTAACATATAATTCTAAAGAAACATTTACCAATGACATTGAAAAGCTTTCTCTAGAAAATATATATTTTTTTATTTAGATTTTTTTTTTTCAATCTTGAGTTCAATATACACATTTATCTTAGAAACTTCCAATATAAAGTAAAATATAAATCAAAGAAAGAAAGAAAGAAAACATCTTTATAGTGTAATACTGTGTATCCTTGAAAAAGCTGAAATGACTGGTGAAATGTACATAGGAGCTGGAGCTATGTCACAAGGTTAGAACAGGTCACATGACAGTAATATCCTGTCTGCTAATTCAGAATGGAGACATAGTTTAATGCAAAATACACACCCATCCATATAATGTGGTGTTTAATCCATATGTGCTACCCTAAGTGACTTTTGTATGCTCATAATTTTATAATTTTAAATAAAGTCTGTCCGCCGTTCATATAAGTGATTGGAAGAGTTCCTTTATACCTGTAAAGATACATATAAAGGACATTTCTTATAGCTAAAGTAGCTCTACAACACATGAGAAACCCTGGTTTTGGTTATATTTCTGTCTGTATACACAGTATTGCATTATGAATGCTTTATTTCTTTTGAGGTCAAAGAAGAAAGAAGTTGACATATATCTAAATAACTAAAACATATAGTTTATATTTGAAATTTTCTATTATAGTTTGGAATTTTCTTTTTTACTGTATTTTGGAAGTTTCTAGGTAAATCACATGTATTTGGATAAATATATAAAGAACAGCGCCAAGTAATTTATCTTAAGGCTCCCTCACAGGTAATCTTCCCTATGATTACCGTAAAATAATACGCCAATAACAAAATAGATAATAGTTTGGGAGCGCTGAAAGCTAAATAAGATAATTTGGAGACTGATAAACAATTTTAACAAAAATACATTTATTTAAAACATTCATAAAACTTGTAAAAAGGGAGACGTCCCATGGTCAATTCTTTTTACAAGTTTTATGAATGTTTTAAATAAATGTATTTTTGTTAAAATTGTTTATCAGTCTCCAGATTATCTTATTTAGCTTTCAGCACTCCCAAACTATTATCTATTTTGTTATTGGCAAATCACATGTATTTGAACATGTTTATGTCGCGATCGCTCAGCTGCTGATCGCTTCCTCTGTCTCAGCGCGGTAGCGCTTTCATTGGTTGCTTAGCAACCCTGTTCCTGTCGGCTCTTCCGATGACGTCAGGAGGCCTTCTTATTCCGGCGTCTCCTCTCATCGGTGCCTGTTTGTTGTTACTCGTGGACTATGTGAGTACAAATTTATTCTTGTGATTCCTGAATTTGTGCCTGCTTATTCTAAACCCCTACCTGCCTGATATCGTTGCTGGACACTGCTTTCCTGACTACTCTATTGGTTAACCCCTACCTGCCTGATAACACGTTGCTGGACACTGCTTACCTGACTACTCTATTGGTTAACCCCTACCTGCCTGATAACACGTTGCTGGACACTGCTTACCTGACTACTCTATTGGTTAACCCCTACCTGCCTGATAACACGTTGCTGGACACTGCTTACCTGACTACTCTATTGGTTAACCCTTACCTGCCTGATTACACGTTGCTGGACATTGCTTACCTGACTACTCTATTGGTTAACCCGTACTTGCCTGATAATACGTTGCTGGACATTGCTTACCTGACTACTCTATTGGTTAACCTGTACCTGCCTGATAATACGTTGCTGGACACTGCTTACCTGACTATTCTATTGGTTAACCCTTACCTGCCTGATTACCCGTTGCTGGACATTGCCTGCCTGATTACTCTATTGGTTAACCCTTTCTACACAAAGTTTCTTCTCCTGACCCTGCTGTGTCATCTTCCAGTCTATTACTGTGAGTATATTATACTACAGCTGTCGCAGGGTCAGGTCCTGGTATATACTCACTGTGCTAGGGTGTTATTAACCTCATTCTAGCATTTGGGTCTAACTCTGGACTTTACCTATCCTGACAGTTTATATGTAAAGCACATGTATTGGGACTCATGTAGTTCCCAGCGGTTATGTTACATTATACCCTGTATATATACACTGTTTTGGTGAAACTTGAAAATTATTTTGACACATAATTAGTGTTTATCAAATTAATGCATTCAGGGCTTTGTTGCACTTGTGACTCTGGGTTGTATAGAGTTGAGACCAGATTTTATTCTAAGGGTTGTTACCTTTTTCAGAAATGTTGCTTATTCTGACAAAAGACTTCATATATGAGAGGCATATGCACTGTCATAAGATGCCCTTTGATTTAAGGTGTTCCAAATATTTGACATTGAGCCTTATCTAACAGGATATCATAGTATATAGAAAAAGCTAAAGTCAGAGGAGGCGCGTATACTAGATATGAATCAGAAAATATGATAAAATGGTATTTTTCAACAAGAGAGTAAATATACATACAATGCAGTTTAATTCAAGTCCCAAAATAAGTATAGAACACTCTTCCCAAGATAAATGTCTCCACAAGAGATAAGAGAAAATGGCGATGGCTGCCTCCTCCTCACAGATAAAACTGGATAAACTGTAGAATTATAAAAAGAACAAAGGAGCGCCTCATGTGTAGATCCACAGAACAGGTACAAGGAAGTGATATTCAAAGTAAGCCAAATGGGTACTCACATTTTGTTAGTCGAGAGTATGCTGAAATGTAAGGAAAGCCTTACATGTGCAGATCAACCAGAGTAATATGGCAAAAGTGTGGAAAATGCCAAATAGGCACTCACATTTTGACCAAGCACACATATGTGCTGATAGGAGCAGACTGATATATTTTAAATTGCGTATCAGCTCACCAACTTCAAGCTCTTCCAAAAGGCAGGACTCGATGCAGGACAAAAAAACGTGTATGTTTGTGACCAAGTCACATTGAGGTTGGCACAATAATAAAAGGTGATACCACTACACTTAAATTTAAAAAAAACTTACAGCGAGATTACGAGTTTGGCGTTAGCCTTACAAAGCAGCGTTGAGAGGTCCCAATGCTGCTTTTTTCCTAACGCTGGTATTACGAGTCTGAAAGGTACAGGCTCACTGCTCACTTTTCTTCTGCAACTCGAGGCTACCGCAAATCCCCTTACGTCAATTGCGTATCCTATCTTTTTAATGGGATTTGCCTAATGCTGGTATTACAAGTCTTGGAAGAAGTAAGTGGTAGACCCTCTCCTGTCAAGACTTCTACCGCATTAAAAAGTCAGTAGTTAAGAGTTTTATGGGCTAACGCCGGAAAATAAAACCCTTAACTAAAGTGATAAAAAGTACACTAACACCCATAAACTACCTATTAACCCCTAAACCGAGGCCCCCCCCCACAATGGAAACACTTAAATAAATATATTAACCCCTAATCTCCCAACCGGATATCACCGCCACTGTAATAAATATATTAACCCCTAAACCGCTGCACTCCCGCCTCGCAAACACTAGTTAAATTTTATTAACCCCTAATCTGCCGTCCTTAAGATCGCCGACACCTACTTACATTTATTAACCCCTAATCTGCCACCCCCAACGTCGCAGCTATTATATTAAAGATATTAACCCCTAAACCTTAGTCTAAACCTAACCCCCCCTTAACTTAAATATAATTTAAATTAAACTAAATAAATTTAACATAATTAAATAAATTAATCCTATCTAAAACTAAGTATTTACCTATAAAATAAACCCTAAGCTAGCTACGATATAACTAATAGTTACATTGTAGCTAGCTTAGGATTTATATTTATTTTACAGGCAACTTTGTATTTATTTTAACTAGGTACAATAGTTATTAAATAGTTATTAACTATTTAATAACTACCTAGCTAAAATAAGTACAAAATTACCTGTAAAATAAACCCTAACCTAAGTTCCAATTACACCTAACATTACACTATAATTATATTAGATTACCTAAACTACCTACAATTAAATACAATTAAATTAAATAAACTAAATTATGAAAAAAACAAACACTAAATTACAGAAAATAAAAAAAGAATTACAAGAATTTTAAACTAATTACACCTAATCTAACCCCCCTAATAAAATAAAAAATCCCCCCAAAATAATAAAATTCCCTACCCTATACTAAATTACAAATAGCCCTTAAAAGGGCTTTTTGCGGGGCATTGCCCCAAAGTAATCAGCTCTTTCATCTGTAAAAAAAAATACAATACCCACCCAACATTAAAACCCACCACCCACACACCCAACCCTACTCTAAAACCCACCCAATCCCCCCTTAAAAAACCTAACACTACCCCCTGAAGATCTCCCTACCTTGAGCCGTCTTCACCCAGCTGAGCACAAGTGGTCCTCCAGAGGGGCAGAAGTCTTCATCCGATCTGGGCAGAAGAGGTCCTCCAAGCGGCAGAAGTCTTCATCCAAGCGGCATCTTCTATCTTCATCCATCCGGAGCGGAGTGGGTTCATCTTCAATCCAGCCGACGCAGAACCATCCTCTTCAAACGACGTCCTAACACTGAATGAAGGTTCCTTTAAATGACGTCATCCAAGATGGCGTCCCTTGAATTCCGATTGGATGATAGGATTCTATCAGCCAATCGGAATTAAGGTAGGAAAAATCCCATTGGCTTATCCAATCAGCCAATAGGATTGAAGTTCAATCCTATTGGCTGATTGGATCAGCAAATAGGATTTTTCCTACCTTAATTCCGATTGGCTGATAGAATCCTATCAGCCAATCGGAATTCAAGGGACGCCATCTTGGATGACATCATTTAAAGGAACCTTCATTGTTCGTTAGGACGTCGTTTGAAGAGGATGGCTCAGCTAGGTAGTTATTAAATAGTTAATAACTATTTAATAACTATTGTACGTAGTTAAAATAAATACAAAGTTGCCTGTAAAATAAAAATAAATCCTAAGATAGATACAATGTAACTAGTAGTTTGTAGCTAGCTTAGGGTTTATTTTATAGGTAAGTATTTAGTTTTAAATAGGATTAAATTATTTAATTATTTTAAATTGATTTAGTTTAATTTAAATTATATTTAAGTTAGGGAGGGGTTAGGGTTAGGGTTAGACTTAGGTTTAGGAGTTAATAAATTTATAATAGTGGCGGCAACATTGGCGACGGCAGATTAGGGGTTAATAAATTTAATATAGTTGCGGCAACGTTGGGGGGGCAGATTAGGGGTTAATAACTATAATGTAGGTGGTGGCGATGTTGGGGGCAGTAGATTAGGGGTTCATAGGGATAATGTAGGTGGCGGCGGTGTCTGGAGCAGCAGATTAGGGGTTAATAATATAATGTAGGTGTCAGTGATAGCGGGGTCGGCAGATTAGGGGTTAATAAGTGTAAGATTAGGGGTGTTTAGACTCGGGATTCATGTTAGGGTGTTAGTTGTAGACATAGATTTATTTTCCCCATAGGAAACAATGGGGCTGCGTTAGAAGCTGGATACTGCTTTTTTGCAGGTGTTAGTTTTTTTTTTCAGCCTGCCCAGCCCCATTGTTTCCTATGGGGAAATCATGCACAAGCACGTTTAGTAGCTTACCGCTACCATAAGCAACGCTGGTATTGAGGCGAGATGTGGAGCTAAATTCTGCTCTACGCTCACCTTTTTGTGGCTAATGCCAGGTTTTAAAAAAACCTGTAATACCAGCGTTGTCTTAAGGGAGCGTTGGGAACAAAAGGCTTGTTAGCAACGCACCCCTGTTACCGCAAAACTCGTAATCTCGGTGTTAATGTTTATTGAAAAACAATATAGTTGCTTAACTCCAACTATAAGTTACTTGCTTCTATCCTAGCAAAAAGACTGCAATGGGAAATAGGGATTATTACACATAAAGATCAAGCAGGATTTTTGTCTAAGCGCAATTCAGGAGCTAAGATCAGAGAGGTTTTCCTGGTCTTAGATTATTATTATAATCTACAAGAAGAGTCGGGGCAAGATGTTTTAGATTCTGCAATTATTGCAATTGATGCGGAAAAAGCATTCGATACAGTGCATTATCACCGTCTTTTAGAAACGCTCTCCCGCTTTGGCTTTAAAGATAATATTTTGGTAGTTATTAAAAACTTGTACGAAAATTCTTCAACAAGACTGAGTGTTAATTATCTAGATTCTCCATTAATTAATCTTCAAAGAAGCACCCGCCATGTCTGCTCACTCTCTCCTCTTTTATTTGCCCTTGCTATTGAACCACTAGCTGCCAAGATAAGGCAGCAAATAGATGGAATTAAGATATTGACTGTAGAACAAAAAATTGCTGTGTATGCCGATTACTTACTTGTGTATATTTCAAATATTAGATCTAATATTCCAAAACTTCTATCACTCATAAATACCTTCGGATCCTTTTCGGGCTATAAAATTAACACCTCCAAAACGAACTGTTATGAATTAGAAAAAATAAACTCTCCAACTGAAATAATTTTTAAAGCTGTTGACTCCTCATTTAAATATCTTGGAATGAATATTTCTCAAAAAGCCTCAAGATTGGTATAGACTTAATAACTCCCCTATTCTTATTAAAATAAAAGAATACATGAAAAATTGGCAAAATATTCTGTTAACCTTGTCAGGTCGTATAGCTTTGTTTAAAATGGTTTTGCTACCAAAAATCTTATATACTTTACAGAACATCCCATTCGTGTTAAAAAGTAATGATCTGAGGAGCCTGAACACAGCCCTGCAATATTTCATTTGGAGGAGTAAAAGACCACAAATTTCTATTAATAAACTTTTTTTACATAGGAAATTTGGAGGATTAACCCTTCCAGATCTAAGTAAGTATAGTCTGGTTTTCCTATCTCATATGATAGATTGGATTGTGAACAAAGATTACTTTACCAAAAACAGTATTGAGATAAGTATGCTCTATACTTACCATTGAGTAGCTCTTATTCATTGCCCAGTTAGCACGATTCAGAAACAAGTAAAATTACTCAGCTCTGTATATATAGTAATTCAGGTCTGAAAAATCTGGGGTTAAAACTAGTTATTTACCTTTGTATCCCAAAATTTCAGGTACTAAGGGTTAACCCTGAGATTCAGGGAGGTACACAGCTCAGAGTCTTTCAGGAATGGCACAAAGCAGGCCTCTCCTTTCTTACTCAGTTTAAATCTCAAGAAGATACTCATTCTATTAAAATTTTTAATAGTTTAAAACAAGAATTCAATTTAATTAATTATCAGCCGAAAAGGATCAGCCCAGGATTCAACCCAACTGCTAGCATGAAAAGTAAAACACACGCTAGGACACTGAGAAATATCCAGGATGTGACCCACTCAAGAATGATAAAAGTAAATGTCCCTTTAAGCAGGTAGAAAGCAAACAGATAGGTATTCCTTTTTGTAGAATTGGATAAAGCAAATGTCCCTTTAAGCAGGTTAGCAAACAAACAGCGAGGTAATCCTTTTAGCAGGCTTGATAAAGCAAATGTCCCTTTAAGCAGGTTAGCAAACAAACAGAGAGGTAATCCTTTTAGCAGGTTTGATAAAGCAAATGTCCCTTTAAGCAGGTTAGCAAACAAAAGAGATAGCGTGGTAATTAAAGAAGTCTCAAGACAGCTCAAACAGTCCTTGGATGCGGTGTTAACACAGACTCATTGAACAGACAATAAGGAGGATGTACGGTACCGTAATCTTGATGTCCTGATGAGAACTGGTTATATCCTTACTGAGAGAGAAGCTGTAACACTCCGGAGTAGATCAAATATATCAGGCAGATGGGAGAAGCAGAGAGAGACTAGCTGCAGGCATGTTGTGAAATCACACGCCGAGCTGAAGAACACACTGGATGTCAGGTTGCACTCTGATTCAGGAAGACAAACGGGCCCCGAGAAGATCTCCCACCGGACTTTTGAAGGGAGAGATAGACGTCAACGTCAGGAGGAGTGTACAGAACAACCGCGTCACGTTGCTAGGCAACGTGACGTGACACAGAAGAGATCCGTAAGCCGCGGTGAAATGGTGATGAGCGGATTAAATGTGACAGCACCCCCCCCTCAAGGACCCCTCCGGGGGACAGGACCAGGCCTAGCAGGATAAATTTTGTGGAAGGCCTTAATTAAAGCAGGGGCGTGCACTTGTTGGGCTGGTTCCCAAGTCCGCTCCGTGACTGGATAGC
Organism: Bombina bombina; assembly: GCF_027579735.1. Taxonomy (NCBI): domain Eukaryota; kingdom Metazoa; phylum Chordata; class Amphibia; order Anura; family Bombinatoridae; genus Bombina; species Bombina bombina. The sequence goes on from NC_069503.1 coordinate 718,328,040, forward strand.
CCTTACAATGGATGAGATAGTATAATTTCTTGCCATGAAGTTTGGAATCCAGAATGTGAGCAACCTCAAACTCAGGCTGTCCCTGTACCAAGAGAGGTTGAGGCTTGGGCAGAGACTTAAAATATCTATTAGATAACATAGGTTTCAAAAGAGAAACATGGAAGACAGGGTGCGCTTTGAGAGTTTTGGGAAGAGCAACTCGGTATGCAGTAGAACAAACTTGACCCAGTATTCGAAAAGGACCCACATATCGTGGACCCAATTTAGTAGAAGGTTGCTTGAGATGAAGATAACGCATAGAAATCCAAACCTTGTCCCCAGGACGATATTTAGGAGCTTTCTTCTGTCAGCGATCCGCAAAGAGCGTATATCGACTAGAGGCTTTGGATAGAAGACGACATATCATCCGCCCATGGCGAGTTAATCTCTGAGCAGTTTGATCAGAAGCAGGATTTTCAGTGGAAGTAGTATGCAGAGGAAATGTTCTGGGTTGAAATCCGTAAGCTGCATAAAAAGGAGAAGATTGAAGAGACGAATTGTATCGGGCATTATGAGCCAACTCTGCCAAAGGAAGATAACGAGTCCAATTAGAGTGATGATGGTCCACATAAGGTCTAAGATAAGTCTCCAGACACTGGTTAACTCTTTCAGTCTGACCATTAGACTGCGGATGATGTCAGGTAGACCAAGAGACAGTAGTACCAAAATGTTTGCAGAGCCATTTCCAGAATCGAGAAACAAATTGTACTCCTCTATCGGAGACGAGATCCAGAGGAAACCCATGTAATTTCACAATATGCAAAAAAAAAAGCTCTGAGAGTCTTTTGGCAGAGGGTAGGCCAGGCAAAGGAATGAAATGAGCTGTCTTAGTGAACCTGTTGACAACCACCCAAATAGTGTTGTTTCCAGCAGAAAGAGGAAGGTCAGTAATAAAGTCCATAGATAAATGGGTCCAAGGCTGGTGAGGAATGGGCAAAGGCTGAAGCAAACCAGAAGGGAGTTGACGAGGAGTCTTATTGGTAGCACATTGTGTGCAAACAGATACATAGTCTTTAACATCTTGAGTGAGAGTAGGCCACCAGACATACTGTTTGAGATTCCGAGCAGTGTTACTGATGCCAGGATGTCCAGAGAGAGGACTATCATGGGCCCAATGTAGGATCTTGGAGCGAAGGCATTCAGGGACAAACAGTAAACCATCAGGAGTTTTGCAAGACGAAGGAAGGTCCTTTTGAGCAGTCTGTAAATCCAGTAAGCAAGAAGTTGATAACTGAGCTATGACTTTATCTGGTTGAAGGATGGTACCAGATTTAGGAGTAGAGGTAGATTGAAATTGTCTGGAAAGAGCATCTGCTTTTATATTCTTAGAACCAGGTATATAAGAAAGATTGTAATGAAAACGTGAAAAGAATAGAGACCAACGAGCCTGCCTGGAATTCAATCGTTTGGCAGTTTGGAGATAAAGAAGATTTTTTATGATCTGTGAGTATGGAAAATGGTAAAGTAGTACCCTCCAGCAAATGCCTCCATTCGTCCAGAGCCATCTTGATGGCAAGTAACTCTTTATTGCCTACGTCGTAGTTTAATTCGGAAGAGGTAAATTTCCTGGAAAAGAAACCTACAGGATGAATCTTTCCTGTGTCCGGTATTCGTTGAGAGAGAACAGCCCCAGCAGCAACAGAAGAAGCATCCACTTCTAAGATAAATTGAAAATCCGGATTTGGGTGGCGGAGTATGGGCGCAGAAGAAAAGACTTCTTTGAGAGACTCAAAAGCCTTAATAGCCTCTGGAGGCCAATCTCTACAGTTTTGCCCTTTTTTAGTGAGTGAACTAAGAGGAGTAGTAATAGTTGCAAATCCTTTGATAAATTTCCTGTAATAACTGGCGAAGCCAAGAAAACGTTGTAGAGACTTAAGAGAATCAGGTCTAGGCCAATCCAAAATGGAAGAGAGTTTAGTTGGATCCATTTCAAATCCAGATATTACATAACCCAAGAAGGGTATGGATTTTTGATGAAAAGAACATTTCTCCAATTTGGCAAACAAGTGATTGTCTCTTAGCCGTTGCAAAACTTTCCTGACGTGGTGCACATGATCTTGATAATTTTGAGAAAAAATTAGAATATCGTCAAGATATATGATGACAAAAGTGTTCAAAAAATCCTGAAAGATCTCGTTCACAAAGTGTTGAAACACAGCAGGGGCATTACATAGCCCAAAAGCATGACCAGATACTCATAATGCCCAAAACGAGTGTTAAAGGCAGTTATCCATTTATCACCCTTGCGCATACGGATAAGATTGTACGCACCACAAAGATCCAGTTTGGTAAATATTGTAGCGCTTTGAAGATAGGTGAACAGTTCAGGAATAAGGGGTAACTATTCTTGACTGTAATTTGATTCAAACCCTGGTAATCAATACAAGGTCGAAAACCTCCATCCTTTTTTCCCACAAAAAAGAAACCTGCCCCTAGAGGAGAAGAGGAAGGTCGAATAAAACCTCTAGCCAAACTATCTTGGATATATTCCTCCAAGGCTTCATTCTCAGGCCTTGAGAGCGGATACATCTTGCCACGAGGGTAGGTGGCACCAGGAAGTAGATCAATGGGACAATCAAAAGGACGATGAGGGGGAAGACGTTCTGCTTCTTTCTTGGAAAAAACATCAACAAAATCTTAATAAGGTGTGGGTAACGACCCAGAAGAGTCAGTAGTGAGAGCAATAGTGAGAGGCACTTTAGTGGGTATTTGAAGACAACTATTTTGACATGCAGATCCCCAGGAAGTGAGTTCGCCTTGAGTCCAAGAGAAGACAGGATTATGTAACTGGAGCCAGGGAAGACCCAATATTATGGGAAATTGAGGAGTCGAGATAACATCAAAACATATTCTCTCCGAATGAAGAATTCCTACAGAAAAGAGAATGGGTCTAGTAGCAAACTGGATGAGTCCGGGACCCAAAGGATCTCCACTAACAGTGGAGACAGGAATAGAATACTCCTTTCTACTTAAGGGAATAGAGTGAGAAGTTACAAATGTGGAATCGATGAAGACTCCTCCAGCACCCGAGTCAATAAGGGCTTGAGCATGAATCTTGTCTCCTCCAATTTGAAGAGAAACCGGAACAAAAAGTTTATTATTGAGGGAATGAAATCCTATTTGGCTTAACTCAGCTCCCTGGACAGAAGTTAAGCCCTGGCTTTTAGCGGTCTGGTAGGACAATCCTTTAATAAATGTCCTTTAAGGCCACAGTACAAACACAGTCCAAGAGAGCGTCTCCTTAGACGTTCAGTTTCGGTTAATCTAATGGTGCCTATTTCCATTGGTTCAGCCTGGTCGGAAGGTGGAGAAGTGGGAGTTACAGGGTTAGAGAGGCGAGGAACCAGACGAAAAGGTCGATTAGAAGATCTCTGACTTCTTTCTCTTTCTTGTTGGCGTTCGCGGTATCTGGAATCGAGGCAAATACAAAGATTTATCAAAGCTTCTAGAGATTCTGGAAGTTCACGATAGACCAACTCATCTTTGAGACGTTGAGAGAGTCCTTTACGAAAAGCTGCTCTAAGAGCTCCCTGATTCCAAGTAGTCTCAGAAGCTAGGGTGCGAAATTCAATGGCATATTGAGATACAGATTGACCACCTTGTCGTAAGTCTAGGAGGGAAGCTTCAGCAGTGGCGGACCTTCCCGGTTTATCGAAGACATTTGAAAAGACAGAGAGGAATGTATCCACATCCTGGAGTATTGGATCATTATTTTCTAGCAAAGGTGATACCCAGGCTAAGGCTCTACCTTTCATTAAGGATATAAGGAAAGTGATTCTAGAAGAGGGGGTTGCAAAGAGAAGAGGACTATTCCGAAACTAAAGGAGACACTGATTCAGAAAACCTCTACAATCCTCAGGATTCCCATCATATTTGTCCAGAAAGGGTATCCTCGGACTGAGTTGACCTTGTGACTGGTTGGTAGGATTCGTAGGAGGAGAGGGATCCAAAGGAATAGGATTAGGAGGTATAAGAGCAGCCATATTCTGAAGTAAAGTAGTTATCTGATCCAACTTTGCGTCCAAGGATTGCAAGTGGGTAGCATGAGATCCCAATAACTGTCCCTGGTGGGTCACAGCCATGGATAATTCAGTGGGGTCCATTTTTGGCCCGTTTGTACTATCAGCCGAAAAGGATCAGCCCAGGATTCAACCCAACTGCTAGCATGAAAAGTAAAACACACGCTAGCACACTGAGAAATATCCAGGATGTGACCCACTCAGGAATGATAAAAGTAAATGTCCCTTTAAACTGGTAGAAAGCAAACAGATAGGTATTCCTTTTTGTAGAATTGGATAAAGCAAATGTCCCTTTAAGCAGGTTAGCAAACAAACAGAGAGGTAATCCTTTTAGCAGGTTTGATAAAGCAAATGTCCCTTTAAGCAGGTTAGCAAACAAACAGAGAGGTAATCCTTTTAGCAGGTTTGATAAAGCAAATGTCCCTTTAAGCAGGTTAGCAAAAGAAAGAGATAGCATGGTAATTAAAGAAGTCTCAAGACAGCTCAAACAGTCCTTGTATGCGGTATTAACACAGACTCATTGAACAGACAATAAGGAGGATGTACGGTACCGTAATCTTGATGTCCTGATGAGAACCGGTTATATCCTTACTGAGAGAGAAGCTTTAACACTCCGGAGTAGATCAAATGTATCAGGCAGATGGGAGAAGCAGAGAGAGACTAGCTGTAGGCATGTTGTGACGTCACACGCCGAGCTGAAGAACACGCTGGATGTCAGGTTGCACTCTGATTCAGGAAGACAAACAGGCCCCGAGAAGATCTCCCGCTGGACTTTTGAAGGGAGAGATAGACGTCAACGTCAGGAGGAGTGTACAGAACAACCGCGTCACGTTGCTAGGCAACGTGACGTGACACAGAAGAGATCTGTGAGCCGCGGTGAAACGGCGATGAGCGGATTGAATGTGATTAATAAGGATTTTTTTGCCTACCTCCAAGTCAGACATTATCTTTTTGAACTTACTAAAATATTTGGCTGGACATGGACATGGGGTAAATTGGATAGTTTGCCCATTCTTGTTAGAAATTATCCATCTTCTATGTCAATTTGTTATGATCTTATAGTTAGCCAGACTGGTGACTCCAATTTGACGAATATAGCACAAAAGTGGAATCATTTGCTAATCAGAAGCCATATAGGCCTAGAACAAGTGAAACGTTCTATAGCCCTAGTAGGGCAAACTACCTTATCTTCAAGTTGGAGGGAATCTCACATTAAATTATATAGATTTTACTATACTCCCCAGAAGGGTTTCAATTGGCATAATTCTAAATTTAACAAATGTCCAAAATGTGCACATCCTGCAGCAGATCTAATTCATATGCTTTGGTCATGTCCATTGATAAAGCAGCTATGGCTGAAAATAGAGTATTGGCTTATTATTACTCTAAAGATAGATATTGTCTCTCTCCTTGGCAGAGGTAATTTTTCTTATAGTGGGAACTCTATCTCCTGAACACATAAAGATCACGAATATGATATTTTTAGCAACGAGAAGTTTAATTTTTAGTAAGTGGCGTGATAAATCTGTTCCTAGTATCGTAGGAATTAAAAACTATCTGAAGAAACAATGTATCATTGAGCAAATAGATAGCAACTTAGCCTGTGAACGTGAAATTGCGCTTTTCTTTTAAAAAATGGTCTACATTTATCAAAATCTTTCCTCCTGGAGAAATTCATTATCTAATTTACCCCTTTAGGCACTCAGAGATAGTTTAGTGGGATATTGGTAAATTATCTTATTCTTCTTTAATCTATTAAAAAAAATGTTCTTCTCCCTCCCTTTTCCCCTACATATTAATCTTATTAAACCCGACGAGCGGCTAGCTGATTGATTTTGCTTTCTTTCCTTGACAATGTGTATCTTTTTAATACAAGCCGATTTGATTGTTATTAGAAGGAACTTAAAACCATTGAAATTGATTAATTTACAGATATAATGCTGTATTATTTTTATTTTGCATCTTGTATTATGTATTGATCTTTCTAGAGGGGATTGTCCTCTAATTTTGCTTTTTCCTTCTTGGTTTTCTTTTTTTTTTCTTTTTTCATTTTGTACATTATATAATCTGGAAACTTAATAAAAAATAATTTAACAAAAAAACAATATAGGGACTTCCGGTGGGCTGGACTAAGAGACAGCAGCAACAGCAAGGAGCTCTGTGCTTTGACCCTCTTAAATTAGGCTAAATACAGCCTGGGCTTCCCAAACTGACCCTGGCACGAGAGCCCCAAGTGAACTTTGTATCCAGCGATCTCTCCTTGGCAGATTTTGCTGCCCGGAGTGGGGGACTTCACCTGTTGGACCGCCATAGAGATCGGGTGAGCGCTACATCGCTCCACCACCGGAAGGCCGCTAAGGACACAGACCCCAGAAAAGCATAGCAGAGAGGGGTGGAGGTCCCCTGTGACCCTGCGGAGAGCTTGGAGACTACAAGCAAGTGGAGCAGCGGCAGTGGAAGGCGAGGAGAAGCGGGTAAGAGAGAAGGGACATAGCGGCACAGATACGGGAGTCCCCAACAATTCCCGCACGCCTTTAAACCCCACTTATGAACCTTCCTGACTTAGCATACTTAAGTGATCTTGGAAAGACCGCTGAAGGGGGTGCTCAGAGCCCTGCAGCCGACTCAAACGCACAGAATCCTCTTTTGGCGCGAAAACCGGCACCATCTTGGGTAGCAGCAGAACAGGGAACAAGGAGGCAAGGGCAGAGGGTAAGCGCTGACCACACCGAACAGCACCAAGCACAGGGTGGCGGAGGGAGCGGGACATTTCAAGAGCTGAGCCTCACACACTGATCCTGAACCAACGGGCTCTTACACAGATATCCTCCCTCTCCTTCTTAGGCCCCTTCATAACAATAATGATACCGGAACACTGCCTGAGGTTTAGACCTTGATCGCTTTCACCCCTCTTGCCCCAGAGCTAAACCCTGCAACACAGAACATTACAAGATATTGATACAGTTGCTAAAAGCATCTCTGTCCCCCTGGTGGGACATCTGGGACCATACAGCCACATGTTAAGTCGCCTCATGCCTCGTGGCAGTTTACTCACATAGGCTGACACTGTTTATATCTCTCTGGCCCCTGTTAAGAGCAAGCTGCAAAGTGTGGGACTCGACACAAAGGGACATTGGATCTGATCAGAAGTGACTAACTTTCACAAGACAGTGCCTCGGATAGCTTTAATAGGCACAGACCCATTTAAACACAGGGCTGGGAGATTTTTGCCATAGTGCCCTTTCTTATAAATCTGTCATACCCTGTATACTGTGTCATTATAGGAATGGAACTCAGAACTGTGTGTGTGGAAAATGCAGGAATGAAGCAGGAGTGACTGGTTTTATTTGTACAGAGTGACTGAATAGGTTAACCTGAACGCAAACACTCAGAAACTACTTGATAGTTGAAAGCTGTAATCTGTGCTGCATCACAGTCATTGTGTAGTGTGGTTTGGCTTAAACTAGGGTCATTGCATTTAATCTCACTGTATTATTCTATAACTAACCTTGCAATTTCTACCCTGTTGTTTTTTCCTTTTTTTTTTTTTAATTTGCTTTATGGGTACATGGAGAGATTTTTAACTAACCACGCAATGTCAAGCCGTAACAAAAATAGTGAGAGAAAAAATAGAGCGGCCACAGAACAGGCCTCTCAAAGCTCTATTACAGACCCATTTCAGGAAAGCAGTCAGATAGACACACACCCTATAGTAAAACAGATTTCGATGCTATTTATGCCTAAAATTGATCATTTACAAAGAGGGGTTGACACTCTCACTGACGATGTCAAGCAATTTTCTACCAGGGTGGCTGAGGCAGAGGGCAGAATCTCTGACCTAGAAGACAGCAATGTAGCCACCACCAATAAAATTAGGAATCTGGAAAGACAGGCTCTCACCTTACAATTAAAAGTAGACAATCTGGAAAACAGATCGCGACGCAATAATGTGCGTCTACTGGGCCTCCCAGAAAAGGTTAAACCAGGTGACATACTCCAGTTTGTTGAAAGGACACTACCCACTTTGCTAAACATTCCACTTAGAGATCTAGATGGAGGAGTTGAGAGAGCGCATAGGGTAGGAGCAGAACAGCCAGGCGTAGACAGATTGCAGCCCCGCCCTATCATGATCAAATTTTTACATTTTCAAACAAAAACAGCCATCATGAGAGCATACAGAAAGCTGGACCATTTAACTTTTGAAAATGCACGCTTACTGCTATTTCAAGACTTCTCTGCAGACCTCACACGCAGGCACAGAGAGTTCTCACCTATCTGCTCTAAGTTGCACAGAGAGGGCAAGCAGGCCTTTCTTCTATACCCTGCTAAGCTGAAAATCATTACCCCTAGGGGACCAAAATTCTTCAACACCCCACAGGAAGCCCAAGAATTTGTAGAGAAGGGGGACTCCCCTGCGCATAGCCCAGTCAGGGAACAGGATGGGGGGGTCCTAGGCTGAAGAGAATAATTGAATGTGCGTCTATAGCACGACACTTTAGTCATGAAACTAAGTAAATATTACATGATGGCTCAGGATTTGTGTAAAGAGTTACAAGTTGAGTTATTATGCACAAGTTATGTTTTAAGGTTTGTTGTCCTTGCAGGGATGCTTATACTGGTAAGGAAAAAACAACACCACACCACTCAGCAGAAAGATTCGGCTGAGGTTCATGGGACAATTGTTTATGCTCAAGTGATTGTAAAGTGTCTTACACATTGTTTGAAATGTACTACTGTAAGAAAGCTGTTGCACTTGCAATATCAGGCTGCTATGTTAAATGTGATCATAAACACTCTTTTTTCTATCATAGAACAACTCATGCAACCAGACTTAGGTTGCGGCCCGGCGGTGGCTCGTCGCAGAGGGAGGCTGAACCGGGAGCCTGTACAATGCGATGAGGTTGGTGGTGGTGTACTGTGTTTTTTTTTGTTTTTTTTTTTTTTTTCTCTCTTCTCTTCTTCTCTCCTCCTTTCTCTCCCACCCTCCCTTCAACTCCCTGGTCACTATCTGGCTACCTCCACATCTTACACATATATACCCAATTTTGCAAACTCATGGGATCTGTCCGAATAACTAGAATTTAATCTCTATTCCTGGAACATCGGGGGCATACACTCCCCAATAAAGAGAAAAACTATCCTCACTCAGCTCAGAAAAAAGAAAGCAGACATAGCGTTCCTACAGGAAACGCATCTTCTAGATCCCGAACATGAGAAATTGAAATCAGACTGGGTTGGGAGGGTTGAGTATGCATCATATAGCTCGGCTAGTCGGGGTGTAGCGATACTAATGGGGAAGAGACTTGAACACGAAATAACAGACGTACACAAGGATCCAGAGGGTAGATACATACTAGTACAGATAAATATTGCAGGAAAATCCTATACACTATGCAACATCTATGCCCCCAACCAGAGGGATAGGAGCTTTTGGAACGCTCTTGTGGCAGCTATCACCCCCTATTTGGGCACTCATATCATCCTGGGAGGGGATTTTAATCTCACCCCCAACTCTCATTGTGATAGGCTTAGGGACCCACAAAAAGGGCCACCTGGTAAGGCTATCAGACCCTCAGAAAAATTTGAAAAAGATATTTTTGCACTTCTGGGAGATTCCCTGGATGTGGTAGACATTTGGAGACAGGTTAATCCTGATGGAAAAGACTACACATGCGCGTTGCGTGCCTCCCCTACCCTGTCTCGGATAGACCTCTTCTTGGTCTCAAACTCACTGCTTCCACTCGTTATTGACACCAAGATTGGGGAAGTGATGGTTTCGGACCATGCCCCAATAGCGCTTTTCTTGGATGGGAATCTCCTGGTCTCTAACAGACGTACTCTCAAGTTCCCGAAGCATCTAATTCATTCACAGGAATTTCAAAGTTACCTGGTACAATCCTGGGATGATTATCGGGCAAATAATGCCCAACACACGGACTCCCCTGAACTGTTCTGGTCCGCAGCTAAAGCGGTCCTGGCAGGTAACATTATCGCCTTTCTAGCTCGCAGGAAGCGACAATGTACGGAAAGGATTGAGAGATTGAGGGAGGCCCTGGCCGAGGCTTACCGCACCTACTGTACGACACCCTCTGTTCTGAACCACGGCAATTATATTGCTTTGAAAAAGGAATATGATGCTTTGCTGGCTAGCCGGGCCTCACAGGATCTATTACGATCCAGAGGCAAATATTATAGATTCGGGGATAAATCCGGGAAACTGATGGCAACCCTGGTAAACACCCCCACATCCTCTAAACACATAGCGGCATTGAGAACCCAGGGCAAAATTGTAAAGGATGCAGAGTCCATTGCGAAAGCGTTCGCAACATATTACTCTACTTTATATTCCAGCGAACGCTCAAATGATGTGGAGCTGATGGATAAATTCTGGGAAGGCATTAACATCCCACAGATATCAGAGTCTCAGTTAGAGAAATTAAATGCTCACATAGGAGAGGAGGAGATCCAGAGGACAATAATGGCAATGTCACTGGGTAAGGCCCCAGGCCCTGATGGGCTACCGGTGGAGTTCTACCGGCTTCTTAAGGGACAAGTCTCCCCAGTTTTAGCAGCTCTTTACTCCTCGTATTTTGGGGGGGAGAGAGCACCGATACCTGAGTTCTCCGCAGCATACATCACCTTGATCCCGAAGACGGGTAAAGATAGCTTAGCACCAGAATCATACCGTCTGATTTCGCTACTAAACTCGGATTACAAGATTCTGACAAAGCTATTGGCCGAGAGGCTCAAATATATCTTACCAGATATTATTCACAGTGACCAAACGGGATTCATGCACGCAAGGTCCTCGGTGGTAAATGTTCGCCGTGTCCTACAAGTCATACAACACTATTGGACCAACAAACATAATGACTCCGTTAAAAATGGTAAGGAGGCCTTCCTGCTGTCCCTGGACGCAGAGAAGGCCTTCGATCGCGTCGAGTGGGACCACCTTTTTCATACATTGACCAGGGCCAACTTCTCAGGCCCGTTCCTTGAATTTATCAGGAACCTATATCACTCTCCTTACGCCAACATAATTGTTAATAATACCTTTTCATCCAATATTCAGCTCCACAGAGGAACGCGACAGGGTTGTCCCCTGTCGCCTCTACTCTTCAACATAGCCCTCGAACCTCTGGCGATAACGCTTCGGCAGGCGTTTCCTGGCATTGATATCTTGGGCCAGCCGCAGCACCTGGCATTGTACGCGGATGACATGCTGTTGTTTGTTCAAGATCCTCAAACACATATTCGGACGGTTCTGGAGTCACTTACTGACTATGGCCGGTTCTCCGGGTACAAGGTGAACACACAGAAATCGGAGATCTTGTGGTTACACCGAAAGTTCTCTGGGGAAGGAGACTTCCCGTTCACGGTGGCTAGAAGGGACATCACATATCTAGGCGTTAAGATCTCGGCCAATCCTAACAAACTATATGCTAACAATCTAACGCCCATCTGCATGAAACTACAAACTCAGATGAATAGCTGGAGATCCCTACCTCTCTCGTTATCGGGCAGGATTAACCTGCTAAAAATGATGGTCCTGCCCCGCCTCCTCTACCCGCTCTTGATGTTGCCTTTGCTTCTGTACAAGGCCGACATTAAAATATTAAACTCAGCAGCAACCCGCTTCATATGGCGGGGGGGCAAACCACGTATCTCAAGAGAAAAACTGAGCATGAACTTCCTCAATGGAGGCCTGGCTCTGCCAGACTTCAGATTGTACAATTGGGCCGCTCTAATTCGCCTGGTGCTGGACTGGCAGGTAGGCACACACCACTTCTGTCAGTATCCTCTGGAGCAGGCTATCTTGGGGAATATCTCCCTGGCATATCTGCCACACATCACAAACATGAGGACAGTAAAAACACTAGGCCTTAGCACATTATTTACAGACCCCTTAAGGGCCTAGCACCAGGCCCACAAATTCTTGAAGAAATCGTGTGGTGCCTCCAGTTACTTACCAATGGTCAAAAACCCAGACTTTCCGGCGGGTTCCGATTCACGGCCCTTCCTGATTTGGGAACAGAAAGGATTGAGATCACTTAAACAATTACGGGACCCACTTTCAAGGGACATAAAGACCTTTGGGGCCTTGCAAAGAGAGTTCGATCTCCCCAGGACCCACTTCTACGCCTTCTTGCAGGTGAGACATTATGTCACTACCTTAATAAGAAACACACCGGAACTCTGGGAGAGCTCTCCCTTTAGGGTTACCCAAACTCTTTATCAGATAGGGAGATTCTCCCTGTCTGAGATTTACCAGGCACTCATACATCGGTACTCGGAGGGCATACACGAGAGGATACGGGAGGGTTGGGTCAGGGAGGGGATTGGGGGAATTACGTGGGAGGATATACGGGTTGGACTGGAAAGAACTAAATCAACCACTCTGTCCGCGATGTTCAGGGAAACCCAGGTGCGCTTTCTCCATAAAGCCTACCTCACTCCAAAGCATCTGGCCAAATGGATACCCTCACGCTCTAATGAGTGTTCAAAGTGCTCCATAGAAGCTCCTAACCTCTTACATTACCTGTGGGAATGCCCATCAGTTAGACAGTTTTGGGGTAAAATCCAATACTGGATTAATCAAATCTTACAGATAAGATTCACACTTCAGCCTGAAACGGTCATTTTCCTACACTGGGCACGACAGAATAAGCAACATGATGCAGTGCTGAGCTTGGTGCTACTTATAGCCAGAAAATGCATTCTAAAAAGCTGGACGGTGAGAAGGGGACCTTCTTTCCAAGGCTTCAGAAAACTACTCAGATCACAGATATTTATTGAACAGATGGATGCTAGGATGGACGTGCAAAATAGACTGGGCCTCTTCCTACGCAAGTGGCGCAGGCTTATACTAACCTTTGAATTAGAAATCCAGAGACTGATCCTGGTACCATTTAAAGACTCAACTGTTTTTGTTGAGGGGAAACTGAGGGGTGAATGGGAACACTTATTCATAGAAACAATACCCCCGGGTTGAAATTACTTCCCTTCTCCCCCCCCTCGGCATTGCCCTTCACTCTCACTTTCCCCTCCCCCTCTCCACCCCTTTTTTTTTTTTTTCTCCCCACCACCACCGCTGGGCCACAAGTTGATGCACCTTAGATGATCACATAGCATGTCCTTAAGTTTTATGTTAGATTTGATGTTTAGTTTACTTTAGTTAGATATTAGATAGTAAGGTTAACTTTTTGGAAAATAAGAAAAAGAGGGCTGAGTGAACACATGGTAAGGTCAGTACCTATGCTTAACAAATATATACTGCAGATACGAACAGCTAGAAGTGATGCATCAACTATTGTACTATAACCCGTTTTCTTATCAATTTGCTGTAACGAATACAGAGGATCTGTGCATCATTAATATTATGAATATGTATTGTATGTTCTCCTCTTTTCTGCAACTGCATTGCTGTTGTCTGACGATGTGTGTTTTTTTCAACCCAATTTCAATAAAAATGATATGTGAAAAAAAAAAAAAACAATATAGTTAAAAACAAGTAGTGGACTGAGGGGTAACAGTCCACTACTTGTTTTTAACTATATTGTCTACTAGAAGCGGCGTTCTGGAAAAATAAACTTTTAAATAAAAATCCTCTGCAATACTTTAATGTATAAATCTGCCACTAAGCTTGTAAGTTTACTGCGCCTTTAATAGATCAAAAAAGAACCTAGAGATAGAAAGAAGAGCTTAGATTTGCTTTATTGGTCTCAATTTATCAAGCCTTTCTCCTAACTTTGACTGCAGGTTCTCACAAGATTTAAGATCAAGCAGTGGTCATCAGACCGCTGCTTTTTACATAACACCACAAAAGAGTTGCAGCACCTGTTAGCGTGTTACCGTGGTTGCTGATATACATTCACATATAAGCCCCTGTATACTGCACTTTAACCCCTTAGAAAGTTCTGTGCTCATATATGTACTTTCAAAACAGTATGCTGATACAACGCTGATCCTGGGGACCCACCTTAAGCCTTCATTGCTCTAGATCCTCTCTCTCAGAAATCTGTGCATCCACAGCAGCATGGAGGTCGAGCAGCAGCGTGGATCCCTACATCGTCTCAGCGTGTGTGCAGCCGGTCCGGAGATGCGTGACGTCACGGTAAGGGGCGGATGGCTCCGTTGGTAAGGAGAGTCCACGGCCTGAATAAGCTGATCTTCCAATGTAGTGCTACGTCTTACAAGGGAGGTTATCGCTGCTCAGTGAATGTGAATGTCCGTGCCTTGAACATATCCAGAAGGTCTTACAGGGGAGGTTATCGCTGCTCAGTGAATGTGAATGTCCGTGCCTTGAACATATCCAGAAGGGTTACAGGGGAGGTTATCGCTGCTCAGTGAATGTGAATGTCCGTGCCTTGAATATATCCAGAATGCATAATAAGAAATGTTCTGTAAATATTATTATTATTATTTTTTGTTTTTTTGTTGTTTATATTTATGCATAAAAAGGTTTATATGAAGTGGATAATATGGTGATACCATCCTAAATTAGGGCATTTATCTAATTCACAGGAGGTGTGTGTTAACCACGTAACATAAGTTTTTAACCTATCACAGGTGATCTGTCTCTTTAAATAAGCGATTAAGCTTACACCCCTCAGCTACGATTACCGCATCTGCCGAAACGCGTTAGAACCAGGGCACGTGGGGAACTACCACTCCACCTTTGCCCTAGAGGTTTACAGCTTTTTCCTATGTGTCTCCAGCTGTCTTTTTAACAATTGAATAAAGGACGCTTTGTTATTTGTGAATTATCCTGTGCCTCTGCTTGTTTCTTTTGCCGCTGCTTTCTACACTCTTCTCCACCACTTAGGTGGAGAATCTCCCCAGTTTCATCCAACCAGGGAGATTGACAGCTCCTGCCTGCGCATGATTGGCTGTGCAGGGGGCAGTGTTGCTCACAAGTGCAAAATAGCACTCGCGTGCAATGTTAAATCCAGGCAGCGAACTGCTGCCCGCCAGAGGAGAACTGGGGCAAAAAAGGGGCGAATATATATGCCCCTGTCCACACTTTATTGATAAATCAAGCCCATTGCACTCAATCTCTCCTATTGCTACATTATTTAGATGAAAAGGTATAAACATCTTACTTAATATGCATGACATGTGAAAATTAATAGAAACAGCAATCTTACCGCCAATGTATCCCTATTCAAATCAATATATCAGTCTTTTTTTCATAGATGTATGACTTTACACTCCTATTAAAACCAGGACTCCTTAAATGAAATGGCATCAGTGGATAGGATGGTGCAAATGTCAAAACACATTAAAAATGAACAACCTATCTATTAGATTTGAATGGCCTAGTGTATTTTTCACATTTTGTTGTTAATATTTTCAATATACTGCACTTCTCTCTATATTGCACTCAAATGGAAAGTTCATTATGGCAGAAATCTGGCAGTGCATTTATCTCTATAATTACTATATATGTAACTTGCAAAAAGGGATAAAAACAAGTCATCTTGTTATTAACATTTCTAATGTATTCCTATTCTAATCAACTTTTTTAAATAAAAAAATGTATCAATTTATCCACAAAACAAAACTATTAAAGGGATAGGAAAGTAAAAATTATACCTGCGTAATTCAGATAGAGCTTTACTTCTAAGACACTTTTAAATTAACTTCTATAATATTTTCAAATGTGCTTCGCTCTCTTTGTATCTCTTGATGAAACAGAATATGCACATATCCTACACTAGTGGGATCTAGCTGCTGATTGGTGCCTGCACACATTTGTCTCTTGTGATTGTCTAACTACAGTAGATGTGTTCAGCTAGCTGCCAGTAGTGCATTGCTGTTCCTTCAGCAAAGGATTACAAGATAATGAAGCAAATTTGACAATACAAGTAAATGTAAAAGTTGTTTAAAATTGTATATTCTATCCAAATCATGAAACAACATTTTTGGGTTTCCTATCCCCTTAATCTCTGTGCATAACATAATCAATGGCTAGTGTTGCATATGGTATTATAAGTAGGCAGACATTAATTTATAATGGTAGATATAGAAACAAAGATAGTTTTGTACATACCGGACTGTTTGTTTACCAACACTACATTTTTTTGCTTTTCTAATACAAGAGGGAGTGGTGCCCCTGGTTAACATTCTGACTCACAACACTGGATTTGATCCATGAACGCTTGGTTCAATTACTGTATCGGCTTACTGTGACCTTAAACAAGTTGTTTTATCTTCATCTTCTCACAGGCGCCAAGAATAGATTGTAAACTATAATTGACAGTGACTCACTGGACTATTTGCACTAAGGTGAGAGGTTTTAGTTTGTTGAGACTTAAAGGGACATTGTAGACTTGTTTTTTCTTTGCATAAATATTTTGTAGATCCATTTCTATAGCCCAACTGGGAGTGTTTTTGTAACAATGTATAGTTTTGCTTATTTTTTTATAACATTGTGATGATTTTAAGACTCCTAACCAAGCCCTACGATCTCAGATGTATACATGTGTGTACAGACTCCTGATGGCTCCTGTTTATCCGTCTTTTCATATGCAGGGAAATGGGGGAGGGGGGAGTGTCTATTCTTGTTTGTCCAGCCTCTTTCACTGGGTGTCCCAGCCTAACCTCATCAACAGTGCTAAACTGAGAGCTTCTAAGTAAGTTTTTTTAAAAGATTTTACACTGGATGTTTATATCACTATTAATGCATATTTTTCTTTATAGTAGTGTCTATTACATGCAGCTATATGAAAATTGGTGTATACTGTTCCTTTAAGTCTCCAATGTCTTTTCAACAGGAGAGAATTCTGCTGGAGAAAAAGCTAACCCTTAGGGGCATATTTATCAAGCAACGCCAGAAACAGAAGTTATGAAGTAGCTGTCTAAGGACCGCTGCGCCATAACTTGTCCGCCTGCTCTGAGGCGGCGGACAGAAATCAACCTCATCGAATACGATCAGGTTCATTGACACCTCCTTAGTGACAATAGCCCACTGATTTTTAAAATGATGTACATGGTCAGAGCAATGGCAGAAGAATTAAATAATATGTTTACTATATATTCCATAAACTAATAGCATTGGATGATACCATTTGTTTAATGTAAATGATAACAAAAGTTTGGAATAATAGTACCATACTTGTAATACTTTCAATTACATTTCTTTGACATTTAACATTTCAAACTTACTTCTAATGTGGATAGTAGTAAGCAATTATATTTCATTAACGTAAAGGGACATTGCACTCATTTTGTTTCTATTTGCCATATAAAAGAGGATTTTTCAAAATGTAATACAGTGTTTTATATATTCTTTTTTATTTTAGCCAGTGAACAGGTCTCCTGTTATTTTAAATGTAAACAGCTTCAGCTTAAAGGGATGTGAACCCCAAACATTTTCTTTTGTGTTTCAGACAAAGCATACTATTAAAAAAAAATTCCACTTTACTTATATTATCAAATTGTTGATGAGATATCTAGGTAGGCGCCTGTAGAACTAAATGGCAGGAAATAGTGCTGCCATCTAGTGCTCTTGCAAATGGATAACATTCTTACAATACTGCTGCCATATAGTACTACAGAAATGGGCCAGCTCCTAAGTTTAGGGCCCTGCTTTTCAAGAAAAGATACCAGGAGAACATTTTTTTTATATAAAATAAGTAAATTAGAAAGTTGATGAAAATTACAAGTAGAGAGCTATTTTAATGTGTGCCAGTAAAGGGGCAAATTTGCCCATTTACGGGTGCACGTTAAATAATCAGCCATTTCAAATGACTGGTTAATAGCTTAAGCTTAAGGGAGCACTTTGCACTTAGTGCAATTAACCAGAGGTCAGACCTTTGGTTAATAAAAAAAATGTGCCCTGAGGCACTTCTGGTGGGTGGGCGCTAGGGAAAGATGCAGACTACAGAGCTCTGATCCTCTGTCTCCTATACCGGCAACAAAAGCGGCAATAATTAGCCCAAAACGCCACTTTCCTTGGCAGGGAGACATCTAACCCTGTCCGGACAACATACGGCAAGGAGTGAACACAACTACTCCCCCACCGACAAGCATCTGTGAAAGAGGTGAGGCAGGAGGAGTGGGAGACAAAAAAAAGCGATCAAGGCCAAAGTCCTCTTAGATCGGGTGACATCCACAACTGGACATTGCTTACACTTACTAAAAGCTTTCGCCTGGAGCAAAAATCAGGGTCCCACAACCTGTCAGGTCAGTAGCAGAGCGCATAGCGGCCGCCATCTTGCTGCACATGCAGTTATTACTTAACGGCACGGGACACATTATTTAACCCTACAGAGAGATATAGCCCACACAGAACTCTGCATTGGTACATTGGGCTAGATGTCCTTAGGATATATAGACTGCCCCAGATCTAGTAACGTTCATTATTACTATCATTGGGCTAAAGGCTGCATCTACCCCACTTGGCTCCTAAATTAGACAGCAGAAGACTAAGGTAACAATCGAGGGGGTAATTGGAAGGGTTCTGAACTAGAGGTCATTATCTGTGTAGAGGTGAAACAGCATCACTGTCCGTTTATATGAAAGGGCCCATTAGGATTATTTGCCAGCCAGTTTGAGAGAGAGAGATGTTCATACCCTCCTGAGAGACACTATTATTTGAGCTCACATAGTGCATTGAGAGGGAAAGACAAGCGGACAGTTGTTTAAGCCAGTACCTACTGCATGTCTATCCTTTATGGTTACTGAATCTGTATGATTATGGATATGATGGAGTAAGCTTTCGGAGCCCTTTCCCCCCAAATAATACCCTTAGTCATCTACTATTCACACTGCATACTTCTTGCAAGGCAGAAACATCAAGCTGAGCTGCTGGAGACAGCACTAAGTCATATCTGGGTCTGTATGCAAAAATATTGCACCCTGTACAATAAAAAAATTGGTAATATGTCTAGACAGCAGCGTCAACATGACAGGAGACAGAAAAAAAGGCAGAAGTCTACACACCACCAAATGCAGAAGCTGAGCTGCCTGACCCCCCTGCCACAAGACATCCACCCAATAGTGACACAACTATCTGCACTATTTTTGCCGAAAATTGAACAGTTACAAACGGGCCTAGATGCCCTGACCTCGGATTTCAAGGTCTTCTCTACACAATTAACCAACGTGGAACAGAAAGTGGCGGACACGTAAACACAGCAAAGAGAATCTTCACTTAACATTGCAAGATTGCAACGACAGAACAAAATGTTACATGAAAAACTAGACGACCTGGAAAACAGGTCCCGCCGGAACAATGTTCGGGTGGTGGGACTCCCAGAATCCCAGAAAATACGCTGCCAAAGCTGCTTGCCATCTCTAGTGCAAACATTCCCTATATTGTGGAAAGAACACATCGTGTAGGATCTATGATGCAGAATAGTGGACAGAGAGCTTTGCCAAGAAAACTAATGATAAAATACCTCACCTTCAAAGATAAGACCCTACTCCTTAAAACATACAGGCAGACACCAGAATTGATGTATGAAGGTTCAAAGATCCACCTGTTCCAGGACTATTCAGCCAAAGTGGCGAAGAAACGCAGAGCGTTTTAACCTTACTGCAGGGAGCTCTTGGAGAAGGGTGAATCAGTGTCCTTGCTGTACCCAGCACGACTCAAGCTGTAAACCACTCAAGGTCCAAAGTTCTTTGAAACTACCTCACAGCTTCAGGCCTTTATGAAATCATGGAATCCTTGCAGAATGGAGCAAAAGGAAGCAGAACATATTGAAGAAGCGGAGACATGAAGATACATCTATACTCTTGGATAAACCTAACTTGTATGGGTGACTGTTCATTGCTTATTTGTTCTGCATTTTGTGATATCTTTACTTTCATCGAAGTGGTGGAAATGTGAAAAAACTTCTATCAGTTTAACCCTTATGGGAACTGTCTACTGGAATTTTTTTTCTGTGTTTTTTTCTCTACACAGATTAGTGAAGACAACTCAGAGACTGAGGACATTTATATTTTGTGAAATGTTGTGCATACGCACGGCACTATGTTATATCTTTTTTGAATTGTGGGGGGGGGGGAGGAGGGGAGTATTGAACATTAATTCTGTTCCATTGTTTTATTGTTCCATTTTTCAAATTGTTTTATATATCTAGGTGATTCAAGATTTAGATACTACTGATCGGTACTAACTCATTGTTTAACTTTCCCTACTTTTATTTTTTTGTAACTGAGTGAGCACATCTTCCAAGATTTTGTCCCTGGCTAGGGAAGAGACCCCAGGGTGTCAGAACTGTAAGCAATACTGCTGCACATATTAGAACTGTTATTCTAGGCTCAAAGTGTCTCACTCTAATAAGCTAACTAAGCCATAACACCTGCAAAGGGTTCCTGAGCCTTTAAATGGTCTCTCAGTCTGGTTCAGTAGGAATCACAATCATGGGAAAGACTGCTGACCAGACAGTGGTGCAGAAAACCATCATTGACACCGTCCATAAGGAGGAAAAGCCTCAAAAGATAATTGCAAAAGAAGTTGGATGTTCCCAAAGTGCTGTATCAAAACACATTAATAGAAAGTTATGTGGAAGGGAAAAGTATGGAAGAAAAAGGTGCACAAGCAGCAGGGATGACCGCAGCCTGGAGAGGATTGTCAGGAAAAGGCCATTCAAAAGAGTTGGGGACTTTCACAAGAGCCACCACACACAGACGAATCCTGGACATGGGCTTCAAATGTCGTATTCCTCTTGTCAAGCCACTTCTGAACAACAAACAACATCAGAAGCGTCTTACCTGGGCTAAAGAAAAACAGACCTGGTCTGTTGCTCAGTGGTCCAAAGTCCTCTTCTCTGATGAGAGCAAATTTTGCATCTCATTTGGAAACCAAGAACCCAGAGTATAGAGGAAGAATGGAGAGGCACACACTGCAAGATGCTTGAAGTCCAGTGTGAAGTTTCCACAGTCTGTGTTGATTTAGGGAGCCATGTCATCTGCTGGTGTTGGTCCACTGTGCTTCATTAAGTCCAGGGTCAATGCAGCCATCTACCAGGAGATTTTGAAGCACTTCATGCTTCCTTCCCCAGACGAGCTCTATGGGGATGCTGACTTCATTTTCCAGCAGGATGTTACACCTGCCCACACTGCCAAAAGCAGCAAAACCTGGTTCAATGACCGTGGGATTACTGTGCTTGATTGGCCAGCAAACTCGACTGACCTGAACCCCCAAGAGAAAGATGAGAGACATGAGACCAAACAATGCAGAAGAGCTGAAGGCCGCTATTGAAGCATCCTGGTCTTCCATAACACCTCAGCAGTGCCACAGGCTGATAGCTTCCATGCCACGCCGCATTGAGGCAGTAATTTCTGCAAAAGGGGCCCAAACCAAGTACTGAGTACATACAGTATGCATGCTTATACTTTTCAGAGGTCCGATATTGTTCTACAGGTATGTACAATCCTTGTTTTATTGATTGCATGTAATATTCTAATTTTCTGAGATTGTGGATTTGGGGTTTTCATGAGCTGTAATCCATAATCATCACAATTATGACAAATCACAGCTTGAACTATCTTGCTTTGCATGTAATGAGTCCATCTCATGTATTAGTTTCACCTTTTAAGTTGCATTAGTGAAATAAATTAACTTTTGCACGAATTTTTCAAGTTTCACCTGTATATACTACCTAAACATTGAGAATGGGGACACACATTGTATCTTGGAATGTGAGGGAGATTACGTCGCTTATTAAGAGAAAGGCCATACTAAAATATTTAAACTCTAGAAAGGCAGACATAGCGATCCTTGAAGAAACTCATCTGAAGCCAAGCAAACACTTAAAATTAAAACAAGGAGGGGTGGGCAAAGTTATCTACACCAAATATGAAAGCAGCCGGGCAAGGGGAGTTGCATTTCTTTTTCGCAAAAACCTAAATTAGTCAGTAACTCAGACGGTATTAGATCCACAGGGGAGATATGTACTACTTAAACTTATGCTTAATGGGTCTCCATTATTGATAGGAGGGGTGTATGGGCCCCACACACATAAAAAGGAATTTTGGAGTGACCTTAGGACTCGCCTTCTCCAGATGGCAGATGCCCAATAATATTTGGAGGGGACTACAACCTCACACCACAGACACCCGCAGATAGATACCAAAACTCAAACCTTGCACAAACAACTCATACCAGAATCTTACACTCCAAGAAAGATACAAATATACTCGGCAAATTTTGTAATGCTCTCCTCCTCTCTGATGTTTGGAGAGATAGGAATCCAGAAGCCAGGAGTTATACATGTGTCACGCCCGCAAAAGACAGCCTCTCGCGCATAGACTATTTCCTGGTCTCCGGGTCCTTGAACTCTGGGATCGGAGATGTGGGAATTGACAATCCAACAATCTCAGATCATGCCCCAATTATGCTGAAACTTAATATAGGACCTCCCAGAGCGCAGGGTGCTGGTTGGTCTTTCCACAGATATCTCCTACATGACGATAATTTTAGAAAACACCTTATAGGGGAGTGGTTGACTTACACTTCAACAAATCAGGAACATAGAAGTAATTCTATTCTGTTTTGGGAGACCGCCAAAGCGGTACTTAGAGGTACCACAATCTCATATAACTTCAAATTCAGGAGACAAAAACAGATCAGGGAGGATTTACTGCTTAAGCAGTTACTAAAGGAGAGTAATAGATATCTCTGTAACCCCACGAACATAAATAGAACAAAATATTGCAATGCCAAAGCAAAAAGAGTTATGTATCTGACCCAAAGTGCAGCTAGGGACTTGACGAAGATGCGTGCTAGGTTTTACCGACATGGTAACAAGACAGGCCAAATGCTGGCTAGACTAACAAAACTGACTAGATGACTCAACACTATATCAGCAATTAAGCCTAATGGTATTGTTCATATGACCACGACGGACATACAAAGATATCTCACCTCTACACCGCATGAGAGTCAGACCCTTTGCTTAGAGATAGATTAGGACGCCCTAACCCTGCCATCCTTGACAGACCCTCCACGACAAGGATTGAACGCTAATATCTCAGAAAAAGAAATATTTTCAGCTATTGGGGGACTTCCGCTGGAAAAGGCCTCGGTCCAGATGGCCTCCCGGCGGAGTTCTACAAAATACTCCAACGAGAAGTAGCTAATCCGCTGTCTCTGGTATTCAATGATTTGTTATGTGGGAGGGCCACTTTATCTAAGAGGTTCACAGAAACAAATATAAGTCTCATTCTTAACCCGGATAGAGACCCCTTGGCCCCTGAGTCATATCGCCCAATCTCACTCATGAATTCAGATTACAAACTATTCATGAAAATCTTGGCTGACAGATTGGCGAAGGTACTTCCGGAATTGATACATCCTAGCCAGACAGGGTTCGTAAAAGGCAGGTCATCAGTGGTGAATGTACGTACATTACAATTTCTGTCAATGCATTATTGGGAAACAGCCGGGAAATGTTGCATGGCATACTTAGCAGAAGCCTGTGCTCTACTTGTATATGCAGAAAAGGCCTTCGATAAAGTTCTCTGGAGTCATTTGTTTTATAACCTAGAACAATTTAGAATCGCGGGTAACTTTACATGAGCGTTGAACGCACTATACACCGCCACTCAGGCGGCTATATTGGTTAATGGTATTCCATCGCGACCATTTGCCTTAGGTAGAGGCACAAGGCAGGGGTGCCCATTGTGACCCCTCCTTTTTGATCTTGCACTGGAACCCCTGGTCGCAAAAATCCGTCAAAATACTGACGGTCTCAAAATAGGAAACAATACACTACACCTGTCACTCTTCGCAGATGACATGGTGTTATATGTGCAAAATCCCAGATTGAATATCCCCCTATTGATGAATATTATTAAGGAATTTGGCCTAATTTTGGGCTATAAGGTCAATACAGATAAGACCGAGCTAATATGGCTTTCCCATGCTAATGACATCCCTGACCTCCACTACGACTTTAAGTTGGCAGGAAATTCCTTTAAATACCTGGGAATTAGGCTCTCAAGGAATCCAGCAGATTGGTATAATGCTAACTACACACCCCTTAAAAGAGTTGCATCAGATCTTACCACCCACTGGGTTAAATTGCCATTATCTATCTCTGGTAGGATAGGACTTATCAAGATGGTACTTTTCCCCAAATTACTTTATGTCATGCAGATGTTGCCAATATTGTTACATAAGACAGATTTGAGCTTCTGGAGGTCGCTCTTCCTCTCTTTTATATGGGCCAATAAAAAACATAGGATACACTAAGTTAGAATGATGAGCACAATAGATTCAGGTGGTATGTCTGTTCCAAATGTGGAACTATACTGTTGGGGAGCGCAAGCAAAATATGTACATGACTGGATGACAGGAGGGTCCCATTTTACAATACCTGACCTGGAACAGTATGTTGTTCAACCCTTGTCACTGGTTACCACATTTGACAGTAGCCAAAACAGACAAAATATTGGCTAATTACTCCCTCCTCCAGCAACCCCTCAGAGCATGGAGGAAACTTTGTGATAAACTAAAATGCAAACATGAACTCATTAAATACATCCCGCTGCAGGGAAACCCAGACTTCCTACCCGGAATGACTACACAGACATTCAAGACTTGGAAATCTCTTGGAATAGATAGAGTATCAAAAATGCTGGAGGGGGATGGGAAAACCATTGGTACTTTTGCCCACCTACAAGAGGCCTATGCATTACCGCGCAAATCATTTTGCTTATCTGCAGGCAAAACACTACATCACTAAGTTGATTGGCTTGACAACTAGCCCTAGGGAAGCTAAGGGGGCAGCCCACATATGCCATTTATACACACAGGGGTCCACATCCATCTCCCCAATCTATAGGCTGCTGCAAGTCCCTGACAATGCATGCACGTTAGAACATATTAGTACAGGTTCCGGTTCCGGTGGGAGGAGCCTCGCACCGCTCGTGGTAACTGAGCGTGTATGCTGAGGGCTCGTACTGCACTTCTCCCTGCCATATGCCCGTTGTTGGAGTGGGACTTCTTCCTAGGGCAACCGCACTAGTCAGAGGTGCTTGTGGCGGAACTGTGGAACAAGCAAAGTGGCTCAGTTGCAAGAGCCGAATTCGGAAGCACAAGCGAGGCACAAGAATCGATCTCTCAAGACTGCCCAAATCGACCTGATTCACAGAGAGGGCGACGGTAGCAGAGCCCGAGAGACACAGAGGGCATAGGAGGTCGGAAGTGTACAGAGTGGGGCGGCGACCCCAGAGGCCAAGAACCGCGGAGGAGGTTGTGGGAGGCCAGACCAACGTCAAAAGATCAAGGGGCCGGTCAAGACGGAGCTGAAGCTCTGAGCCGGAGATACTACCCTGCTGCAGAAACTGCCAGCCGCAAGCCACACGGAGGGTCAGCGGTAGTTATAACAGAACAGGCTGGCAAACAGGTGGTTGAATGCCACGCTCTAGGTGATAATTGCAGTTGGATATAGGAGCCGCAACGCAACAAACCGTAAGTCGCACGAGGGTTGGAACGGTACCTACCTTAGTCCAGGTTACAAGCGGCCCAGCGGATGGTTGATTGCCACACCCCAGTTGACAGAGACCACACCAGGAATATCCAAAGGAACTGAGCAAGTATCTTAGAAGTGATTAAGATATTTTAGCTGTGCACGAGTTTTCCTTTTTCCACTTCTCACTACTCTAGCCAAAAGTGTTACTAACTATATAAAGCATCATATTCTACACTATATAAAATAACGGTTGCTAAACTTCCTACAAAAGGAACTTTCTATACCCAAAAAAAAAAAAAGGAGAAGAAAAAGGAAGAGAAGAGAGGAAGAGGGGAAAGAAAGGAGAAAGAGTATAAGCAGAAAAAATGTAAGAACTTTCCTCAAGGAACTTTGCTTAAGCTCTAAGACAATCACTTTAATGTGTGTGTCACTGATTTAAACTACAAGAGGGCATAATAAGTGTTTAATAAATGTGGTGACAACACGCATGGTTTAAGATAGGGCTGTGGTAGGCTGCACAGATCAAGCAAAGAAAAAGATCTTCTCTTATAGTATAAATTGTTTGAATGTTGCTTATACCTTTATTTCTACTGCTGAATGTTATGTTATAAAAAATTATTTGCATTGATTGCTATGTTAGAAGAGGCCTGAAGGGGTCTAAAGGCTTTGCATATTAGACTACATAAAAAGAATATATATCCTAGAAGGGTCTGCTATGAAATTTTTATAGGCTAGCAAATAAATTGCCATGTTAGCTGGGATTTGCAAATAACTTTCCAGTAAGAACTTAATTGCTGCAAAAAAAAAAAAAAGTAGTATCTTTTCACTTTACTCTCTCACAATTAGTGGTTCAGCAAGGTAACTTTGGCTAAAGGCTTTAGTTTAAATTATTTCCAGCTATAATTTTTTCTAAGGCTAAAAAGATATAAGGTTATATAGCTCTGTTTAAGGACAGCGGGGAAACTTTAATTTTAAGTTTTTTTTTTTTTTTGATGCACGGAATATGTTTTTTTGATTAATGCAAGGCTAATTTTCGACCCTACCCAGAAATATAGTCACATAGTTGTTTTTTTTTTTTTTTTTTTTTACACACACACAGATCACTTTTGTTGGTTTTGTTTTATTCACTTTCTCACATATATGGGTATGTACTCCTATCCTGTATTAAATAGTTCATAATATTATCTCACCCTCACCTACACTATACAGGGGAAATATAAAGGGAAGGAAAAAAAAGAAAAAGAGAAAAGGTAATAAAAAAGAAAAAAAAACACAGGTACATAAGTGTCACGGTTCACAGTACATGGACAAATATATCACTCACAATAAACACCATTCCCCGGCTATGCCCGCCAAACCAAAAGATAGAAGAACAAGAACATCTGAAACACATCTAGACAGTGCCTTAGAACTTACAACACCTAAAAATGATACTCAGCCCCTGCTAGCCCAAATGTCTGAAATTTTTTTGCCACAGTTCGAAATGCTTAAAAATCAAATGGCAAATGATTTAAACAATTCTCTACCCGCCTCACTGAAGTGGAGGAGAGAGTGTCCAGTAATGAAGACATATTATATAAACAAGAAAAAAGCATAGCAGATAATAGCAAAATACTGACCACATTGCAAGACAAAATACATGAATTAGAAGATCGTTCAAGACGAAACAATTTAAAAATTATTGGCCTCCCAGAGAATGAGGACTATCTAGACCTTATAACCTTTGCTAGTTCCACATTACCTCTCGCTCTGGGTATTTCTATTGATAAAGCCCCCATTGTAGTTGAAAGGGCACATCGATTAGGTACAAATAGAAGTAACATGAGAGAAAATTATAACAGACCTGTCCTAATAAAGTATTT
The DNA here is from genome assembly GCF_027579735.1 of Bombina bombina. NCBI lineage: Eukaryota > Metazoa > Chordata > Amphibia > Anura > Bombinatoridae > Bombina > Bombina bombina. The sequence continues at coordinate 718,355,391 of NC_069503.1, forward strand.
AAGTTATCAAGATAAGATTAATATCTTAAGAGCATATAGGAAACTAGGGAATTTTTTTCTGGGCCAAGTAAAAATTCTGATGTTCCAAGATTATGCTAGCGAAACCTCAATGAAAAGAAAAGATCTGGCCCCATATTGTTCTAAACTAATCAATGCAGGACTTAAGGCTAGATTAATGTACCCTGCCAGAATAGTCTTGGAGGAAGCAGGAGGAAATATCATTATAAATAATATAGCCGAAGCTAGAGAAATTTGCAAAACGCGACAAATATCTTGAATATAATAAAGGTTATCTTTGTTTTTTTCTGTACTTTATCTAGGACTTTTAAGCAAATGTTTCCGAGTTCGAAAATGTTTTTAATACTTAGGGAGTTTTATTGTTTTTTCTCTTTTCTTTTTTTTTCCTTTTTTTTCTTCTTTTTTTTTTTTCTTTCTCTCTCTTTTTTTTTTCTCCCGCTTGCCTCTCCTCTGCCTCTCCCTCTCTTGCACTCGCTACCACCCTCCTCCTCCTCCAAACATATACAAAGTTTAAATTGCGTATTAGAGGGGTACTAATACACTCAGACAAATAAGATGAGGATGATTAAGTTCGTTTCATGGAACATAGGTGGGATCACGTCACCTAAAAAGAGGAAGTTAGTGATTAAGCATCTTGCCAAACTGAATCCTGATATAGCATGGGTGCAGGAAACACACCTCAAAAGTATTGAAGCGCAGAAACTTAAGTGCAAATGGGTTGGACAAGTTATAGCATCAGATTGTGCCGGGAGGAAAAGAGGGGTTGCTTTCTTAATTAGCAAGGATCTGGAATATAGAATTCATGATATACAACTAGATGTCAATAATAGATGGATTATCCTTAACATAGAAATTTTTAATGTAAAATATGTACTGTGTAATGTTTATGGCCCTAACACCTCAGACCAATTGTTTTGGAATGATATAATTGCAAGATTAATTCTGCATGAATCACCCAATGTAATATTAGCGGGTGACTTCAATCTAACCCCAATACCTTCATTGGATAGATTCCCTTATAAGCAGAGGGGTAGGTCAATACAGAATTCTAGACTGTTTTTCCAAATATGCAAGGAATTAAAACTTCACAACATATGGCGTATCCACCACCCTGCGGGCAAAAGCTTCACCTGCGAGTCACATGCGCACAGATCCTTCTCCCGTATTGATTTTTTCTTAATTTCTAATGCTCTTTTGAGAGATGATGTGAGTGCAGAAATCGGTGAAATCATATTATCGGACCATGCCATATTAACGTTATCAGTAGGGAATAGAGAAAGCCAGGGGATCAAAGGAAATAATTTTTATTTTCCAAAGTATATGATAAATGATAAAGCATTTCAAATGTGGATAAAGAGCAAGTGGCGTGAGTATTGTATAAATAATCAAGGTTATGCGAATAATTATGAGGTGTTTTGGGAGGCAGCAAAGGCCTTTCTAAGAGGGGAGATCAAACTATACATGGTCAGCAAAAAAAAAAAGATTAGGGCTCGGGAAAATCAATTGACAAAAACGGTCTCGAGGGCATATCAAAACTATATAAATAATCCATTAAAAAAGTACTGGGATAAGTATCATAGTGCACGCCAAGAAAGAGATTTATTTATGGCTGCAAAAAATATACAGCAGGAAGCTAGAATGAGCGCTATTTATGGCGGACGCTATGGGAAATCTGTTAAATATTTGGCTAGGCTAGACAAAGCTAGGAACCAGAAGAATGTGATCGGGAATATTAGTTGGGGAGGTCAGAACTTCACCCAAACGAACGATATTAGTAAGGTTTTCCTAGATTATTATAAGAACATATATGCTGCCAAAATTATAGATACAGAAGCAAGTAAGATATTCTGGGATAAGATTGAGTGTCCACAGATTACACCAGAGCAAGCTAAGTCAATAAATGATCCCATATCGTTAGCCGAAGTCATAAAAGCAATTGAAGATTCTAAACTTGGAAAAGCTCCCGGGCCTGATCAAATACCCGCGGAGTTCTATAGAATGTTGAAGACAGATATAGCACCCATACTGACTTGTTTATTTAACTCATATTTCATAGATGGGAAAATAATGTCTCGATTTTTCTCCACGTCGATCATAACCCTTATCCCAAAAAAAGACAAAATCTTATCAGATCCAGGGTCATACAGACCTATCTCTCTGTTGAATACAGACTATAAACTATTAACAGTAATAATTGCAAATCGTTTGAAGGAAATACTATGTAAAAGTATACATCAAGATCAGGCCGGTTTTATGTATGATAGATCACCAACAAAAAACATTCGTAAAACATATATGCTAATAGAATATTTTTGGAACAAATTGCATAAGGAAAAACCAGCGTATCATGATGATCTTGCTATGGTTGTGGTCGACGCGGAGAAGGCATTTGACTCTATAATATGGGAACATTTGTATACTTCCCTTGAAAAGTTTGGCTTCTCAGGTAAATTGATTGAATTCATTAAAGCCATATACAACTACCCCATCTCTTCGATACTGGTTAACAATACTCAATCAGATTTTTTCAGATTAGAGAAGGGAACGCGCCAGGGGTGTCCCTTATCACCCCTCCTATTTAATGTGGCCATTGAGCCACTAGCAATTTATCTCAGACAAGAATTGGAGGGAATAAAGATTGGATCTCAGAAGTTTGTGCTTGCCTTATATGCTGATGATCTACTTCTCTATTTCCAACAAACACATAGAAATATCCCTACTGCGTTCAAGGCATTAGATTTATTTAGTAGTATTTCGGGCTATAAAGTCAATACGCTTAAATCAGAGATTCTATGGATATACAAAAACATGGATAGCAAGAAACAATATGAGCTAAGAGAGGTTACGCAGATTAGATATCTAGGAATCATGTTACATAAAGATCCTAATTGTTGGTATAGACTTAACTTTACACCCTTCTTTTCACGACTTAAAAGCAAGTTGCAAAGATGGGCACTACTCCCTATTTCCTTGTCTGCTAAAATAGCTATGATTAAATCTATCCTATTCCCTCAGATAATTTATATTATGAATAATTTACCATTATTCATTAAGGTAAAAGACATTAAAATATTCAATCAATTATGTGCTAAATTTCTTTGGAGCAAGTTGCGACACATGATAGCCATTAAAAAATTGTCACAACTGAGGGAACATGGGGGGCTAGCTTTCCCGGACATTAGATTATATAACATGGCCATCTTGGCTCGGAATGCGGTGGATTGGCTTCTGTCAACCGAGGTACTAACTAACTTAACTCTGGAAGAGAGCTTAATATATCCGTTTGCATGTAAAGCAATTTTACATTGCACTCTTATAGAACTCCCAGACAGCACCAAAAGGTTTATCAGTATATACAACGTGATTAAAGCATGGCAAATGACATGTAAATATCTTAAAATTAATTTTTCTATTTCCCCCTATCTTCCGATCAGAGGGAACCCCGAGTTTATAGCCGGATGCGACTATCAGGTATTTAAAGAATGGGCGGATAAAGGATTTGACAAATTTCTACAAGTCTTTGACCAAAGGTTTAATTTAAGAACCTTTGAGAGTATTGCTAGAGAATTTGATCTCCCCAAGAAGGAGAGCTTTTTCGCATATCTCCAGCTACGCCACTTTGCTAACAAGAAAGCTAAGTTAGGGAATTGGCCAGTAGGTTTTAAACAAATTGGAGACTATATCAATATATACAAGCAAGGAAAGCACTCAATATCATTATTATACAAAATTTTATTGGCAAAACAAGGTCAATTAAATAATGAACAATATATAGGTTATTGGGCAAAACATTTCCCAGAACTTAACGGGGATCACATTAAGAAGGGTATCCAATGGCTGATTAAAGCCACCCTCCATTCCTCTTGGCACGAATCTTTTCTAAAATTACTTAACAATGCCTATATTTCGCCAAAAAGATTGGCAGCATGGTCTTCAGAAAGCTCGGGAATATGCCACAAATGCTCAATGCCTAGGGCTGATCTGATGCATTGTTTCTGGTTATGCCCCAAAATAAGGCAATTTTGGCAGAAGGTTAACTTTTGGCTAAATAAATTTTGCCCTGAACAGTTAGTCCTGGAACCTATAAACATTTTTTTTCTAAACATAACAGCCCAGAACTATGATTTGGTCAATACTATTATACTTATAGGTCGGAATTTAATTCTAAGAAATTGGAAGCAGACCAGAACAATACCTTTTAAGATTTTCCTAGAAGCAGTAAGACAACAGATCATATTCGAACAATATAATGTGTCAAACCTACACAATAAACCAACCCAACGCTTTTTCAATAAATGGGAAAATATTATCCAGACATATACACTTCCCATGCAATATATACTTACTAAGGCATTCCACAAAACAGACTACTTTGAAGGTCTGATATTAAGAGAACTATTTCCAGTATCCTGGCTTTGAAAAATTGGGGGACTCTTAGATTATAAGACACCTTTACGTGGCGTGGTGGAGGAGGAGGTGGCTTTTTTTTTTTTTTTTTTTTTTCTTTTTCTCTTTCTTCTTTTTTCCGATCTGGTTAATGAGAACAAAATGTAATAATTGTATTTAGACGCAACACAGCATTTTGGTTTTTTTTCTTCCTTTTTTTTTTTTAGCCTACTTACAATGTTTATTTACTGTGTGATGTCCATAAGGTAATGGGCACGGAACCTGGTTATTATCTAGGCATAAATGCTAGATATTTATCTTTTTATTTCTGTATACATGATTGGAAAAAAAAATCTTTCTTACCCTGCGTGGTGCAAAATATGAGCAAATGAGCTCTGTTACAGTTATATTGATACTGATGGAAAAATAAATAAACATATTAAAAAAAAAGAACATATTAGTACAGGGGTCACCAACCTTTCGGATCTCAGGGACCACTATTCTCACAATTTTGAATCCCGTGGACCACTAACATGATTTTCTTTTTTAAAGGTACAAACTTGTATACTACACACACACACACATATATATATATATATATATATATATATATACGCATACTGTACATAACTAGTATAACCATAGCTAAGTTTACATTATGTATATATTTACACATTTTTAAGAATTATTTTTGGAATTAACTGACTGAATGACAGAACTGAGAGAATACTTCCAAATGACAGATGAAGGGTGAGTGCCAACTATGTTTAAAGGGACTGCAAAATTTCTAAGTTTCCTCCCCAGTTAGGAATTATTCAAAACTACTTATGATCATGGACAGAAATTGGAGTCATGATGTAAGTCCATCTGAAGGAATTAGGAAAAATACTACAAAGAGACAGGTAAAGGAAAGAAATATACTTTATTTCCACTATTTTAAGCCAAGACTATAACAACCTCTGCTGGCTTTAGAATGGAAACATCTTTCTCTGATAAGCGTTCCGGGCAGGAGGAGTTAAAAATACAATCTAGCTATGCAAGTTGCGCATTACTACGCAATGTGCGTAGGAAGATTGTAATTTAACTTCTCCTCTGTCGGTTTTCACTGATGTCCAGCTAGGCACTGATGTCTAGCTGGAGTTTCGGCGTAATGAGGGTGACACCATCAGAGGAGATTAATTCCTGCTTGATGGTGTCATGGACGACCAACATCTTCTTGTGGACCACCAGTGGTCCATGGACCACTGGTTGGCGACTGATGTATTAGTACAAAATGGTCTGGGTTACTGAACACTCCCGTCTCTAAGGAACAGACTCAAAACAGTATACAAAAAGTCAGAAAGGCTACACTGTCAATGGATCTCAGAGAGTCACATTCTAAATTGCTTGAATTGGCCTATGTCACTCCTAAACTTTATAGAAAATGGGAAAATAATACCACAGGGAATTACCCTAGATGCTCACAGACTCAGGCAGATCTGATACATATGATCTGGGCCTGTCCCAAGCTGACAAGGTTTTGGGGTATGGTGCATCACTGGTTGTGAACCCTCAATATTCCGGTTGACTCACTCACATTACAGAAGATTACGCTCATGGAATGCCCTGGCCTAAATAGGAACGCAACAATTTTCACATATAATACCATCCTTTTAGCTAGAAAACTTACAGTATATTCAGGAATTGGTTGAGCAGAGAGGCCCCAACATTGCCGCAAATAAAGACTGAGATACATACACAACTACTTTACGAACAAGCGGACACTGTGGGGGACATTTTTAATCACACGGCCCATTTTATGAAAAAATGGGCAGTGTACATACAGACTCTAGACACCTCCCAACATGTAAGGATACTATATCCTATACGTAACTCGGAATATATACTGGAAGCACAGCTTAGAGGGGATTGGATACTAGATTTCGAGGAGTAAATGCTACTTAAGTGCGAGACTGCAAGTGTGGAGGTTGAGATGAGACAGGAATCTGACACCCTGGAGGAGGAGAAGGCCGGCTGGCCAAAGTGTATATTTGTAAAATGTGAAGGACATTCACTGTTGATACTTGACTTATTGATTATTATATTTTTCTTTCTATTTTTGTACACTGCGATTAACAAAGATGTATAATGTTGAACCCCACACAGTGAGGTGCTAAGTTTATGTCCTTTTCATGGAATAAATGAAGAATTAAAAAAAAAAAATGTGCCCCAGTTGTCCCCAAAATAAAGTGGAAAGTTCCTTTTATTTAAAAAAATATATATATATAAGCATCTTTATGTTTTTTGTCTGAAGCAGTTGTAAGGGGTTAAAGTGAGGGGATGTAGGGTGCAATTTAGAATGATCAGTACCAAAACAGGTGCCTAATCAATACTAACATCTGTGGCGCTGAAAAACAGCTAAACTATAAACTTCAAGATCAATGTAGGAGGAATTTAAGAAAATTATATTATTTCATCAGTTACACCCTTAATATATATAAACTATTAAAAAAAAAACATACACCGCATTGTCAGTGCATATTCAATCACTATAAAATACTTCAAAAACAATTTCATAAAAAAAAACAAAAATTCATATAACACATACAATAGTGGCATAAAAATAAATTAATAAATACAAAGAGGAATGGTTTATAGTTGAAACCTTACACACATAGGGGCCTATCTATCAAGCTCCGAGTGGAGCTTGAGGGCCAGTTATGAAGCAGCGCTCTAAAGACCGCTGCTCTATAACCCTGTCCGCCTGCTCTGATGAGGCGGACAGGAATCGGCGGAATTCAACCCAAAATACAATCGGGTTGATTGACACTCCCTGCTTGGCCGCGATTCAGCAGGGGGCGGCGTTGCACCACCAGCTCTTGCGAGCTGCTGGTGCAATGCTGAATATGGAGAGCGTATTGCTCTCCGCATTCAGCGAGATATTGCGGACCTAATTCGCACTGTCGGATCAGGTCCGCAAGACGGCCTCATATACGGCTAGATTTAGAGTTGGGCGGTAGCCGTCAAAACCAGCATTAGAGGCTCCTAACTGGTTTTTACCGCCCTCTGATATTTGGAGTCAGTCAGGAAAGGGTCTAACGCTCACTTTAAAGCCGCAAATTTTCCATACCGCAGATCCCCCTACGCCATTTGCGTATCCTATCTTTTCAATGGGATCTTTCTAACGCCGGTATTTAGAGTCGTGGCTGAAGTGAGCGTTAGAAATCTAACGACAAAACTCCAGCCGCAGAAAAAAGTCAGTAGTTAAGAGCTTTCTGGGCTAACGCCGGTTTATAAAGCTCTTAACTACTGTGCTCTAAAGTACACTAACTCCCATAAACTACCTATGTACCCCTAAACCGAGGCCCCCCCACATCGTCGCCACTCTATTAAATTTTTTTAACCCCTAATCTGCCGCTCCGTACACCGCTGCCAGCTACATTATCCCTATGTACCCCTAATCTGCAGCCCCTAATCCCGCCAACACCTATATTATATTTATTAACCCCTAATCTGCCCCCCCCAACGTCGCCGCCACCTACCTACACTTATTAACCCCTAATCTGCCGAGCGGACCGCCCCGCTACTATAATAAAGTTATTAACCCCTAATCCGCCTCACTCCCGCCTCAATAACCCTATAATAAATAGTATTAACCCCTAATCTGCCCTCCCTAACATCCCCGACACCTAACTTCAAGCATTAACCCCTAATCTGCCAACCGGAGCTCACCGCTACTATAATACATTTTTTAACCACTAAAGCTAAAAAAATATTTACAAACATTAGAAAAATATTACAACAATTTTAAACTAATTACACCTACTCTAAGCCCCCTAATAAAATAACAAAGCCCCCAAAATAAAAAAATGCCCTACCCTATTCTAAATTAAAAAAGTTCAAAGCTCTTTTACCTTACCAGCCCTGAAAAGGGCCATTTGCGGGGCATGCCCCAAAGAATTCAGCTCTTTTGCCTGTAAAAAAAAACATACAATACCCCCCCCAACATTACAACCCACCACCTACATACCCCTAATCTAACCCAAACCCCCCTTAAATAAACCTAACACTAAGCCCCTGAAGATCTCCCTACCTTGTCTTCACCTCACCGGGTTCAGCGATCGGTCCAGAAGAGGGTCCGAAGTCTTGATCCAAGCGGCGGCTGAAGAACTCCATCATCGGGCTGAAGTCGGAAGTCCATCATCGGGATGAAGTCTTCTATCAAGCCGCATCTTCAATCTTCTTTCTTCCGGAGCGGAGCCATCTTCTTCCCAGCCGACGCGGAACATCTTCTTCAACCGACGCCTACTCGCCGAATGACGGTTCCTTTAAATGACGTCATCCAAGATGGCGTCCCTCGAATTCCGATTGTTCAGATCAGCCAATAGAATGCGAGCTCAATCTGATTGGCTGATTGGATCAGCCAATCGGATTGAACTTGAATCTGATTGGCTGATTCCATCAGCCAATCAGAATATTCCTACCTTAATTCCGATTGGCTGATAGAATCCTATCAGCCAATCGGAATTCGAGGGACGCCATCTTGGATGACGTCATTTAAAGGAACCGTCATTCGGCGAGTAGGCGTCGCTTGAAGAGGTTGGATCCGTGTCGGCTGGGAAGAAGATGGCTCCGCTCCGGAAGAAAGAAGATTGAAGATGCGGCTTGATAGAAGACTTCATCCCGATGATGGACTTCCGACTTCAGCCCGATGATGGAGTTCTTCAGCCGCCGCTTGGATCAAGACTTCGGACCCTCTTCTGGACCGATCGCTGAACCCGGTGAGCTGAAGACAAGGTAGGGAGATCTTCAGGGGCTTAGTGTTAGGTTTATTTAAGGGGGGTTTGGGTTAGATTAGGGGTATGTGGGTGGTGGGTTGTAATGTTGGGGGGGGGTGGTATTGTATGTTTTTTTTTTATCAGGCAAAAGAGCTGAATTCTTTGGGGCATGCCCCGCAAAGGGCCCTTTTCAGGGCTGGTAAGGTAAAAGAGCTTTGAACTTTTTTAATTTAGAATAGGGTAGGGCATTTTTTTATTTTGGGGGGCTTTGTTATTTTATTAGGGGGCTTAGAGTAGGTGTAATTAGTTTAAAATTGTTGTAATATTTTTCTAATGTTTGTAAATATTTTTTTATTTTTTGTAACTTAGTTCTTTTTTATTTTTTGTACTTTAGTTAGTTTATTTCATTGTAGTTATTTGTAGGTATTTTATTTAATTAATTTATTGATAGTGTAGTGTTAGGTTTAATTGTAGGTAATTGTAGGTAGTTTATTTAATTAATTTATTGATAGTGTAGTGTTAGGTTTAATTGTAACTTAGGTTAGGATTTATTTTACAGGTAATTTTGTAATTATTTTAACTATTTTAGCTATTAAATAGTTATTAACTATTCAATAGCTATTGTACCTGTTTAAAATAATTACAAAGTTGCCTGTAAAATAAATATTAATCCTAAAATAGCTACAATATAATTATAATTTATATTGTAGCTATATTAGGGTTTATATATTTAACTTAGGGGGGTGTTAGTGTTAGGGTTAGACTTAGCTTTAGGGGTTAATAAATGTATTAGACTAGCAGCGAGATCCGATCGGCAGATTAGGGGTTAATTATTGTAGGTAGCTGGCGGTGACGTTGTGGGGGGCAGATTCGGGGTTAATACATATAATATAGGGGTCGGCGGTGTTAGGGGCAGCAGATTAGGGGTACATAGGGATAACGTAGCTGGCGGCGGTATACGGAGCGGCAGATTAGGGGTTAAAAAAATATGCAGGTGTCAGCGATAGCGGGGGCGGCAGATTAGGGGCTAATAAGTGTAAGGTTAGGGGTGTTTAGACTCAGGGTTCATGTTAGGGTGTTAGGTGCAGACGTAGGAAGTGTTTCCCCATAGGAAACAATGTAGCTGCGTTAGGAGCTGAACGCTGCTTTTTTGCAGGTGTTAGGTTTTTTTTCAGCTCAAACAGCCCCATTGTTTTCTATGGGGGAATCGTGCACGAGCACGTTTTTGAAGCTGGCCGCGTCCGTAAGCACCGCTGGTATCGAGAGTTACAGTGGAGTTAAAATATGCTCTACGCTCCTTTTTTGGAGCCTAACGCAGCCATTCTGTGAACTCTAAATACCAGCGGTATTTAAAAGGTGCGGGGGAAAAAAAGCACGCGTAGCTAACGCACCCCTTTGGCCGCAGAACTCTAAATCTAGCCGATAGTGTAGTAAACCAAAAAATCAGTCTCTTATTGTATTATTCAAACAATATGTTGAAACACAGTTTGTGAAAAAGTCACTTTGTTATTAGAAATGCTCCGGCATTACAGATGATTCCTATGCGGGAGAGAAAACAAGAGAAGAGAAACTTGTCACAAGCAAGAAGATAGTTCCAAATGAGGTAATTAACGTCTTACAGCAGTTGGTGTCAGACGGTTCCCACAGTGTGGTCTAAGTTTTCATTCTTTGCTCCTTGCAGCAGGACACTTGTTATTTTAACACAAACAACTGTGCAAATCTGGAAAAGGACGCTTGGCACTTTCAGCAATACCGCCGTTTGGGGTTCAGATAGTATCAGTGTGTGAGTAATATCAAGTATGGATCCTCAGATGGATCAAAAAGGGAATGTAGGGCGTTAGAAAAAAAACGGCACTGAAAAGTGCCTTTACATTGACGACTATGGGGACTCCGTTTTTACTTTAAATATATATATATATTTACGTGTTAATATGTGTATATAGCCATATAAACACTAATATATATGTATATATGTATATATTCATATACATATATATATTTTTAATTTGCTGCCCAGCGCTGCATGACTTACACCCTGCTCTGCGATATGGTCTTTGATGTGTCTCACGGCATGAGAACGAGGCTCCCATTGGAGCCTATAGAAGTGCACTCTCATGAGAGAAAGGCTTCCAGGCAATGCGTTTGCATTGCATTTAACTTGTAATACCAGCGCACATTTGCGTGTGCTGGTATTACTGAGTAGAGAACAAATTTCATGCTCGCGAAAGGGCAATTTTGCTGGATGACGATTTTTTTTTTTAATAGGATCAGCATTGTGCATGAAGAATACTAAAGATTACAGCAAAATCAGTCAACTGAGAGGAACATTGCTAAATTGGTATTGAATAATATAAATTTGAATTTTCAAAGTCCTTTAAATAAATTCCGATTTCAAATGCACCCAAGGGTACATGTTAAATGTTACTTTTATGTCCCCTTAACATTTCTGCTTTCCTCTCCTCCATATCTAGTGACTGAAAGATGTTTTAGTTTTTCTATGCTCTTTATTCTTGCATTCTTAGGAACAATATAAATATTAAACTTTGTTGTGATGACAGCTTCACATTTTAAGAAGTGGTATACATAAATATTAGTGCACTCATGTAAGTAACGGCTGTAATAATTACTGAAAAATGCTAAGCCGATAGTATCTGCCCGGATTCCAATAGCGTGACTTAACTGTTGCATGGGATATAAATATCCCTTGTCAGTTGCAAGAAAATCTAATAGCAACATTTGCATATAGGATTTGCTGATGGTATAAGTTGAAGTGAGAGAAAATGTCTGAGTTGCGTTAAAGGTCAAATGTTGTCCTCTGTAAGAATGATGAATGTGCTATGACATAAAGAAATAGGTTACATATCAGTTAAACAAACCAACACTAGGTTCACACACAATACAGCTTAGTTAAGCATTAATAAGACATTATAGTCATTACTGATGATAGATAGATAGATAGATAGATAGATAGATAGATAGATAGATAGATAGATAGATAGATGATAGATAGATAGATAGATAGATAGATAGATAGATGATAGATAGATAGATAGATAGATAGATAGATAGATGATAGATAGATAGATAGATAGATGTCATAATACAACTAATACATGCAACTATAGGTAGTTTTATATCATTTTAATACTTTTGTATCCATAGTACCCTCAAAAAGGTAGGAAAGCGTTGTCATCAGAAAGGTAATATTTGTTGTTTTAAATAAATATAGACTGTTATTTGCATTTTAGAACACACAAAAAAAACTAAAGACACAGGCAGTGAAGATTGTAGGGAAAATAGTCATTTTTGATCATTTTAACTCATTTAAAAACATCTATTAAAAAGATTTCAGAATAAGTTTGAGTTTTGGAATTCTGGATTTGAGGATTGGTACCTGTATTTTATATCTGTCACTATTGTTTGCAAGCTTTTGTAATATCTGTGTAAACCCCGTTATTTACCGTGTAAAGTTCTTATACAAAACCATAAAATAATTTATTCACCACATTGGGCTCCATTTATGAAGCAGCAGATGAGACTCATCGTTTCTGGCTCACCTGAAACGGAAGTTAAGAAGCGGTGATAAGACAGCTGCTCCTTAACCTGAAATCATCCCGATCCAATGCGATCAAGATGATTGACAGCCCCTGCTAGCGGGCCATTGGCTGCCAGCGGGCAGCATTGCACAAGCATTTCACCAGAAATGCTTGTGCAATGATAAATGCGGACAACGTATGCTGTCTGCATTTATCAATGTCGAGTGGACACTTAATACATTTACCCTATTGAGTTGACCCTGGTATGTATATTATATATGTACCATTGCTTAAATAACATCAGTGGAATGCTATGATCTCTCAACCCAATTACAACAATAAACAGATCCATATTATATTTCCCACTGAAATTAAACAAATCTTTTTTTCCAGCACCAGAATACCCCAACGCTTGTCTACCAGACTGTGCATACTAGAAACAGCTACAGATTGACTTCTTGTTGTCTGAATACCTGTGCATTATCTTGCTTACTTACTGGACTGTGTTCTTAGAAATTGCAACAGTTACTTACTGAATAGCAGTGCATTACTTAGCTTAGATTCTTGATTACACCTTAGTGTATTGATTTGCATGGTCTCTAATCCCTTTTTATGGACTTCTGTTAAAGGGATATGAAACCTTTATATATATATATATATATATATATATATATATATATATATATATATATATATATATATATATATATGTATACACCTTTATTTTTATACTGGCAGACTTTCTGCCAGCACTTAAGATGGCGGTAACAATTGTAAAGTTGAGGAGGGAAGAGAGCTGCTTGAGGGGGGTCAGGGAAGAATCAGAGGGTGGGATGTGTCGCTATTTCTGAACAAAGGGGATCCCAGAGAAGCATTTACATCCATTTGTGGCATAATTGCACAAGATGTTTGTAAATAATTTCAGTGAGAAACCTAAAGTTAGTGAAAAAGTTAACGATTTTTTTTATTTGAACGCATTTGGCGGTGAAGTAGTGGCATGAAATATACCAAAATGGGCCTAGATCAATACTTTGTGTTGTTTACTACACTACACTAAAGCTAAAATTAACCCTACAAGCTCCCTACAAGCTACCTAATTAACCCCTTCACTGCTGGGCATAATACAAGTGTGGTGCGCAGCGTCATTTAACGGCCTTCTAATTACCAAAAAACAACACCAAAGCCATATATGTCTGCTATTTCTGAAAAAAGGGGATCCCAGAGAAGCATTTACAGCCATTTGTGCCACAATTGCACAAGCTGTTTGTAAATAAATTCAGTGAGAAAGCTAACGTTTGTGAAAAAAATTAAAAAAAATTTTTTTTATCGCATTTGGCGGTGAAATGGTGCACTCATTTGCAATACCTAGACTCATCTATATGAAAGAGAACTTTTCTGTGTGCAATAATTAACCCCTGTCTATGTGCAATAATTAACACTTGGCTGTGTGGTATATGAATTGACTCTTGTGAGCGTGCATCTGCTCAACTTGCTTTTGCTTTTACCTTTGAGTGTTATATTGCTATGTTTTTGTGAAGTGTGATTTTTTAACTATTATTGCGCATATTAATCAACTGTTCTTATTTTAAAATACCTCTTTTTTCTATATTAATTCACCTTCACCCACTAACATGTCCCATCTCCCTCCTTCATTTATTATTTTATTATTTACTCTGATTTATTTTTTTTTCAAATGAATTTTGTATTTTAGGAATTTTGTACTCTATGAATTTTGAAACTTTTACAGATTTTTTATATATTATGCACATTTTGTCTATATAAATTGTAACTACTTGAGTGGCAGTAAAATATCAAATAGATATTATATATTTAATTTTTTTGTTCTAATTATCAATTAAATTTATTGTACCCACCCGTATAGTTTTAGCTTCAGACTCAGGTTTTATCTGATCTTTAGCGCAGGAAGATTATTTATTTAGATACAATTAACCCTACAAGCTACCTAATTAACCCCTTCACTGCTGGGCATAATACAAGTGTGGTGCGCAGCGTCATTTAACGGCCTTCTAATTACCAAAAAACAACACCAAAGCCATATATGTCTGCTATTTCTGAAAAAAGGGGATCCCAGAGAAGTATTTACAGCCATTTGTGCCACAATTGCACAAGCTGTTTGTAAATAATTTCAGTGAGAAACCTAACGTTTGTGAAAAATTTTTTTTTTTTTTTTTTATCGCATTTGGCGGTGAAATGGTGGCATCAAATATACTAAAATGGGCCTAGATCAATACTTTGGGTTGTCTACTAAATAAAAATATATACATGTGAAGGGTAATTCAGGAATCAGGGATTCCTGACAGATATCAGTGTTCCAATGTAACTATCGCTAGTTTTTTTGGGGGGGGGGGATATGGCTTGGAAATAACAAAGTGCTACTTTTATTTATTGCCCTATAACTTGCAAAAAAAAAAAGCAAAGGACATGTAAACATTGGGTATTTCTAAACTCAGGACAACATTTAGTTACTATCTAGCATGGATGTTTTTTGGTGGTTGTAGATGTGTAAAAGATTTTGGGGTCAAAGTTAGAAAAAGTGTGTTTTTTTCAATTTTTTCAACATATTTTATATTTTTTTTTATAGTTTATGATAAGATATGATGAAAATAATGGTATCTTTAGAAAGTCAATTTAATGGCGAGAACAATGGTATATAATATGTGTGGGTACAGTAAATGAGTAAGAGGAAAATTACAGCTAAACACAAACACAGCAGGAATGTAAAAATAGCCCTGGTCCTTAATAGTAAGAAAATTGAAAAATGGTCTGGTCAATAAGGGGTTAATTGTTGAAACAGGACAGTGCTCACTAAAGCA
Source organism: Bombina bombina (assembly GCF_027579735.1). Classification (NCBI taxonomy): domain Eukaryota; kingdom Metazoa; phylum Chordata; class Amphibia; order Anura; family Bombinatoridae; genus Bombina; species Bombina bombina. The sequence goes on from NC_069503.1 coordinate 718,370,922, forward strand.
ACACAATAAATACAGCTAAATCAGCTGTAAATTGAAAGAAAATCATTTTGTCACCAGTATTCTGTACATATTAACATACAAATAAACATATATAACAAAGCGCCCCAGTAAAAGTAACATTAATACCTTTTAATTTAAAAAAAAAAAAAGTATTTTTATTTTTATGTCAACATTTATAAGGGAAGGGGGTACTGGATTCTCAAACAAGCTTATATCTAGCAAATTGTTGGTGAACATCATAATCCATATCTCTGTGCATTGATCTTTAACCTTTTAACGCAGTTATGCCGTTCTATTCCGTCACAATTACACTGGGCTTTAGTGCCGTTGTGACGGAATCGAACGTCATAACCGTTGGCTGTCCTAAAGCCAACTGCGCTTCCATGATGTGATCGTGGTCTGGAGGGTATGCCCTAGCGTCACAGGGATGCCCCCCTGACCCGATCCCATCATTGAAATCTGGAGATCACGTACACGATCGCTGGATTTCAATTTGTTTACATCGGAAAGTTGTTCCGATATAGACAAATTAACCCGGTCATCAAAGGGTTAACAATATATTTAAGCCAAACAATAAACAAACTATTTCACCCTTAGATTCAATCTTCATTGATGTGATGTGTCTCGGTGTATGCTGGTTGTGCCCAGTTTCAACGGGTGCAATAATTTCTAATGATTCATTTAAACTGCAGATAAAAGATGTAATCCAATATGCACTCAACTAAAGGATACATAATTATGTTAAGCCATAAAGAAATATTTGCTTGTACATAATTTTTCTCCGTTTAACACTGTTTGCTTACAAAAACATGCTTCACTGTTGTGCTAGAAACAGGGCTTGAGAGCAAACAGATGAAACATGCCTGGTGCACTCTGAATGGAAAGGAATGTTCCATGGTTACATAATGCTTCTAGAATAGTTTGTACAAGCACTCCTGCTATGAGTTAAGTTAGAAAGGTATTACACCTCATTACCATGTGAATTGCCATTTAAGGTAATTGCTAGTTTTGCTGCATCAGCATTCTGCACAATTCTAAATGTTCAACGCCACTTTAAAAAAAATCTGAAAGGGGCAGTCAACACTAAAATTGTTATTGTTTAAAAGATAGTTAATGACATTACTGTCCATTCCCCAGCTTTGCACAACCAACATATAACATTTAAACCTCTAAATTTCTGCCTGTTTCTAAGCCACTACAGACAGTCTCTTATCACATGCTTTTTTATTAGCTTTTCACAACAAGAGGCTGCTAATCCATGTGGGCCATATAGATAAAATTGTGCTCTCTCCCGTGGAGTTGTGGCTGACACTGCAGTAATTGGCTTAAATGCAAGTCAAACGATAACAAATGAATTGCCATGTGTGATCAGGGGGCTGTCAAAAGAGGCTTAGAAACAAGGAAGTCACAGAGGTTAAAAGTAAATTAATATAGCCTTGTTGGTTAGGCAAAACTGGGGAATGGGTATTAAATTAATTATATTAAACAATAACATATTTTGGAGTAGACTGTCCCTTTAAAGTTAAAATGTATCAAGTAGTATTTTATGTTAAACATGTGATTGAATGCGTTGTCTTATTTATTCAAAATTCCTTAAAAAATAAACCTGTCTGCAAGGTGAAAATGACACAAGACTATCATTAGTATTTAACCCATGCTTGTACAAATAAAAACATTTTAGACCAGTGTACAAGAATATTATCTGCTTTCCAGATTTGTAAACAGACAGCGTTCTGTGTTTTTTTTAATCCCCCTTTAACATGTTTCCAATGATCCATTTTACATGCTGGAGTGTTTTAAGGGTTACATTACAAGTGGAGCGTTAATTTATAGCTTGCCTGTTTGCGTGCGTTCGATAAATAACAAGCCATTACAAGTGCCTGGTTATTGCTACCGCAAGCTCGCTGTAGGAATTAACGCTTATAAAATGAACCAGAAATCAGATTCTCTGGTTAATTTTATAAATGTGCCCCAAATGCCCCCACATTACAGTGTAGCGTATGTTATTAAAAAATATAAAATAGTAGCATTTTTTTTTTTTTTTTTAAAAAAGAACTAAACTAGGCAGTATTTTGGGCGTAAAGTTGGTGGGAGTGGGGTGTGAGAAAAAAAAGCACTGAAAACTGCATTTACATTGTGGTCTATGGGAACTGTGTGTTACAAGTAAATATATATGTATATGATTATATATAAATATATATTTATGTGGTAATATGTGTGTATACATATATATTTATTTAATCTATAACCAGCTAGTGAGGATATGGGTGACTAGGGACAAGGTACCACTTGTATAATTAATTCTGGGGATCCTGGTGCAGGAAGTCTGAATAATTAAATTGATCAAAGAGAGCATTGAGGAAAAAAACGGGTATTAATTTGAATGACCCTATGACTGAGGATTTCAAATTAGAATGGGAAAAATGTTTGTCTGAGTGTTCCTTCAAACTAATGCGGCTAATCATTAAGGAAGATGAATTGCAATTAGATAAAATTGATAAAGATGTAGGAGAGCCTGGTGTCATTTTTGATAATTGGAAAGGTAGTGAGGAACACACCAAATTAAGTGATAAGATTAAAGGTGAATTGAGAATCAATGACATTAAAATTGAGAAACAAGATGAAATTAAATCTACAGGGAGTGCAGAATTATTAGGCAAATGAATATTTTGACCACATCATCCTCTTTATGCATGTTGTCTTACTCCAAGCTGTATAGGCTCGAAAGCCTACTACCAATTAAGCATATTAGGTGATGTGCATCTCTGTAATGAGAAGGGGTGTGGTCTAATGACATCAACACCCTATATCAGGTGTGCATAATTATTAGGCAACTTCCTTTCCTTTGGCAAAATGGGTCAAAAGAAGGACTTGACAGGCTCAGAAAAGTCAAAAATAGTGAGATATCTTGCAGAGGGATGCAGCACTCTTAAAATTGCAAAGCTTCTGAAGCGTGATCATCGAACAATCAAGCGTTTCATTCAAAATAGTCAACAGGGTCGCAAGAAGCGTGTGGAAAAACCAAGGCGCAAAATAACTGCCCATGAACTGAGAAAAGTCAAGCGTGCAGCTGCCAAGATGCCACTTGCCACCAGTTTGGCCATATTTCAGAGCTGCAACATCACTGGAGTGCCCAAAAGCACAAGGTGTGCAATACTCAGAGACATGGCCAAGGTAAGAAAGGCTGAAAGACGACCACCACTGAACAAGACACACAAGCTGAAACGTCAAGACTGGGCCAAGAAATATCTCAAGACTGATTTTTCTAAGGTTTTATGGACTGATGAAATGAGAGTGAGTCTTGATGGGCCAGATGGATGGGCCCGTGGCTGGATTTGTAAAGGGCAGAGAGCTCCAGTCCGACTCAGACGCCAGCAAGGTGGAGGTGGAGTACTGGTTTGGGCTGGTATCATCAAAGATGAGCTTGTGGGGCCTTTTCGGGTTGAGGATGGAGTCAAGCTCAACTCCCAGTCCAACTGCCAGTTTCTGGAAGACACCTTCTTCAAGCAGTGGTACAGGAAGAAGTCTGCATCCTTCAAGAAAAACATGATTTTCATGCAGGACAATGCTCCATCACACGCGTCCAAGTACACCACAGCGTGGCTGGCAAGAAAGGGTATAAAAGAAGAAAATCTAATGACATGGCCTCCTTGTTCACCTGATCTGAACCCCATTGAGAACCTGTGGTCCATCATCAAATGTGAGATTTACAAGGAGGGAAAACAGTACACCTCTCTGAACAGTGTCTGGGAGGCTGTGGTTGCTGCTGCACGCAATGTTGATGGTGAACAGATCAAAACACTGACAGAATCCATGGATGGCAGGCTTTTGAGTGTCCTTGCAAAGAAAGGTGGCTATATTGGTCACTGATTTGTTTTTGTTTTGTTTTTGAATGTCAGAAATGTATATTTGTGAATGTTGAGATGTTATATTGGTTTCACTGGTAAAAATAAATAATTGAAATGGGTATATATTTGTTTTTTGTTAAGTTGCCTAAAAATTATGCACAGTAATAGTCACCTGCACACACAGATATCCCCCTAAAATAGCTAAAACTAAAAACAAACTAAAAACTACTTCCAAAAATATTCAGCTTTGATATTAATGAGTTTTTTGGGTTCATTGAGAACATGATTGTTGTTCAATAAGAAAATTAATCCTCAAAAATACAACTTGCCTAATAATTCTGCACTCCCTGTAGGAAAAGACGCAACTTTCTGAAAAATCTTTTAGACTATAAAGAAGGAGTGGCATATGACTATGCAGGACAAAAATCTAGCACATCAGAATCTGAGAGATCAAGCTCAGAGATAGATTCTGGAAGAGCTAAAAGAAGTAATAGAAATAGAAAAAGGTTATTTTTTTAGGATGCAAATGAGGCCAACAAAGAAAAATAGAAGGAGGGGAGGGAGAAAACACAGACAAACCAGTAGGTGTCCAGTCGAACTATGCCTAGCCAACAGGGGAACAAGCCCCAGAAATAGCAGACTTAGAGGCCCATTTATCAAGCTCCGTATGGAGCTTGAAGGGCCGTGTTTCTGGCGAGTCTTCAGACTCGCCAGAAACAGCAGTTATGAAGCAGCAGTCTAAAGACCACTGCTCCATAACCCTGTTCGCCTGCTCTGATGAGGCGGACAGGATTCACCGCAATTCAACCCAATCAAGTATGATCGGGTTGATTGACACCCCCTTCTGGCAGCCGATTGGCCGCCAGTCTGCAGGGGGTGGCGTTGCACCAGCAGCTCTTGTGAGCTGCTGGTGCAATGCTGAATATGGAGAGCGTATTGCTTTCTGCATTCAGCGAGGTCTTGCGGACCTAATCTGCACTGTCGGATCAGGTCCGCAAGACCTTTGATAATTCGGCCCCATAGTCACTGGGGGGGAAAGATCTGGAGGTAATCAATGCTGAATACGGAGAGCGTATTGCTTTCCGCATTCAGCGAGGTCTTGCGGACCTGATCTGCACTGTCGGATCAGGTCCGCAAGACCTTTGATAATTCGGCCCCATAGTCACTGGGGGGGGGGGAGATCTGGAGGTAATCAATCTATCAAAGAAAATTCTAACAGAAACACATATTGAAGTTTTGATGAAGGGATTAACTTTTTGTCCCATGAACGAATTTGATGGATTCATTATCTCTAAAGATCTACATTTATTTGGGAGGAAAGTAGTACTCAAAAAAATCAACGCAGGTAAACCTCCTGATACCAAACTTGATATGCATGATCAGATGGTACTAACTGATCTAGAGAAACTTTTGGCAGACAGTGATGGGATGTCTAGTCAAGATGAATTAACATTGATTGGACACAGCAACCTAAAACCAAGATCATCATATATGCCGGCCTTGTCAGTGGTACCCAGTGTGATGACGTTTGTTAAAATGGTAGAAAAAGATCATAAAAAAACTAAATACCCTCACAAAATATGATAGGGATAATTTAACAAGCATACAAAGATCAGCACTGGATGACTTAATTAATGACCAATGTGGTGATCATTGATGCTAAGGATTATAAAATTGAATGTATGAGACAACTGTCAAATAACATTAAAAACAAAATACTTAAAACTAATCCCACCTATATACAGTATATATAAAGATGAATTGGATCAAACCCTTCAATCAGCCTTCCATGAAGGTCTGATAAATAAAAAAGAACTTGAATTTATGTCAGTAAAATATCCAGTGATACCGACATTTTACACTACACCTAAAATTCATAAAAATAAGACACCCCCACCCGGGAGACCGATTGTGTCGGGGATTGGGGCCTTATTGAAGGGGTGACTAAGTATATTGATTGGTGTCTCTGCCCTTTCTCAACATCCCTATCATCTTATGTTAAGGATACAACAGAAGTTCTGAAAAAATTGGATGGTGTTGTTTTATTGCCAGGGACAATCCTCTTGTCAATTGACGTAGATGGATTTTATTCGTCCATACCCCATGAGAAAGGATTACTGGCAATGAAAGAATACCTTACCCAAAGGGGGAGTAGATTTAATCAACACACTGACCTATGCATGCTTATAACTAGGTAGATGTGAGACACAAACCATATCGGATGAGGAAGATGAATTTGGAGAGTCTATCGCACTGTGGATTCGTTTTATTGACGGTGTGCTGATGCTATGGGAAGGGACTCCTGAAAGTCTCTCCAAATTCTTGGCACATCTGAACTCTAATAATTGGAACCTTAAATTTACCTATGAATGGAGCTATGACTCCCTGTCCTTTCTTGATTTAAAATAACTAGGATAGGTGATAATCTATGCACAGAAACATATTGTAAGGACACATCAGCAAATATACTATTAGAGGCCAACAGTTTTCACCCTAGACATCAAATTAATGCTATACCAATAGGGCAATTCCTGCGACAAAAAAGGAACTGCTCATCTCAAACTAGTTTTAAGATTTTTTCAGATGATCTAAAAACTAGATTTAAATCAAGAGGGTATTCACAGAAGGTCAGTAACTATGGCTTTAAAAGGGTGAGAGATACACCCAGACAAAATGTTGCTTCACCAGCAAAAAGAGCAAAAGGTCAACTTAGAGGTTAGGTTTATAACCACCTATAACAATAGGTGGGAGGAATGGAGATCACTACTCACTAAACATTGGACAATTCTCACTGCTGATCATGAACTTCAAATAATTGTGGGAACATACCCAGTTATGACTGCTAGACGAGCCCCCTCCCTAAAGGACAAACTGGTTCATAGCCATTATAAAGGTACAAGCGGATAACTGCGTAAACAAAAAAAAGGAGTGGACGTTATGCATGTGGTAGTTGTAAAATGTGCAAACATCTTCTTAGAGGTAGATATGCTTCAGACTCAGCAGGTAACAACACAGAGTGAAAGGACATATCACCTGTAGGAGTGAGGGGGTGATCTATATGGCAGCTTGTTCGTGCCCTCGCCTCTATGTAGGAAAAGCCTATTGTGGGTTTAGAGAACATATAAAAGAACATAGAAGGGACATACTCAATGAGAAAATTAAAGATAGTGGTGTGGAACATCACTTTATGAGTGTCATGACAGTAGTGTTGAGTGACTTAGAGTCATGGGCTTAGAATTGATTGATATCTCTGAGAGAGGGGGAAACTGGGACAACCTACTCCTTAGATCAGAGTGCAAATGGATCTATAATATGAATTCATTACAACCAGAGCGGTTAAATGAAGAGCTTAATTATGCTCCATTTTTGGTTTATTGATACCAAGATCCCTGTTTTATATCTGCTAGCTTTAAAATTATAAACCTATATTTGATGCAGGTAATAAACACATAAATAAAGTAAGTTTGCTCCTATGTATTTATAAGAATTTTTGATTGGCAAAAGTTTGTTACTTGCAAATTTTGGTGTTGTATATATGCAGAATTCCACTGTTAAAATTATAAGCCTTATTTTTAAAACAGGCAATAAATACATAGATACAGTAAGCATGCTCAAATGTATTAATAAGAATTTTTGACTTGCAAAATTATGGTACTTGCTTATTTTGGTGTTGTATATCTGTTAGCTTTAAAATTATAAGCCTTATATTTGAAGCAGGTAATAAACACATAGATAATGTAAGCTTGCTCCTATGTATTGATAAGAATTGTTGATTTGCAAAAGTTTGTTACTTGCCTATTTTGGTGTTCTATATATGCAGAATCATACTGTTAAAATTTTGAATTGGGGGTTGCCATTCTCGACCACTGTGATTGTATTGAAACAGTTAATATTATGGTACTACACTTAGGGCATAGTTAATACACCCGTGGCATGTATAAATAAAGGCAAATGGATAATACAGACATCAACTTGTCATACCTAATGAAGCCCTGAGAGCGATCAGCTGTGGGGTGAAACACGTGTAGCTGGAAGCTGGATAGACACACTATGAGCAACTAAATAGTGTGTGCATTTTCTGTTCACTCAGCCCATTCCTCTCCTCTGAATGAAGGGACACTGTCTACTTGAAATGTATTTGTACCAATATTCATACAGCACAATTTTGCATCATGTTTTTCCTGATTATGGGAGACCAGTCTTGAAAAAAAGCAGCAGCAACACCCAGCCAGTGACATCACAAATTGGAGGCGGACACACAGAGTCAGTGTGTTTTGGAAAAAGCCGGTCCTGGCATAAGGGGTGAGAAGAACTGCATATTAACATATACCAAGTCAGAGCTGGTGAGTTCCTGCGGAAGATCTGGTGGTCCAGTGAGCTTGGTCTCTAGGAGGACCGCTGGCCTGTTTACAAGCTGCAGTGATTTATACTGTGAATACCCTGTCACTAAGAAGAGAGGCTTACTTAGCCCTGTTTTGTTACACTTATATGAACTGCAACATGTTGTGGATACATTGTTCACTATTCCAGGTGGAACTTTAACAGATTGCTGATTATGTTGTGCCACATTACATGGCTATGATATATTTTAAGTTGCAACATTTATACTGGTAACATTTTTGAAGGGATCCCTGATATAGGCTCAGTTGATTTTTTAGTTTTTTATTGCCTTAATAAATATTAATTTGATTTATCTCAATATGAGTGTGATGTATACACTGATTTGTTAAAGGGACGGTGTCTGTACTTATGTATTTGACTGGCTTAATAGGGGGTTGCAGGATTAAGTTTACTGTTAGTGCTCTTGTTGATATATACATATATATATATATACTGCCATCGCTGCACTACTTACCCCCATCGCTGCGCTTAAGTTCTGTGCCGTCTCTGACGGCATGAGAACAAGGCTCCCATTGGAGCATATGGAATCTCGCTCTCGTAAATGCAATGCTTCCCAACATTGCAAACGTGAGCAAGCATTCTGTCAACTCTAATACCAGCACACATTAGCTTGCGCTGGTATTAAAAAATGTGGAGCACAAATATCTCTTTAGCGAAAGTGATATAGAGGGCTCCACTTGAAATAGATGTTTCTAGCTGTTTTATCCCCACCTATACTGAAAATGTTAGTACTTAAGTACTGGTAATAGAAAAGCTAAGATCATGAGGATTTTATATAATTATAGAGAGATAAGCTAATGAGGTCTATCTCCTTGCAAGCTCAGCACATTTGATAGGTTGGGTTTACATTTGTAGAGACAGCTATTTCATATACAAAAGTTATTCCAAACTAAAGCAAATCGCCCCTCACCCTTCCCCAATAGATTCCTTAACGGGGCTCCTTGCGGCCCTCAAAGACTCGCATCCACAACTCTGGCAAGAACGGGACATCATCTGTATAGCTGACTTGTTCCCTAGAGGTCGGTTTATAGCAACCTCGCAATTTGTCTCAACCTACAACCCGACACCTCTTCTACAGTTCGAATTCTGGAGGCTTTGCAGCCTCCTAAAATCTTGGAGTTTTTTTTTGATGGACCGTTGCGCGTCTTGACTGTTGGGAAAAGAGATGGGCAGGGAAATTGAAAGTACCACGGGCGCTCTTAGTCTCCTATAGAGACCTGCTGAACCCTCCTACCTTCTATAAGTCAGCTTACATTATTGCGTGGGAAAGGGACCTACAATTCTGGGCAGAGCAAGGAGATTGGTCTAGGGCTGTCATGCAAACTAAACAAGCACTCCATTGTGTAACCCTATTAGAGTTGTACCTTAAAGTCTGTACCCAATGGCATCTCACCCCGCTCAGACTCTTCAAAATCTCACACTCAAACTCACCGCTTTGCTGGAGAGAGTGCGGGTTGGTGGGATCGCCAGCCCACATATGATGGGAATGCCCAGTGCTATGACCTTTTTGGACCGTCATCCTTAATAAATGCATGACCCTAGATCCCCTGATAGGCATCTCTCCACAAACTGCCATATTCTATTTAAATATTAGGATGACCTCCTCCTCCATTGACTTCTTGATTATATATCTGTTCTCAGCTGCCAAACTAGCAATTGCTAGGCTCTGGAAACAAAAGACAATCCCAAGATGAGGGGACGTTACTAAAATTATGGCCTACTTTGAACATATGGAAAGCCCAATATTTACCCAACAGAACAAGGTGACCTTGCACTTTCAAATTTGGGAAGCTTGGAGGCAGTTGATTAACCCTTCAGGTAGACCACCTGACAATACTGAGTCTTCTAGCAGTGCTGACTGAGATTTGGAATGGAAAGGCATGAGTAAGATGAACCTAGTATCCTAGCTGGGCCCCCCCCCCTTTTTTTTTTATCTGTCTCTCTCCCTCTTTTTGCTTGTCATTCTACCTTCCCCTACTCCCTTCTTCTCTATTCTATCCTTAACTTCTTTCTTTCTGGGTCGACAGAACAGTTTCCTATTGCATAATAAATGACACGCTGATAACATGCTATTTCCATTTTCCACTACCTTTTGCAACCATATTGAAATATACAGTATTATTAGAAAATGTTGAGGCTGATTGGTGTAATAATTCTTTCAGTTTATATGCTTTCCCATGCAATACCTATGTTACAAAATCTTATTTCATGTGAATTTTGTCCTATATGTAAGAACTGATGTTGTATTGAATGTATGAGCATTTCCTTGTTATCTTTGTAACCTTTTTCCTCAATAAAATATTATACTTTAAAATAAAAGTTATTCCAAAAGGATCAGTTCCCCTTACATTTTAAACTCTTCAGCTGGTATATCAAGTAATTGAAAACACAGAAAGGAGAAAAACAATTTTGCAGCATAGTATCTCTTTAAGCTATCAAAATAATGCTCCAAAGTGAAATTTTTTGTTGTAACTTTTGAGACTATATAGGAAGACATATATATATATATATATATATATATATATATATATACACATATACACATATACACATATGCACACACACACCTCAATATACAAATTAGAAAGTTTAAGATTTGTTCTTGTAACTCTTTATACTAATTCTAGTGCTTTGGGTGAGGTAAGGCACATCATCTGCTATATTCAGGTGTCGATACTTCAAGTGATTTCCAGTATGATAAATTATCCAGCATAATAATATTTACATATTTTAGAATCATGGAATGTCTGTTTCAAACTGTAAATGTCACTTTAAAGGGATATGAAACCCATTTTTTTCTTTCATGATTCAGATAGAACATAAAGTTTTAAACAACTTTCCAATTTACTTCCATTATCAATTTTACTTCATTCTCTTGGTATCCTTTATGGAAGGTGCAGCAATGCACTTCTGGGAGCTAGTGGAACACATCAGCCAATGATGATACAGTATATATTTGCAGCAACTTATCTGCAGCTAGCTCTCAACTCCTGAACTTAACTAGACATATGCAATTTGTTTCGACCTAATTAGGTTTTCGGCCGAATTTTGAGATACGGATGAATCTGAATTTCTGAACCTACAGCATAACTAAAATCCTGTAACGAATAAATCAGTTTCTGAATTTTCGGATCCATTCTTTATTCATATTCCGAATTTTTCATTGTTCTATTCTAAACCGCCGCCTTCCACTCCCCAACACTAAATAAAACACTACATAAAGCTATTAACCCCTAAACTGCCGTCCCCCCACATCGCCAACACTAACTAAACCTATTAATCTCTAAACCGCTGTCCCCCCACATCTCAACTAGCTTAATTAAACTATTAATCCCTAAACCTAACACCTCCTAACTTTAACATAATTAAAATAGACTTAAAGTAAAGTTACAATTATTAACTAACTACCTATTTCAAAATAAATACAAACTTACCAGTAAAATAAAAACAAAACTAAGCTTAAACTAAACAAACTAATATTGCTTGTTTAAAAAACAAATAATACCAAAAATAAAAAACCTAACATTACAAAACAATTAAAACTACAGTTACAAAAAATAATAAACCCTAAAATTACAAAAAATAAAAAAAACTACCATTACAAAAAAATATCAAACCAATAGCCAGATTGCGAGTTTTGCGTTATGAGTGGCTTGTTAATAACTTGCAAGTTATTTCCACCACTCACCTTTAATAGAGCTGCTATTACAGGTTTGCAAAAACCCGGCATTTGCGGGCGATATGGCTGCGTTGACCTCCATACCGCACACAAATACCAGCGCTGCTTTGAGCTGCTTTGACATCCTTGTGCCCGATTTCCCCATAGACATCAATGGGGAGAGCCGGCAACTGCTAACACCTGCAATCGCGGAGTGTAAAGCTCCATAACGCAGCCCTATTAATGTCTATGGGGAAAGAAAATGTATGTTTAAACCTAACACCATAACATAAAAACCACGTTGAAACAGCCCCGGGGGGCGGAGCCTGGCTGTGCAGGATAATGGCCGCAATTGTGTAGAGCTCCTGAGCCAAAGGCTAGTCTACTATATCTAAATGCCCACAATTGAGCTACAAATTTCATAAATACCCTTACTGAACCGAGGGGGACACATCTCTGTGAAGAAATTTACTTTTCAAGGGCACACTGAATTCCGGCGAACCTACCGCATCGCTGCAGCTGTGGGCCGCGGGCCTGTATAATACCCGGCAACACCCGACTCTTTGAAGAGAACTACACCCTACACATAACCCAAGCTGGGACTGTTGTCTAAATTCTGCACCTCTGTGACCTGGGCACATTCACATATGCAGCGCGGACTGTCTCTTAAGGCCTGCAGGTGAAGTACCTTTACTTGGCGGTGACACGGCTAACTTACCCGCCTTCTTCATAGCGCCCAGATCCGACCATTGGAGCGGTCGCCCACGTGGAGTGCCTGAAAAGCCTGGAATAAAGGAGGCCGCGGAGCCTCTTCCCCCTGCCCGGAGCGCTGATATCTGAGAAACTTGTGTTCCGGTGAGTACGCATCCCTACACTGCTAACTCCCTGGCCAGACCGGGTCGGGAGATATACAGGGAACTGGGCATAATCCACTTATTGTCCTAAGCACACAACCCTGTGGGTTTAAGACCACTGCTAATTTGTACATTGTCTCTGCAAACCGGACATCTGTATAAAGAAATAGGGGGCTTAATAAAAACAAAAAGCACCTTTATTTTTTCTGTTTACTGCATCTCCTTTTTCTGAACTTATCTACCAACTGGAATTGCATCATAAGCTGCTTATACCCACTATATAGGTATAAATTAAAACTACAATGGCACATAGGAAAGCTGGCTTGGGGGAAAAGAACACTAAAACTAGGAACATGAATCATTACTTGAAAGGGGTAGAGCCCCAGACCTTTGAGGATAGCACGCTTCAGCCAGGGCCTAGTGTAGCAGACCCTGACCACGCTCTCCCAGACCCTACACCTCCAACACCATATGTCACAAAGGAGGACTTGAAAAATCTGTCATCCAAACAAGATATTAAGGAAATAGCGAGTGAGATCAAAAATCTGTTTGGGGAACTACGTAAAGATGTATCTGTTTTAACTCAAAGGGTCACTGATATTGAACACTCTCAGACAACTATGCAAGCCCAAATAAAAGAAACAATTCCCCAAGTACAGCAGAACACTAATGCTATACAGAACTTACTAGAAAGAATAGAGGATCTGGATAACCGCGGGAGGCGGAATAACTTGCGCATCAGGGGTATCCCTGAGAGTGTTAACTCCACTGCTCTGCAGGGTTATTTACAGGACTTATTCAGGGTAATCAAGGGCACCCCCATGTCACCGGAGATCACCATAGAAAGAGCTCATAGAGCCTTACGCCCAAAACCCTCTGCCAAAGCTCCCCCAAGGGATGTTATCCTCAAGCTTTTAAACTTCAAGGATAAAGATGAGATTTTACGCCACTGCAGGAATAAGCAACCAATCCAACATGTTGGTATCACTCTTCAACTGTTCTCGGATCTCTGCCCTGCGACTCTCCAAAAACGCAGGGAGTTGAGGTTTCTTACCACCTCATTACAAAGCAACAAAATACAATACAGGTGGGGATTCCCAACATGCATAGTGGCTACCAACAGTGGATCGTCGGCCGTTTACAGATCTATAGAGGACTTAGACGCCTTTTGCTCTACCCTGGGTATTCCAGTTCCAGACTCTGACGGCCAACAACTAACGAACAGACCTCAGGAGGACTTGCTGTAGCAAGTGTGAGAACACACTATCTTTCAATTGCCTTAATCTTACTTTTATTTCACAGAGTTCACTGAAATGGACTGCCTCCTGGCCCTTACGGGCACGAAAGATAGGTTCAAGACTATGGTAATGGGCACTAGCCATAAATGTTTTCTATATATTGTCTGCATTGTTTGTAAATGTTTAAGTTACTCTCATGTTTGGTACCCTTAATTTACTACCCATATCTCCACTTAACTTGGTCCTGTAGCAAACTAAATGTTTATGGATGAGGCCTTTTTAACCCCTGTGAACGTACTCATAAGTGAAATATATCTGTCACAATTAACATTTATCAGCCCTAGTTAGACTTATGTCTATAGGAACCCTTAAGGTTCCCCTCCTCCCCTTATATTCCCCCCTCCTCGGTTCACCTGATATTTCTCAGTACCCTAAGTTATAGCTGGGTATTGTTTCCAAATGTTATTTCTATATGCACTTTTCCATAGTAGCTCATCTCCTTTTTATTTTAAATAATAAGACTAGCCAAAGGCACATACCCTTTAGAATTTTCCTTTTTATTTCATTGCTAGTGTCACTTGTGGTTGTGTGTTTTAGTCACACACGAAGTATACACTGTATTGTTTAATTGTTGTGTCTACTGACTTACTTCTTTTCTTGACTCCTCTCTCTTTTGGTCACTTACTTTCTGTTCCTCTGTTCTCTCTCCCATTACCATCCCCTCTCCCTAACCACCTTTTTCCCTCCCAATTTTTTTTTTTCCCCCCCCCCCCCCCTTTTTTTTTTTTTTTTTTTTTTTTTTTTTTCTCTTCTCTCCTCCTCTCTCACCCTCTCCCTCTCCCCCACATGGCGCCCGCCGAGAGGGACCCGAGGGTTCATCCAACTAAATTCATTACTGTTAATGTAAAAGGACTTAACAGTCCTGGTAAGCGCTCTATAGTCTCACGTGAACTCCACAGAATGCGGGGAGACCTGTTTTTCTTACAGGAAACCCACTTTACCAAGCATAAAGAACCGAGATGGCTTAACCACAGATACCCGGTTGCCATCTTTGCTTCAGGCCCACACAAACACAATGGAGTAGGAATACTCATACATCATAATGTTCCCTTTCAGGTACAAACAGTAGAACGAGACAAAGAGGGTAGGTACCTTATCGTGATAGGTCTCTTGTACGGTAGGCCAGTTACCCTAGTAAATGTTTATGCACCGAATACTGCACAACACGTTTTTTTCAGAACACTTTCCTCGAGACTCTTAGAGCTCTCTAAGGGGGTGGTGATTATGGGAGGCGACTTCAATGCACCACTAATCCCTAAGTTGGACACATCAAATGGGGTGTCTAGCGTCCCGCACCATATCCTAAAACATATAAATAACACGATGAAGACACATCTACTACACGATGTGTGGCGTACATTACACCCGACGGAATCTGACTTTACTTACTACTCTAGCCCACATCTGAAATACTCGCGAATTGACTACTTTTTTACTGACTCCCAGGGCATCGCATATACCACAAATAGCGACATCACCCCTATCACATGGTCAGACCATGCCCCGGTATCGTGCTTAATGCACTGGCCAAACACTCCAGCAACGCCATTCTTATGGCGCCTAGACGACTCCTTACTGGACTGCCCGCTTATCAAGGAGGACATATCTACCAAAATGACTGAGTTTTTTGCTTTAAATGTGACTGAGGATCTCCCACTGACAACAATTTGGGAAGCGCACAAAAGTGTTATGAGAGGGCTCCTGATAGACCATAAAAGTAGGAGGATAAAACAGGCTAGGGAAAAATATAATAATACACTCTTGCAGATAGGAAGACTGGAGGAACGTCATAAAAAGGCCCCGACAGATGCCGCTTTGTTGGCTGAACTATCACAATATAGGACAGACTTTAAACAATTATTACAAGAAGAAAATCAGAGGAAAGCACTGCTGCTTAAACAAACATACTACGAAGGGGGAGACAAGGCGGGTAAATTACTGGCCAGGGCCCTCAAACGTTCTCAACTTAAAACATACGTTCATACAATTAAAGACAAAACTGGTAAAGCACACAAAGACAGCCCAAACATTGCGGAGACATTCCGTAATTACTATAGCCAATTATATAACCTGAGAGCTACTGCGACAGCCAATACACCTAACACACAACAGGAACCGCTAGCGATAGCAAAGTATCTGGAGGACATACATATGAACACTATGCCGAACGAAATTGCTTGCTCCCTTGACACTCCCCTTACGCAAGAAGAAATACAGGCCGCTTTGTTAGACCTACCATCTGGTAAGAGCCCAGGCCCTGATGGCTTTGGAGCCCGATATTATAAAGCTTTTTTACCAATCTTACTCCCATATATACAAAATTTATTTAACAGCACATCTGACCTAGAGACACTACCTTCATCAATGTTGACTGCATATATAACTGTGTTGCCAAAACCGGGCAAACCCACAGACGTCCCTCAAAGCTACAGACCTATCTCATTACTCAACACAGACGTCAAACTTTTAGCTAAAACCCTGGCAAACAGAGTAAACACTATCCTACCCACTTTGATTTCACAAGATCAGGTGGGGTTTGTCCCGGGAAGGGAGGCGAGGGACAATACCCTAAAAGTTCTACAACTAATTGAATATTCTAAAAATAGTGCCCAACCTATAGCCTTACTGTCAACCGATGCCGAAAAGGCGTTTGATAGGGTGAATTGGCAATTCCTCAGAAGTGTAATGGAAAAGTTGGGATTCGGGAAGAAATTCCTGAGTATGACATTTGCATTGTACTCAACACCTAATGCCAGAGTTAAGGTGAATAATATCCTTTCCTCCACCTTTAAGATCACCAATGGCACCAGGCAGGGGTGTCCATTGTCCCCCCTACTGTTTGCCATCTCGGTAGAAGCGCTTGCGTGCAGCATCAGAGCCAACAAGTTAGTGCAGGGGGTCCACGTAAATAATAAGGAATACAAGATTGCTATGTATGCTGATGATCTCTTGTTTACTATCTCCGAAGTTGAATCCTCGATTCCGGCACTGTTGGACGAGTTCCATAAATATGGGGCTGTTTCGAATTTCCTCCTTAATAACACCAAGTCGGAATTACTAAGCATTAACCTGTCCCCTACCACCCTGGCTTGGCTCAAGACCTATAGCCCTTTTGTCCTGAGCACTGTCTCGCTGAAGTACCTCGGAGTTGAGCTCTCTGCAGAGACCTCGGTTATGTACGAGACCAATTATGCAGCTCTTAGGAAAAATATCTCGAATGATCTCTCAGTGTGGAAACACAAAATGATCTCTTGGCTGGGGAGGATAGGCGTCATTAAGATGAATGTCCTCCCCAGGGTGCTGTATATACTCCAGACTATTCCAATCCCTCTTCCACGCTCCTTTCTCCCCTCATTGCAAAATCTGATAGAAGACTATATATGGAAGGATGTTAAGCCCAGAATAAATAGAAGAACTATGTATCTCCCTAGGGATGAGGGTGGACTAGGGCTCCCTAATGTATCTTTTTACAGAAGGGCTGTTCTTCTCCAGAGATTGGTTGAGTGGTGCCACAACGACCCTCAAAAAGATTGGATTGCGTTGGAAGCTGGTGTCCTCCAGCTGGGGGGTCTTGCCTCCCTTCCCTGGTTAGATAAAAAATTCAGGCCCGCAGAGGTGGAAAGATACCCCTTGACCAAAGTGGTCTTGGAGGAATGGGACAGGTCGGTACGCACAGAAACACACATATCCACAGTTTTTTCCCCACTGACACCGGTTTATGGAAACCCTGACATACCATTACAGACTCAGGTGACAACTGCTCAGTTACAATTTGCCAATAATCACGTGGGAGAATTTGTGGCGAATGGATGCATGAAACCGAGGGAATTGCTCAGGTCGGGCGAACCCGCCATTGAGATCCCCTGGTTTGTGTATCTGCAGATAGGCCATTACATCACAACGCATAAACATAAGCGACTGTTCCTAAGAGACCTTACACTCTTTGAGGGACTATGCACACAGAAAACAGTGCCCAGGCATTTAATTTCAAAAATCTACGGGATCTTATGTAAAGGAACTGACAGCTTACCGGTGTACACTAGACAGTGGCACCGGGAGCTGAGGGTTGAACTGGAGCCGCAGGAGTGGCAAAGGATTTTCCGAGCCACCAGAACGGTGTCTGTGTCCGCGCGTATACAGGAATCACAATATAAGGTTCTGAGTAGATGGTACCTCACGCCATCTCGTCTCAAAAAAATCTACCCTAACTCCTCAGATAAGTGCTGGAGGGGGTGTGGCGAGGTGGGTTCCTTGACACATATCTGGTGGGATTGTCCTTTGCTGGAAGTGTTCTGGAGGGAGGTCTGGGAGCACATCCATTTGACATTGAACCTAGAAATACCAAAAACCATGGAGACATTATTGTTTCACTTTCCCACAAAAATTTCGGATATGACCAAGAGAACACTGCTGTTGCTGATGTTGACAAGCGCTAAAAACTTGATACCTGTCAAGTGGAAAACGACCCAAATCCCCCTGACTTCGGAGTGGAAACAGGGGGTGACCAACCTCTTACGCTTGGAAAGATATCACTATGCCCGTATAGGCAAACTGGACACCCATGAACTGTTGCTCCAACTTTGGAGCGAAGGTGAAATCCGAATGGCTTGAGCCATGATGGAACAGGACCCCACTCGCTGGCGCCTTGTCCCCTTCCCCTCCCCCCTTGCCCTCTTCCTCCTCCCCCTATTGATGGAACCCTACCCCTCTCCCTCTCCCCCTTCCCCCCTCCTTTTTTTTTTTTTTTTTTTTTTTTTTTTTTTCTCTCTCTCCCCTCTCCCTCTTTCTTCTTCTTCTCCTCTCTTTTTTCTTCTTATTGATTGTATCAGCCGCCTGTGTTAGGCCTTGTTTACCTGACATTTCTGTGCGGTTCTATACAGTTATCTTTTTTTTTTTCCTTTTTAAAGTTGTACCTGCTCTACGGAGCACCATATTGTTAAGGTTATTTCAAAAGTTTGGATTGTTTTAATAGTCCACATGCTACAAGAAAATCTAAGAAAATGTGGAAAACAGGAGCTTTGGACCTCGGACAATTTCTCGAACAATGCTTATTTGAATTAGATCACTTTGGATGTCTATAGTCTGTCGAGAACTATAAATTCTGTTTTTGAGATTGTATATTGTAACCTGATGGGACATTGTTGAGATGTTTGTATGTTTATATCTTTATTTTTCAATAAAGCTCCTTTTAAAAATTAAAAAAAAAAAAAAAAAAAAAAAACCACGTTGAAACACCCCTAATCTGCTGCCCCTAACATCGCCGCCATCTACATTACAGTTATTAACCACTAATCTGCCGCCCCCAAAGTCGCCTCCGCCACTATACTAAAGTTATTAACCCCTAAACCTCTGGCCTCACACATCACTAACACTAAATAAATATATTAACCCCTAAACCTAACCCTAAGTGTAATATTCCTAACCCTAACACCCCTAACTTTAACATAATTAAAATAAATCTAAATAAAACCTACTATTAACTAAATAACTCCTATTTAAAACTAAATACTTACCTCTAAAATAAACCCTAAGCTAGTTACAATATAACTAATAGTGATATTGTAGGCTATCTTAGGTTTTATTTTTATTTTACAGCTAAGTTTGTATTTATTTTAACTAGGTAGACTAGTTAGTAAACAGTTATTAACTATTTACTAGCTACCTACAGGGAGTGCAGAATTATTAGGCAAATGAGTATTTTGACCACATCATCCTCTTTATGCATGTTGTCTTACTCCAAGCTGTATAGGCTCGAAAGCATACTACCAATTAAGCATATTAGGTGATGTGCATCTCTGTAATGAGAAGGGGTGTGGTCTAATGACATCAACACCCTATATCAGGTGTGCATAATTATTAGGCAACTTCCTTTCCTTTGGCAAAATGGGTCAAAAGAAGGACTTGACAGGCTCAGAATAGTCAAAATAGTGAGATATCTTGCAGCGGGATGCAGCACTCTTAAAATTGCAAAGCTTCTGAAGCGTGATCATCGAACAATCAAGCGTTTCATTCAAAATAGTCAACAGGGTCGCAAGAAGCGTGTGGAAAAACCAAGGCGCAAAATAACTGCCCATGAACTGAGAAAAATCAAGCGTGCAGCTGCCAAGATGCCACTTGCCACCAGTATTTCAGAGCTGCAACATCACTGGAGTGCCCAAAAGCACAAGGTGTGCAATACTCAGAGACATGGCCAAGGTAAGAAAGGCTGAAAGACGACCACCACTGAACAAGACACACAAGCTGAAACGTCAAGACTGGGCCAAGAAATATCTCAAGACTGATTTTTCTAAGGTTTTATGGACTGATGAAATGAGAGTGAGTCTTGATGGGCCAGATGGATGGGCCCATGGCTGGATTGGTAAAGGGCAGAGAGCTCCAGTCCGACTCAGACGCCAACAAGGTGGAGGTGGAGTACTGGTTTGGGCTGGTATCATCAAAGATGAGCTTGTGGGGCCTTTTCGGGTTGAGGATGGAGTCAAGCTCAACTCCCAGTCCTACTGCCAGTTTCTGGAAGACACCTTCTTCAAGCAGTGGTACAGGAAGAAGTCTGCATCCTTCAAGAAAAACATGATTTTCATGCAGGACAATGCTCCATCACACGTGTCCAAGTACTCCACAGCATGGCTGGCAAGAAAGGGTATAAAAGAAGAAAATCTAATGACATGGCCTCCTTGTTCACCTGATCTGAACCCCATTGAGAACCTGTGGTCCATCATCAAATGTGAGATTTACAAGGAGGGAAAACAGTACACCTCTCTGAACAGTGTCTGGGAGGCTGTGGTTGCTGCTGCACGCAATGTTGATGGTGAACAGATCAAAACACTGACAGAATCCATGGATGGCAGGCTTTTGAGTGTCCTTGCAAAGAAAGGTGGCTATATTGGTCACTGATTTGTTTTTGTTTTGTTTTTGAATGTCAGAAATGTATATTTGTGAATGTTGAGATGTTATATTGGTTTCACTGGTAAAAATAAATAATTGAAATGGGTATATATTTGTTTTTTGTTAAGTTGCCTAATAATTATGCACAGTAATAATCACCTGCACACACAGATATCCCCCTAAAATAGCTATAACTAAAAACAAACTAAAAACTACTTCCAAAACTATTCAGCTTTGATATTAATGAGTTTTTTGGGTTCATTGAGAACATGGTTGTTGTTCAATAATAAAATTAATCCTCAAAAATACAACTTGCCTAATAATTCTGCACTCCCTGTAGTTAAAATAAATACAAATGTACCTGTAAAATAAAAACTAACCCGAGTTACACTAACACCTAACATTACAATAAAATTAAATAAATTAAATAAAAAAAATATATTTATCTAAATTACAAAAAATAATTAACACTAAATTACACAAAATAAAAAAAGAAATTATCAAAAATAAAAACTAATTACTCCTGACATTAGCCCTTAAAAGGGCCTTTTGTGGGGCATTGCCCCAAAGAAATCAGCTCTTTTACCTGTAAAAAAAATAAATACAAACAACCCCCAACAGTTAAACCCACTACCCACACAACCAACCCCCCAAATAAAATCCTATCTAAATTAACCTAAGCTCCCCATTGCCCTGAAAAGGGCATTTGGATGGGCATTGCAATCAGCCTATGGGATTGAGATTCAATCACATTGGCTGATCCAATCAGCCAATAGGATTGAGCTTGCATTCTATTGGCTATTTGGAAAAGCCAATAGAATGCAAGCTCAACCCCATTGACTGATTGCATCAGCCAATAGGACTTTTTACCCTTTAATTCCAACCAAAATTCAAGGGACGCCATCTTGGATGATGTCCCTTAAAGGGAACCTTCAGTGTACGGCTGGGAGCGTATGAAGAGGATGCTCCATGCCGGATGTCGTGAAGATGGAGCCGCTCCGCGTCGGAAGGATGAAGATAGAAGATGCCGTCTGGATGAAGATTTCTGCTTGCCTGGATGATGACTTCTTGCCGCTTGGATGAAGACTTCTCTCCGCTTTGTTGAGGACTTCTTGCCGCTTGGATGAAGACTTTGCCGGCTGGATGAGGATGGATATCCGGTCTTCAAAAACTGTAAGTGCATCTTTGGGGGTTAGTGTTAGATTTTTTTAAGGGTTTATTGTGTGGGTTTAATTTTTAGCTTAGGGATTTGGGCAACGTAAAAGAGCTAAATGCTCCTTTAAGGGCAATGCCCATCCAAATGCCCTTTTCAGGGCAATAGGGAGCTTAGGTTTATTTAGATAGGATTTTATTTGGGGGGTTGGTTGTGTGGGTGGTGGGGTTTACTGTTGGGGGGGTTGTTTTATTTTTATTTTCCAGGTAAAAGAGCTGATTTCTTTGAGGCAATGCCCCGCAAAAGGCCCTTTTAAGGGCTATTGGCAGTTTAGTTTAGGCTAGGGATTTTATTATTTTGGGGAGGCTTTTTTATTTTGATAGGGCTATTAGATTAGGTGTATCTAGTTTAAATATTTGATAATTTCTTTTTTATTTTGTGTAACTTAGTGGGGTTTTTTTTTTTGTAATTTAGTTAATTATATTTCATTAATGTAATTTATTTAATTTTAGTGTAATATTAGGTTTTAGTGTAAGGCAAGTTAGGTTTTATTTCACAGGTAAATTTGTATTTATTTTTACTAGGTAGTTAATAAATAGTTAATAACTATTTACTAACTAATCAACCTAGTTAAAATAAATACATACTTACCTTTGAAATAAAAATAAAACATAAGCTAGATACAATATAACTATTAGTTATTTTGAAGCTATCTTAGGTTTTGTTTTACAGGTAAGTATTTATTTAGTTTTAAATAGGAATAATTTAGGTATTAATTGTAATTTTTATTTGGAATTATTTTAATTATGTTAAAGTTAGTGGGTGTTAGGGTTACGTTAGGGTTAGGGTTAGACTTAGGGTTAGGTTTAGGGGTTAATAACTTTAGTATAGTGGCGGCGACATTGGGGGCAGCAGATTAGGGGTCAATAAGTTTAGTTAGGTGGTGGCAATTTTGGGGGCAGCAGATTAGGGGTTAATAACAGTTATGTAGGTTGTGGCGAAGTTAGGGACAGCAGATTAGGGGTTAATAAGTGTATGTAGGTGGCAACGACATTGGGGGCAGCCGATTAGGGGTTAATAATTAACTAGAGTTTGTGATGCGGCAGTGCAGCAGTTTAGGGGTTAATATGTTTATTATATTGGCGGCGATGTCCAGAGTGGCAGATTAGGGGTTAATAATTATATTTTAGTGTATGTTATGCAGGAGGGCCTCGGTTTAGGGGTTAATAGTCTACTTTGTAATGGGTGTTAGTCTACTTTGTAACACTTTTGTTATGGGTGTTAGTCTACTTTGTAACACTTTAGTTATGAGTTTTATGGTACAGCTTTGTAATGTAAAAACTCATAACTACTGACTTTCAGGTGGTGATACAGATCTTGTAGTTATAGGGTGTACCACTCACTTTTTGGCCTGGCAGGCAAACTCGTAATACCGGTGCTATGGAAGTCCCTTGGAAAGTCCCTATACCTACAACACCCGTAATACCAGCCATAACGCTGCTTTTTCACTCATAACGCACAACTCGTAATCTATATGAAAATTATACAAAATAATAAAAATTATTCCTATTCTAATACCCTGTATAAAAAAAAAAAAAACAACAACCCTAATCTATAATAAACTACCAATAGCCTTAAAAGGGCCTCTTGTAGGGCATTGTCCTAAAGTTAACACCTCTCTTGCAAAATAATTAAAACAAATGTCTCCTAACATTACAAACCCCCAACCCCCCCAAAAAAAAAACCTAACTAAAAAAAACCTAATCTACCCATTGCCCTGAAAAGGGCATTTGTATGGGCATTGCCCTTAAAAGGGCATTCTGCTCTTTTACAGCCCATTAAAAATAAAAAGCAAACGTTCCTGAAGTCCGGCGAAAGATCTTCTTCCTCCCAGCGGCAAAGCATCTTCATCCAGGCGGATGATTGTAACTAGCTTAGGGATTAATAGTTTAATTTAGCTAGTTGCGATGTGGGGGTACGGTGGTTTAGAAGTTAATAATTTTATTTAGTGTTTGCGATGTGGGTGCCGGAAGTTTAGAGGTTAATAGGTTTAGTTAGTGTTGGTGATCTGGGGGGACAGCAGTTTAGAGGTTAATATGCTTTTAATTAGTTTTGGCGTTGTCGGGGACGACGGTTTAGAGGTTAATAGCTTTATTTAGTGTTGGCAAAGTGGGGGAACGGCGGTTTAGAGGTTAATAGGCTTTTAATTAGTTTTGGCGATTTGGTGGGACTGCGGTTTAAAGGTTAATAACTTTTTTTAGTGTTGGTGATGTGGGGGGACGGTGGTTTAGAGATTAATAGGCTTTTAATTAGTTTTGGCGATTTGGTGGGAAGGCGGTTTAGAGGTTAATAGGTTTTTATTTAGTTTTGGCGATGTCGGGGGATGGCGGTTTCCTTATTTTAAGTTTAATCATTTTTCGGATCCATTCTTTATTCATATTCTTTATACAATTCTAAGCTTTAGAATAATGAATATATATAACAAATGTATCCGAAATAATGAATGGATCCGAAATAACAAATGGATCTGAAAAACATAATTTATGTAAGAACTTACCTGATAAATTCATTTCTTTCATATTGGCAAGAGTCCATGAGCTAGTGACGTATGGGATATTCAATCCTACCAGGAGGGGCAAAGTTTCCCAAACCTCAAAATGCCTATAAATACACCCCTCACCACACCCACAATTCAGTTTAACAAATAGCCAAGTAGTGGGGTGATAAAGAAAGGAGTAAAAAGCATCAATAAAGGAATCTGGAAATAATTTTATACAAAAAAATCATAACCACCATAAAAAAAAAGGTGGGCCTCATGGACTCTTGCCAATATGAAAGAAATGAATTTATCAGGTAAGTTCTTAAATAAATGATGTTTTCTTTCATGTAATTGGCAAGAGTCCATGAGCTAGTGACGTATGGGATATCAAATACCCAAGATGTGGAACTCCACACAAGAGTCACTAGAGAGGGAGGGATAAAAATAAACAACAGCCATATGCTGAAAAATTAATCCACAACCCAAAATATAAGTTATTCTCATGAAGAAAAAAAAAACTTAAAACATCAGCAGAAGAATCAAACTGAAACAGCTGCCTGAAGAACTTTTCTACCAAAAACTGCTTCTGAAGAAGCAAATACATCAAAACGGTAGAATTTAGTAAATGTATGCAAAGAGGACCAAGTTGCCTATTGCAAATCTGATCAACTGAAGCTTCATTCTTAAAAGCCCACGAAGTGGAGACTGATCTAGTAGAATGAGCTGTAATTCTCTGAGGTGGGGCCTGACCCGACTCTAAATAAACTTGATGAATCAAAAGCTTTAACCAAGAAGCCAAGGATATAGCAGAAGCCTTCTGACCTTTCCTAGAACCAGAGAATATAAAAAAATAGACTAGAAATGTTTCTGAAATCTTTAGTAGCGTCAACATAATATTTAAAAGCTCTCACCACATCCAAAGAATGTAAGGATTTTTCCAAAAAATTCTTAGGATTAGGACACAAGGAAGGGAGAACAATTTCTCTACTAATGTTGTTAGAATTCACAACCTTAGGTAAGAACTTAAATGAAGTCTGCAAGACCGCCTTAGCCTGTTGAAAAATCAGAAAAGGAGATTCACAAGAAAGAGCAGAAAGCTCAGAAACTCTTCTAGCAGAAGAGATGGCCAATAAAAACAACACTTTCCAAGAAAGTAGTTTAATGTCCAAAGAGAGCATACTGTAGGCTCAAATGGAGGAGCCTGTAATGCCCTCAAAACCAAATTAAGACTCCAAGGAGGAGAAATTGATTTAATGACAGGCTTAAAACGAACTAAAGCCTGTACAAAACAGTGAATATCAGGAAGAGTAGCAATCTTTCTGTGAAATAAAACAGAAAGAGCAGAGATTTGTCCCTTCAAAGTACTTGCAGACAAACCTTTATCCAAACCATCCTGAAGAAACTGTAAAATTCTAGGAATTCTAAAAGAATGCCAAGATATATATTTTTTTTTTTTCAAATAGTTTTTATTAATTTTTAACAATATATAACAATAAATGGGGACTCGCAGGACCCCTGCAAATTTCAGTGCAAAACATGTAGAAAAGTGTTAAGGAAAAATTACAACTGAGGCGTTCAAGTTTCAAAGATAGAGTCAGTACATTTCCATACAGCTGTCAAAGAAGGATAAGAGGGTGGGGGGGGGGAAGGGTTCATCTGTAAGGATGGGAGAGGGGGGGGGGGCGGGGGGGGGGGAATACTGCTGGAGATCGCCTGAGGCGCATGGAACGAGGAATCTTAAACTCTAACCTGGGGAAGCCATGTGGTGTCATGTGTGTCTGTCCAGTCTGCCCAAACCATTTCAAAGAGGTCACTTTTGTCCAAACTGTAGAATATGTCCTTTTCCATGGCGTGTAAGTAAGCCATTGTTTTGAGAATATCAGGCCAACGAGGGGGGGATGTTTTTTTCCAGTGTCTGTCAATATTGGTTTTAACCGAAGACAGGAGATAAACGCAGAGAATCTGCTGATGTTTAGGAAGGGCCTGCAGGTTTAGGTGCAGAAGTGCAGTGGCAGGGATTTTTGGTAGCTCAATCCCAAGAGCAGACAGAGTACGGAAGCAGATATTCCACAGGGGAGTCAACTTAGGGCATTCCCACCATATGTGAAGCATGTTTCCGTGAGAGCCACATTCTCTCCAGCATTGCGGAGAAGATGTCGAAAACATCTTAGATAGCCGAGTGGGGACCAAATACCATTGGGAGATAACTTTATAATAGGTTTCGAACATTGTCACACAATGTAATGATTTTTTGGTTAAGGTGAGGGACCCCTGCCAGGCATCTGCCGGGATTCGAGAGTGAAGAATAGTGTCCCACTTACGTAAGTGTGGGGCCAAGTCTGGGGGCACAGTACCGTCCAGCAGACTATAATGTCTTGAAAGAGGTTTGTGGAGTCTACGTCCTCTTTTCCATACAGTCTCCCATGGGGTAAGCTGACGTGGAGCAGAGGGAAAGAAACCCCAGCTAGAGAGGAAACTCTTGATCCTAGTGAACTCGAATAAGAGGTAGGGTGGGATGTCTTCGCCTGGTCTGTCCTTAGACAACGAAAGATATCCATCTTTGTTAGTCTCTGACCAAAAGTCTGAAACAAGATTTACGCCCAGCCTAGCCCACGTATTGGGGTGTGTTTCTGCTAGACCTGTAAAGAGGCCTGGGATGGAGGTGATTGGGGAGGGGTGCGGCGCGATTAGTTTACAGTGCCGGATCTTATCCCATATTGCCAGGCATTCCAAAACTACAGAGTTATGTATCTGTAGGGTTCTGCGGCTATGGACTGGGGTCCAGATGAGGTCTTTTAGGTATATATCGAACGGTAATGAGGCTTGCTCAATGTCTCTCCACCTGTCTTGTGAGTGAAGCACTCCCCACTGGGATATGTGCGTAAGCATAGCACCCTCATAGTACTTTACTATGGATGGGGAGGCCAGACCCCCAAGCTGGACAGGGAACTGCAGGGTTCCGTGAGCTATTCTAGGGGTTTTGTTTTGCCAAATAAATTTTGTGCATTCACTTTGAAACTGCAGCAAAAGGTGAGTGGGAATTCTGATTGGGAGGCATCTGAAAATATAGGTGAGCCGAGGGAGGAACGACATCTTAAGGGACGCTATGCGGCCCATCCAAGAGATGTTCTTATGATCCCAAACATGTTTTAACGCTCTCAAGTCCGCCAAAAGGGGTAAATAGTTGTCCTTAACCATCTGTTTCAAATCATTAGAGATTTGAACTCCAAGGTGAGTAATCCCTTTGCTAGACCACTTGAAGTCAAACTGTCTTTGGAGGGCTGTGACATATTTTTGGGGGAAACCCCACAAGTAAATTTCCGTTTTGGGGGTGTTTAGCTTGTAGAATGAAAGGGAGCCAAAGACCTCAAGGATCTTCAGAAGTCTAGGGATTGTGCGGAGCGGATCTGCAGAAAACACAGTCACATCATCCGCAAACAAGGCGATGTTGTGTTTGGAGCCAGAAAGCGTGATTCCTACTATGTCCCTGTCAGTACGTATTGTTTCCGCTAGCGGCTCGATTGCCAGAGCAAACAGAAGCGGAGAAAGTGGGCAGCCCTGCCTCGTGCCATTAAAAATGGGGAATGAAGACGAGTGGAACCCTACCACCCTGACCGTTGCCGTGGGGTTAGAGTATAAAGCTTGGATCGCGAGGCGTATGTCAGATGGAAATTTGAAGGCGGCAAGAGTCTCCCACAGGTAACTCCATCTGACCCTATCAAAAGCTTTCTCGGCATCCAGAGAGATAACCAAGAAGGGCTTGTTCATTCTCGTCGATTCGCAAGCAATATTGATAAGGCGCCTAGTGTTATCTGGGCCCTCACGATTAAGTACAAATCCCACCTGATCTGGGTTGACAAGGGTGGGCAGAAGTTTGCATATTCGATTAGCGAGAAGTTTGGAATAGATTTTTATATCAACATTTATAAGCGAGATGTGCCTATAGTTGGGGCAGTAGGAGGGGTCTTTATTTGGTTTGGGAATCATGATAATTTCAGCCTCCAAGAATTCTCGATTGAAAATTCCCTCTTGCCTGGCAGTATTAAAAAATCTAAGGAGAAGCGGGATTAGTTCTTGACTATAAGTTTTGTAGAACTGTGCGGGGAACCCATCTGGGCCGGGGGCCTTAAGAGATTTGAGACGCTGGATAACCTGCTTGATTTCCAGCTGAGTAAATGGGTTGGACAGTGACTCTTGTTGTTCCGTAGTTAAGGACGGTAAATTTAGGGACTCTAGAAATGTTTTAATCTGTTGTGTGGAGGCAGGGGCTTTAACTTCATTGCCCTCAAGGTTGTAGAGTTTAGAATAGTAGTCTGAGAAGCAGTCCCCTATCTGTGAGGGGAGTTTATGAGCCTTGTTGTTGTGAAAGATTTGGTGTATGCGGGAAGAACTATTCCGCTGACGCAATTTGTGTGCTAACAGAGTGTCGGCCCTATTACCTTTATAATAAAATAATTGCTTAAGTTTTGTGAGATTCTCTTGGGTGCGCCTCAACTCTAGGTGATTAATATGCGCACGTACGGCTGAAATCTGGGAGGTCAGTACTTCAGAGACGTTAGCTCTGTTGGAGGATTCAAGCAGGATACCCAGAGGGTATCATCAGATGTCTGACCGTTGTCATTAAGTTGAATAAGTTCTATGAGATCTCTGCGTAGTTCTTCCCTGAAGGGGGTGTCTGCTAGGATGTTGCGTGGGAGGGACCACCTACTTTTATGAAGACAGGGGTCACTAGTGTGAAGGTCTACAAGTACCGGGTCATGATCTGACCATGAGCAGAGGGGGATACTAGATTGGAGTACTGAGTCTAGGGTCGTTGCCGAACAGAAAATATGGTCTAACCTAGAATAGGTTTTGTATACCTGGGAGAAGTGGGTGAAGTCCCTGTCTGTAGCGTGTAATGATCGCCAGATGTCAAAATATCCAAATTCAGACATGATTGATTTAAAGCGTGTGGAGAGGAGAGTTAGTTGGGGAGTGGTCTTGGTTGGGGATAACGTCTTGCGGTCTAGTTTAGTGTCCCAGATCATGTTGTAGTCCCCCGCTATTATAACTCTGCCCTGTTTGTGGTGGTCAATTAATCTCAGAATTCTTCTGAGGCAAGTAGGCTGTTGGGTATTGGGAAGGTATATTGAAACTAGGGTGTGCGTGACGTGGTCAAGCTTGCAGATTACTATAGTGTATCTAGCCTGGGGGTCCTTGATTACCTCAATTTCCTCATAAGCTACCCTCCTGTGAATCAGGACCACAGTCCCTCAAGCTTTTTTTGTAAATGAAGAGCATTCTATGGTCGTGTATGAGCGAGAATGGAATCTATGGGGAGCGTCTAACAGCCAGTGTGTTTCTTGCAGAAACACAATATCGGGGTTGTGGTGGTTAAGCATGCGAGTGAGAAGGCTCCTTTTGAAGGGAGAGTTTAAGCCCCTGGAATTATGTGTGCATACTCGTAAACGGGACATGGTTCACTTCTAGCCCAGGGGAGTGGGTGGGCAGTAGGGATATCTGGGAGGCTTAGGTTAAAGACTTGGAAAGAGGTATGTAGGGGATGGGAGGAGAGAAGGTTATTCAGAATGTAAGGTGGAAATGTACTGACAACACAGGTGGAAATAGTCCACCTAGGTGAAACCCTGGTGTGGGTTAACCTGTAGGGGGGGGAGATAAGGGCAAATGTATGAGAAGAGCTGGGAGGTTCAGCCCCACTCCGCTAGCTAAGTAACTAGACAATGGAGAATAAAACAAGGTGCAATAAAATGTAAACCTGTGGGCCCCAAAGAGGGCGTGACAAAAGCATAATGAACTAAAATGAACACAGGAACCTGATAGGAAACATTGGATACAATAAGCAATCTACACATATATGCCAACATAAAACAATAGAATCTGGTTTCATATGATTAAAGACTGCATACTTAAGTTAATGCGGACCCTACTCAAGGACACTACAAAATAACAACAAAAAGTGAGAATATTGGGGTTAAGGACATTTTGTCGTATCGTGCCTGTAAAATATAGAGCAGAGTGAACTCAGAGGGCTGACATGAAACAACAGAATGTGGTGAACGTTGAAAAACACGTATGTGCAGTTAATGCAGACCTCGCTCAGTGACACGTCAGCGTATCAGCAAAAAATAGAAAGAGCAGAGGTGAGAACATTCTATCATGTCATGTCTGTATTATGTAAGACTAGGTGGACATAAGGGTCTAACATGAAACATCAGGAAGCAATGGGCAGTGAAAACACATAAGTCTAACATGAAACAGTAGCAAGTGGGCATATATGAGCAAGAAGTCACATTTTTCGGACACTATAGCTCCTACTCCGTTACTTGTTAACATATCAATACAAGGTAATGAGAGTGGGGGTAAGCATATTATATCCTATCAGACCTGCAAAATATAACATAAGTAGGCTCAGATTCAGGAGGGTGGAGACTCTAGTTGGGTTTCGTCGGTAGGCTGTTGTGTTCTCATCCTCTTAGGCCTTTGTTCCTTAACCGACCATTCAGGGGCTGTGACTCTCAGCTTAGATTGAACAGCCGGAGGTCCCCGTGGGTCTACTGCCATGAGTCCCCATTGGCCAAGGAGAGAAGTCCCTTGAGAAAGAGAGGTCACGGTGATTGATTTGTTGTCTTTTGTGATTATTAGTTTAGTAGGGTAACCCCATCTGTACTTAATATTCTCCCTGCGAAGAATCTGTGTGACTGGCTGGAAATATCTCCGGTGTTGCAGAGTGTGTGCGGATAAATCGGGCAGCAGTTGTATGTCTTTAAATCTTTCTGACGTCTGCGACTTCCTAAAGGCCGCCTGCATGAGTCTGTCCTTAAAGATAAAACTGTGGAAACAGACTATGACATCTCTCGGTTTCTCTTGAGAGACTGTTCTAGGGCGTAGAGCTCTATGGGCCCTTTCCATGGTATCTGTCAGCCCCTCTGTTGGTCCCAGCAGTTCTTTAAAGAGTTCTTTCAGAAAGTTTTGAATCTCTGCCGGTTGGATATCCTCAGGTATTCCTCTAAACCTTATGTTGTTTCTGCGTGCCCTATCCTCCACATCGGCAAGTTTGAACTCCAGCTGGCTAATTTGATCTGCAAGAGATTCTGAGTAGGACAATAAATTTGTATGGTCAGTGGCAAGATCATCCTGTTTTCTTTCCAGGGAGTCTACTCTGTCACCTATCTCAGCATGATTGCGTTGGATTTCCTTGGTTATGGAGATAGTTTGGTTTGCAAGCATTTTTTTAAGTGTTGCTTCCGTTATTAGGTGTTGTGATCTCACTTGAGGCATGTGGTCAGGTTGGGATCCATCCCCCAGAGACTCAGACTCACTCAGACCTTCATTGGAGTCCTCATTCTGGTCTTTGGGATGTTGTGTGAAATGATCCAGGACTGTTTTTTTCACAGAACCTGGCGGCTTCGAGTGTCTCCTGGCGTTGTGTGGCATTTTCATAGGAGAAGAGAGAGCCTCTAGCTGAACCAGTGAGCCAGAATTGGGGGTAAATGAGAGGGCTAATGGACCTAACAGGCTAATAAAATAAAAAGAGGATAATACACATGCACAATAGTATTACATAACGGAGTAGGGCTAGCTGTCCACCCGTAACCTCTATCTCCCCATAGCGGCGTTTATGGGCAACATGCTGCCCCACAAGACTTTGTATGTATCAAAAGATGCCAACTCAGGTGGAGAAAGAGGCCAGGCGGGCGTCTTATTAATATTACCCTTTTACTTGTAGTGAGGCACTTCTAATATTCTTAAGGGAGGCGTGCCCCTCGGACTCGGGGAAGGAGGGATATGACCCGGAGGAAGGGGAAAAGGAGAGTGGTAGTGACCAGCCCACGTAGGCAGGCTGGAAAGGATGAGTCCGAGAGGGGGGGTTCAGTGATAGAAAGTGATATTAACACACAGATGGGCAACTAAGCCCAGAGTACCTGGAACAGTTACTTCTGCCGGTCAGCGCACAAGGTGGGAGGCGAAATTTGCTCTCACTATTAGTCAAAGAATTACATAAGTGCGGCAAACGGGCAGGAGCAACTGGGGCCCAAAAAGTTAAATACCAAACGTCCTGTGAAAGGAAAAAAGTAAGTTATGCAAGGTCACAACACAAAAATAATATAAAATAAGACACTCCACTCTGAGCTGGGCTACAGAGAAACAGAAGCTGACGCAGCAGCACAATAGGACACAATTCTATAACAGTGGCCTCAGTCCATGAGAACAGCAGTAATTAGGAACAAGGTTAGCCACCCAGTAGGTACTGTGCTTAAAGGGACTTGAAAGTGTCCTGGGATGTAGCTTTGCAATTGTAACCTTGAGTCCTAGTTCTGAACCAGGGAGAGGGTTTGGTTTTTAATGTTAAGGAGATTTAGATAATCTGCAGGGAACCTGCTAAAGAGAGTGAGGAAGTGTTGCTGTTGTGGTGCAGCTGGGTGAACTGGTACATAAACTTTGCTTGCCAGAGAAACTCCTTCTCCAAGGGATTAAAATAATAAGGCTGAACAGTAGGTCAAAACTTCACTTTTATTTTAAACGACAGTCTCCTATGTTTCCCTGCTGCAAAAGGAGGGGTTCACATATGCAGCAGTAACACTCCCCACAGACTGGTAAGATTATCATAGACAGCCAGGATAAGCTATGGGGGGATAGTGTGTGATCCTTTATGGGTTTAGACAGGAGATGAGTGGGTTCCCCTCTCAAGCATGTATCCCCAAGGTAGTATTCGTTAAGAGACTGGATGGGACCTGGTCTGGCTAGTGACCGCACTGTGGCGTGAATCTGAGTTAAGTGGCCTTATATCCCATTTGAGGGAGAGGTGTTGTGTGGTGTCCTCCCAGCTGCTTTCTCTTACCTCTCTTCAGCAGCATATATCGGCACATTGCGAAGGCCAGGACAGATGGGGTTCACTAGCTGGTGGGCCGCGCTACCGGGATGGTGTGTAGTCACAGGGCCCAAGATGGCGGATGTTCACGCCAAATGA
This sequence comes from Bombina bombina, assembly GCF_027579735.1. Lineage (NCBI taxonomy): Eukaryota > Metazoa > Chordata > Amphibia > Anura > Bombinatoridae > Bombina > Bombina bombina. Next base: position 718,404,523 of record NC_069503.1, read on the forward strand.
TCCCGGCATGTCTCCGCTAGCAGTATTTCCACAGGCCGCAAACCTCTCAGTCCCGGGCCGGCCACCGCCGGATCAGTCCCAACTGCCGCTCACCACCGGACTTATTAGGTAGGGCCTTCTTATATGGGTAGTTGGTTCACCGGAGGTGTCGGCTGATCTTTTGTCTCTGACGATCACAGGGAGTATCCCCTCTGCCGCACCGGAGCGGAGCCCTGACCCTCCGTGCAGCAGGGGTAAGCGGTCAGAGAGATGCTCGTTCCCGGTCTAGGACAATGTAGATGTGGGGGTGTAGGGTAGACGGGTAGCGCCTCCGGCAAATGTAAGGCTTCTTCTTAGGCGGCAAGGCAGAGGGTGCAGGTAACGGCTCAGTCACGCTCAAAAAAATGCAGAAAATGCTTCGAATCCCCACAGCCAGTCACAGTAATCAGACTGGGGTAAAGTCTGGGATAAAATAGTATATTTTTAACAGTTTGGGCGTTAAATCCTAACTTTAAATCACTTCATTAAGGGAGAGCTCCTTCAAAACACGTCTCTCTAGTTAGGCAGCCAGCTCCGCCCCCCGAATGCCAAGATATTTTATGAGAAGAACACCATGAAATGTAAGTCTTCCAAACTTGATAATAAATCTTCGTAGTGACAGATTTACGAGCTTGTAGCAAAGTATTAATTACTGAGTGGGAGAAACCTCTATGACTTAGTACTAAGCGTTCAATTTCCATACCTTCAAATTTAATGATTTGAGATCCTGATGGAAAAACAGACCTTGAGACAGTAGGTCCGGTTTTAACGGAAGTGGCCAAGGTTGGCAACTGGACATCCAAACAAGATCTGCATACCAAAACCTGTGGGGCCATGTTGGAGCCACCAGCAACACAAATGATTGTTCCATGATGATTTTGGAGATCACTCTTGGAAGAAGAACTAGAGGCGGGAAGATATAAGCAGGTTGATAAAACCAAGGAAGTGTCCGCCTGACAAGAACTGCTTCCGCCTGAGAATCCCTGGACAGGTATCTGGGAAGTTTCTTGTTTAGATGAGAAGCCATCAGATCTATTTCTGGAAGACCCCACATCTGAACAATCTGAGAAAACACATCCGGATGGAGAGACCACTCCCCTGGATGTAAAGTCTGACGGCTGAGATAATCCGCCTCCCAATTGTCTACACCTGGGATATGACCCGCAGAAATTAGACAGGAGCTGGATTCTGCCCAAACAAGTATCCGAGATACTTCTTTCATAGCTTGGGGACTGTGAGTCCCACCCTGATGACTGACATATGCCACAGTTGTAATATTGTCTGTCTGAAAACAAATGAACGGTTCTCTCTTCAACAGAGGCCAAAACTGAAGAGCTCTGAGAATTGCACGGAGTTCTAAAATATTGATTGGTAATCTCGCCTCTTGAGATTTCCAAACCCCTTGTGCTGTCAGAGATCCCCAGACAGCTCCCCAACCTGAAAGACTTGCATCTATTGTGATCACAGTCCAGGTTGGCCGAACAAAAGAGGCCCCTTGAACTTAACGCTGGTGATTTAACCACCACGTCAGAGAGTGTTAAACATTGGGATTTAAGGATATTAATTGTGATATATTTGTATAATCCCGGCACCATTGATTCAGCATACAAAGCTGGAGAGGTCTCAGGTGAAAACAAGCAAAAGGAATCGCGTCCGATGCTGCAGTCATGAGGCCTAAAACTTCCATGCACATAGCCACTGAAGGGAAAGACTAAGAGTAAAGGTGCCGACATGCTGCAACCAATTTCAAACATCTCTTGTATGTTAGAGACAGAGTCATGGACACTGAATCTATCTGGAAACCTAAAAAGGTGACCCTTGTCTGAGGAATCAAGAAACTTTTTGGTAAATTGATCCTCCAACCATGTTTTCGAAGAAACAACACTAGTTGATTTGTGTGAGATTCTGCAGAACATAATGACTGAGCTAGTACCAAGATATCGTCCAAATAAGGAAACAACGCAATACCCTGTTCTCTGATTACAGAGAGTAGGGCACCCAGAACCTTTGAAAAGATTATTGGAGCTGTTGCTAAGCCAAATGGAATAGCAACAAATTGGTAATGCTTGTCTAGAAAAGAGAATCTCAGGAACTGATAATATTCTGAATGTATCAGAATATGAAGGTAAGCATCCTGCAAGTCTATTGTAGACATATAATGTCCTTACTGAACAAAAGGCAGAAAAGTCCTTATAGTCACCATCTTGAAAGTTGGTACTCTTACATAATGATTCAAAATGTTCAGATCTAGAACTGGTCTGAATGAATTTTCTTTCTTTGGAACAATGAATAGATTTGAATAAAACCCCAGACCTTGTTCCTGAAAAGGAACCGGCATGATTACCCCTGAAACCTCCAGGTCTGAAACACACTTCAGGAAAGCCTGAGCTTTACTGGGATGGATTTACTGGGATGCATGAGAGAAAAAATCTTCTCACAGGAGGTCTTACTCTGAATCCTATTCGGTACCCCTGAGAGACAATGCTCTGAATCCATTGATTTTGGACAGAATTTGCCCAAACATCCTTGAAAAACTTTAATCTGCCCCCTACCAGCTGAGCTGGAATGAGGGCTGCACCTTCATTTGGACTAAGGTGCTGACTTTGGTTTCTTAAAAGGCTTGGATTTATTCCAACTTGAGGAAGGCTTCCAATTGGTTGATTCCTTGGGGGAAGGATTAGGTTTCTGCTCCTTATTTTGACGAAAGGAACGAAAACGATTAGAAGTCTTAGATTTACCCTTAGGTTTTTTATCCTGATGCAAAAAAACTCCCTTCCCCCCAGTAACAGTTGAAATAATAGAATCCAACTGAGAACAAAATAAATTATTACCTTGGAAAGAAAGAGATAGCAATCTAGACTTAGATGTCATATCAGCATTCCAAGATTTAAGCCACAAAGCTCTTCTAGCTAAAATAGCTAAAGACATGGATAATATCAAAAATTGCATCACAAATAAAATGATTAGCATGTTGTAGTAAACAAACAATGCTATATAAGTCAGAATCCAATTCTTGTTGCGCTAAATTCTCCAACCAAAAAGTTGAAGCAGCTGCAACATCAGCCAAAGAAATTGCAGGCCTAAGAAGATTACCTGAATATAAATAGGCTTTTCTTAGATAAGATTCAAGCTTCCTAGCTAAAGGATCTTTAAAAGAAGTACTATCTTCCGTAGGAAAAGTGGTTCGTTTAGCAAGAGTAGAAATAGCACCATCAACTTTGGGGATCTTTTCCCAAAACTCTATTGAAATTGCTGGTAAAGGATACAATTTTTTAAACCTTGCAGAAGGATTAAAAGGAGTTCCCGGCTTATTCCATTCCTTAGAAATCATATCAGATTTAGCATCAGGAATAGGAAAAACCTCTGGAGTAAACACAGGAGGTTTAAAAACAGAATTTAAATGTTTACTGGTTTTAATATCAAGAGGACTAGCTTCCTCAATATCCAAAGTAATTAACACTTCTTTTAACAAAAAACGCATATATTCCATTTTAAATAAATAAGTAGATTTGTCAGTGTCAATATCTGAGGAAGGATCTTCTGAATCTGATAGATCCTCATCAGAGGTGGATAATTCATTATGTTGTCGGTCATTTGAAATTTCATCAACTTTATGAGAAGTTTTAAAAGACCTCTTACGCTTATTAGAAGGAGGAAATGCAGACAAAGCCTTCTGAATAGAATCAGTAACAAATTCTTTAAAATTCATAGGTATATCATGTACATTAGAAGTTTAAGGAACTGCAACCGGCAATGTACTATTACTGATGGACACACTATCTGCATGTAAAACTTTATCATGGCAACTAATACAAATGACATTAGGAGATATAATCTCCACAATTTTACAACAAATGCACTTAGCTTTGGTAGAATCGATGTCAGGCAGCAAAGTTCCAACAGATACTTCTGAGGCAGGATCAGATTAAGACATCTTGAAGAATGTAAAAGAAAAAACAACATATAAAGCAAAATTATCAATTTCCTTATATGACAGTTTTAGGAATGGGAAAAAATGCAAATAGCATAGCCCTCTGACATAGAAAAAGGCAAGAGGCAAACAGCAATGGGGCAAATAAATAATGAAAAAAGTTTGGCGCCAAGTATGACACACAACGTAACTTAACATTTTTTGGGCGCCAACCATGTCCGGAAATGACACACTTGCGTCACTAACGACGCAACCCTGTGTGAAACCTCAGAGTCAATTACAACACCGGAAATTATGAACTTGCGTCAACGGACGTGCCCTTTGCGCCAAGAATGACGCAATAAAGTGTAGCATTTGGCGCACCCGCAAGCCTAAGTCAGCCCGCAATTTGAAACAAAGTAGTCAATTGAAAAAAGGACTAAACCCCAGGTAAGAAAAAAATATTTCTTAATATTAACTTCCCCAAATATGAAACTGACAATCTGCAAAAGGAAATACATGAACCTGGCTCATGGCAAATATAAGTACAATACATATATTTAGAACTTTATATAAATGCATAAAGTGCCAAACCATAGCTGAGGTGTCTTAAGTAATAAAAACATACTTACCCAAAGACACCCATCCACATATAGCAGATAGCCAAACCAGTACTAAAACAGTTATCAGTAGAGGTAATGGTATATGAGAGTATATCGTCGATCTGAAAAGGGAGGTAGGAGATGAATCTCTACAACCGATAACAGAGAACCTATGAAAAAGACCCCGTTAGGAAAATCATTGCATTCAATAGGTGATACTCTCCACGTCCCTCTGACATTCGCTGTACTCTGAGAGGAATCGGGCTTCATAATGCTGAGAATCGCATATCAACGTAGAAATCTTAGCACAAACTTACTTCACCACCTCCATAGGAGGTAAAGTTTGTAAAACTGAATTGTGGGTGTGGTGAGGGGTGTATTTATAGGCATTTTGAGGTTTGGGAAACTTTGCCCCTCCTGGTAGGATTGTATATCCCATACGTCACTAGCTCATGGACTCTTGCCAATTACATGAAAGAAAACGATTTAACCTAACATAACTAATTTGCCTAAACTAAATTATTTATTTAACTAATGAAAATGAAACTAAACAAATTGTTTCACTGTGCACATGTCTGAACCTAACTAGATATGAGTTTAAACAAAGGATACAAAGAGAATTAAGAAAATATGATAATCTAAGTAAATTAGAATCTTGTTTAAATTGTATGCTGTATCTGAATCATGAAAGAAAATGTTTGGGTTACATGTGTCTTTAAAGGGGCATTACATGATATGGTAATATAAAATGATTCATCATATATATAAAAAATGGTCTGCAATATAGTTTCATTATTTATTTTGTCCCCTTTTCCCATAATTCCATTCTGAAATTGTGAGCTTTTCAGTGCTTTTTAGAAATGGAAGTGCAGAACACTGTTATATTTCACATAGCCATTGGCTGCACACTCTAGTGATCTATTTATAACTGTCCCTAATTGTCCCAGCAGAGAAGGTAACCTAAGTTACAACATGGCAGCTCCCATTGTTTTATAGACACTAAGGGGACGATTTATTTAGTCGGACGGACATGATCAGCTGTAGCGATTATGTCCGCCCAATATTGCTGAATGCAGACAGCATACGCTGTCGGCATTTAACATTGCATAATGCCACCCCCTGCAGCTTCGCAGCCAATCGTTAACCTGATCGTATGTGATCTGGCTGATTGCTGTATGCTGCCTCAGAGGTGGAGTACAAGTTAAGAAGGAACTCCTGTTTCCGGCGAGCCTGAAGGCTCGCGCAGAAACAGATGTATCTGGCCCCATTCGGGCAATGATAAATAGGCCCCTAAAACTTTACATTTATCCTATTATATAAAAGGCCAACTGTGTTTGTCTGAAGCTGTCATGCGCAGTAGAGACAGCACGAGGACAAACACACCTGGCCTTACCTGACAATCTGTGCTGTTTGCAGGGAAAGTGGGCATGGCCGGGCGGGAGCGTGGGCATGATCGGGCTGGACCGTGGGGGTGACCGACGTGACCGGCATTGTCGGGGCATGGTCAGCATGACGGAGTGTGGTTGGGCGCAGTCAGCACGACAGAGAGGGGAGAGAAATAGAAAGAGAGGGGGAGAGACAAAAAGTGATAGGAAAGAGCTAAAGAGAGGGGGGAAAGAGCTAAAGAAAGGGGGGAAAGAGATAAAGAGAGGGGGAAGAGCTAAAGAGAGGGGGAAGAGCAGAAGAGAGGGGAAAGTGCAGAAGAGAGGGGGGAGAGAGAGCAAAAGAGAGAGGAGAGAGACAGAGAAAAAGAGAGGGAGAGACACAGAGCAAGAGAGAGGGGGAGAGAGAGAGCAAGAGAGAGGGGGAGAGAGGGGGAGAGAGAGAGCAAGATAGAGGGGGAGAGAGAGAGCAAAAGAGAGGGGGAGAGAGAGAGCAAAAGAGAGGGATGGAGAGAGAGCAAAAGAGAGGAATGGAGAGAGAGAGCAAAAAAAAGGAGAGAGACAGAGCAAAAGAGAGGGGGAGAGAGAGCACAAAAAGAGAGGGGCAGAGAGAGCACGCAAAAGAGAGGGGGAGAGAGAGAGCACAAAAGAGAGGGGGAGAGAGAGCGTGCAAAAGAGGGGGGTGAGAGATAGCGCAAAAGAGAGAGAGAATGCAAAAGAGAGGGGGGAGAGAGAGAGCAAAAGAGAGGGGGGAGAGGGAGGAGAGGGAGCAAAAGAGAGGGGGGATAAAGAGAGGAAAAGAGGTGGAGTGAGAGAGAGTGCAAAAGAGAGGGGGAGAGAGTGCAAAAGAGAGGGGGAGAGAGAGAGAAAAAGAGAGGGGGGGAAGAGAGAGCAAAAGAAAGGTGGAGTGAGAGAGAGCGCAAAAGAGAGGGGGAGAGAGCACAAAAGAGAGGGGGAGAGAACACAAAATAGAGGGGGAGAGAGAGAGCAAGGGGTGGGACCACTGTACTGCAAAAAATGGCCTGTGTGAACGGGCTTTAGGACTAGTATTGTCAACATTCAAACAGCTAATGAAACTTTAAAACATACATCTACTTGTTATTTTAAGACTAATCTATTCTTTGAATGCATCATTCTATCTATCATTTATTTAGTGTTTAATGTCCCTTTAATATACCAGCACAAGGACAGCATAGATAAATATTACTGTTTTAGAGTAATTTAAAACAAGCATATAGAATTTACCAGTCCTCATTCTGGATCACCGAAATAGTGTTAGCACCAACAAATTTTCTCTAAGGTTAGAAAAGCTCATCTAAAATCTGAAAGCCACATTCAGCACACATAACATACATACATATAAATGCATATATTTCTATAGTTGCTGTTCCATTCATTTTATCAGGGTACAGTAGCAGAAAAATACTTGTGAAAATGAAGTTGCAAAAATCAACTATGAAACCATGGGCCAGATTATGAATAGAGCAGTATTTAACAATCCAACTTGCTAACTCTGCTAGAAGTGAGCTTTTTGCTTGGAAATCGCAAAAGCATCAACATATTCCCCTATAGAGGTCAATGGCGTAAAAAAAGTGGAAAAAACCCTACTAGTGCGCAAACCTGATAGCTTATTCTCAAGTGTGCTAACCCAACATGAAAATATGGATAGTTTACATTCCAATGTTCTTCACAAAGCAGAATGTGTTTTATGTATTCATAATACATATTTCTACATATATCTGATGGTATTTTGGTAAAAAAATTATATATATATATATATATATATATATATATATATATATATATACAGTATATACTGTAAAAAAGTATCAATTACAACCGAGTTATGCAGAATACCATCTCTGAACGCACAACACATCGAACCTTAAAGCAGATGGACTACAGCAGCAGAAGACAAAACTGGGTGCCACTCCTGTCAGCTAAGAACAGGAAACTGAAGCTATAATTCGCACAGGCTCACCAGAATTGGACAATAGAAGATTGTAAAAATGTTGCCTGGTCTGATGAGTCTCGATTTCAGCTGCAACATTTAGATGGTAGGGTCAGAATTTAACGGCACAACCTACCGGAGTATTGTTGCTGATGATGTCCATCCCTTTATGACTACAGTGTACCCATCTTCTGATGGCTACTTCCAGCAGGATAATGTGTCATAACCATGTCAAAAAGCTCAAATCATCTCAAACTGGTTTCTTGTACATAATGAGTTCACTGCAGCAACTGCGTAATGCTATCATTTCAATATGGACCAAAATCTCTGAGGAATGTTTCCAACACCTTGTTAAATCTATGCCACAAAGAATAAAGGCAGTTCTGAAGACAAAAGGGGGTCCAACCCGGTACTAGCAAGGTGTACCTAATAAAGTGGCCGGTGAGTGTAGATATATATATATATATATATGTGTGTATATATATATATATATATATATATATATAAATAAATAAAAATATATTCTGCTATGTGCAGAGTATTTAAAGTAGAGTTGGATATTTGGGAGGGCTATGTAACACCATGGGTCCCATCTAATAACTAGTGAGCATTTGCCTCCTACAGTTATCATTGCACAATAATTTCCTTGTGAACCTGCCCATTACTTTCTCACAACCTATTGTACATGAGCAGGGCTTGTCAATCATTTTAGAAGGATGTTTTATGTTTCCAAGCTCTAAGGTGGCAGAGAAATTAGGAAGCAGCACTTCTTAACTTGCGGTTTCAGCAGTAGCTTTTCAACTGAGGGCCCTGGCACAAATTTTTTGTTGCCACTCAAAAGTTACTTAGTAGTAAAAAATAATAAAACTATGCATGCTGCTCTGTATAATTATTTTTAGCACTAATAAAAGCTTCCCCTATTAGTATTGCACACATTCTGCACACACCTATGAATAAACTGGCTGGTATGGGCTTTCTCAGCACTTGGGCCCTTGTGCCACTGCAATGGCTGCACCAATGGTAGTTCCATCCTTGGGTTGCAGGCTTGCATTAGTGAGTCTGCATTACAAGGGAAATGTTTGTTACAAGTTACAATGTTTGTTGAAAGTTACATATTGTAATGTAATACCTTATTATTATTATTATGTTCCTGTTGTTGTGAGTTAGTAAAAAGTATGAGCCTTATCCCTGATAATGAGATTCTGCGAGTTACATACCTCCCAACATTTGTGGCTGAGAATGAGGGACACAGGAGGCTGATAGGAGCCCCTCACCATTTTGTGGGTGGGGCCGTGTCGGGAGAGGAGGAATCATGAGTAGTTGGTGGGTGAGATTGTGGGTGTTTCTGGGTGGTCTGTGTGTGTGTCAGGGCAGTTTGTGGGTGTTTCTGGGTGTTCCATGTGTGGGGCTAACGGAAATTCTGTAAAGAGGGAAAAATGGCTGGCTAAGAGGGACAGAGCTCAGAATCAGGAACTGTCCCTCTTAAATAGGGACAGTTGGGAAGTCAGTTATACTTATATATAACTATTTAATACATAATAGTAGAGACGTGGAATGGGATAGCAGGAGCAGGATACTGTAGAAAACTGTCAGCCTGAGTGAGGAAACTGATAAATTTTTTTCTTCATTAATATATATCTGACTATATCTTAAGCATGGTTTCTTTGGGGCACATGGAGGAGTTTGACATGGACAATCTATCCTCATTGAACTTACATGCTGACAGGCTACAGTTTTTTCTGGAAGCTAATAAGGTAAAGAACACTGTTCAGAAGAAACAGACTGGTGAAACAGACAGATTTTAAAGGAAAGAAACCTTTATGTTAAGATGCTAAGATTTGTGCTTACTCTAAGGGGCCTATTTAACAAAGGTCTGTCGGACCTGATCCGACAGTGCGGATCAGGTCCGACAGACCTCGCTGAATGCAGAGAGCAATACGCTATCCGTATTCAACATTGCACCAGCAGCTCCTGTGAGCTGCTGGTGCAATTCCACCCCCTGCAGATTCGCGGCCGCCAGCAGCGGTATGTCAATCAACCTGATCGTACTCGATCGGGTTTAATTGCGGCGATGTCTGACCACTTGCTCAGAGCAGGCAGACAGGTTATGGAGCAGCAGTCTTTAGACCGCTGCTTCATAACTAGTGTTTCTGGCAAACCTGCAGGCTCGCCAGAAACACAGGCCCTCAAACTCCATCTGGAGCTTGATAAATGGGCCCCTAAATGTACAATTAAAGCATTACAAGAACATCCTTACCAAATTCCAGCTGTAAATCAAATTCTTACTACTTTAACAAGAGGAAAGATTTTTGTCAAATTAGATATGGCACAAGCATTTTAGCAGCTACTTGTGGATGAGGCTGCGGATGCACAAACAATAATAGCACACAAAGGAGTTTTTCAAGCAAAAGATTTGCAGTTGGAGTTTCCATTGCTCCAGGAATATTTCAGCAATTGAGGACCTCCTATCAGAACTTCCCGGGGTGGTACCCTGTTTTGATGATTTCCTTATTGGAGGAGATTGCATACAGACATTAGCAGCATGACTGCAGCTTTTCTTTGGATGCTGGTCTAAAATTAAAAAAAGAAAAGTGTGCTTTTGGCATCAAAAGCGTAGATTTTCTAGGTTACAGAATTGATGCGCAAGGCATTCATCCAACTAATTTGAAGGACAAAGCCATCCATTAAGCTCCAGCTCCAACAAATAAACAAGAACTTCAAGCCGTCTTAAGCTTACTTAATTTTTACCTGATAAAGCCACTGTTGCTAACCCTCTTCATCATTTACTGCATAAAGATGCCACAAAGAAATGGACTGACATTCATAATAAAGTTTTCAGACAGTATACTTGTACACTATGACTTGGAAAAACCACTCACCCTCACGTTTGATGCTTCTGACTATGACATTGTAGCTCTACTACTCAAATTATTTCACCATGCATGCTTCGGTGGTCTTTGATGTTGAATGCCTATGATGTTGTGTTCCAGTATCTTCCTGTGAATACTATAACCAATGATGATGCTTTAAGTCGGTTTCCTGTACTTTCTCCATAAAATTCCTTGTTCCTCCTAAATCTGAGGTTCTCATGTTGCAATATATTCCTTTACAAGCTAAGTGACATTGCTCAAATGACTGCCAAAGATTCCTTGCTGGCCCATGTGCTCAACTGTGTTTGGAGGGGATGGACAAAATTAAAAGTTAAAGAAAAGTCCAAACCATTTGTAGTGCACCAACATGAACTATCTGTTTATAAAGGTTGTCTATTATCAAAAACCAGAGTGGTTATTCCTAACTCTGAACAAGCTCAAGTATTGAATGCTCTCCATGAGGGCCACCCTAGAATAGTGCATATGAAAGCTCTAGCTAGAAGTTATGTTTGGTGACCTAAAATGTATGAAGTGATTGAGAAATGGTTAAAAAAAACTGTGTATCATGTAAGTTTACTTGTCATTCTCCATCTAGAGCCATGGTACATCTATGGGAAGTGACCTGGACACCTTGGTCACATTTACATATAGATTTTGCTAGCCCTTTTCAAGAACAGATGTGGGTTTTTTTTAATCGTTAGCTCCTTTTCAAAATGGTTAGAAGTTGTTGCAGTTACATCTGCTACATCAGGTACTGTCATAAAAGTCTTAAGGAGTAGACATGTGCAATTAGTTTCGGTCAAATTAAGATTTTGGCTGAATTTTGGCCCATTCGGAGATTTGAATGAACCCGGATTTCTGAATCGGCACCATAACAAAAATTGCGAAAATGAATAAATCAATTTTTGAATTTTCCGATCCATTCTTTATTAATATTCTGAATTTATTGTTCTAATCTAAACCGTAGTTCCTCGACATCGCCGACACTAACTAAAACACTAAATAAAGCTATTAACCCCTAAACCGACATTCCACGACATTGCCAACACTAACTAAACCTATTAACCTCTAAACCGACGATCCCAAACATTACTGACACTAACTAAACCGATTAACCTCTAAACCACCGTTCCCAAACATCGCCGATACTAACTAAACCTATTAACCTCTAAACCGCCGTTCCCAAACATCGCTGACACTAACTAAACCTATTAGCCACTAAACCTATTAACCTCTAAACCGCAGTTCCAAAACATCGCTGACACAAACTAAACCTATTAACCCCTAAACCGCTATACACCCACGTTGCCAACACTAACTACACCTATTAACCCCTAAACTGCCACCCCACATCGCAACTACCTAATTTAAACTATTTTAACCCCTAAACCTAACACCCCCTAACTTTAACATAATTAAAATAGACCTAAATTGAAGTTACAATTATTAACTAACTACCTATTTAAAAATAAATACAAACTTACCTGTAAAATAAAAATAAAACCTAAGCTAGCTACAATATAACTATTTACTAACTACTTAGTTACAATAAATACAAACTTACCTGTAAAATAAAAATAAAACCTAAGCTTAAACTAATAAAACCTAACATTACTGAAAATAAAAAACCTAACATTAAAAAAATAAAAAACCTAACATTACAAAAATGTTTTAAAAATTAAAACACACCCCCTAACATTACAAGCCCCCACCCCCCCCCCCAACCCACAAAATATAAAAAAACTAACTTAAAAAACCTAATCTACCCATTGCCCTGAAAAGGGCATTTGTATGGGCATTGCCTTTAAAAGGGCATTCATCTCTTTTTTGGCCCATTAAAATAAAAAAACCCTAATCAATATAAAAAAACACCCCCCAAAAAACTAAAAAACCTAACACTAACCCCAAAATTGGTACTCACAGTTGCTGAAGTCCGGCGAAAGATCTTCATCCTAGCGGCGAAGCATCTTCATCCAGTCGGCTCCATCTTCCTTCATCATGGGACCAGTATCTTCTATCTTCATACCTGCGGAGACGGAGCAGTCGGTGGATGCGCGGAGGAGGAGGTCCAGGCGGAGGTCCATGGGTCAGACTCTTTGGGGCCTATTTATCAAAGGTCTTGCGGACCTGATCCGACAGTGTGGATCAGGTCCGCAAGACCTCGCTGAATGCGGAAAGCAATACGCTCTCCGCATTTAACTTTCACCAGCAGCTCACAGGAGCTGCTGGTGCAACTCCGCCCCCTGCTGACTTGCGGCCAATCGGCCGCTAGCAGGGAGGTGTCAATCAACCAAAACGTACTCGATCGGGTTGATTTCCGGCAACTCCTGTCCGCCTCATCAGAGCAGTCTTTAGAACGCTGCTTCATAACTGGTGTTTCTGGCGAGTCTGAAGACTCACCAGAAAGACAGGCCCACAAGCTCCGTTTGGAGCTTGATAAATGGGCCCCTTAGACTGGCAAATTTCCTTTTGCAACAACATGTGACACCAAAACATGTCCGAATCGTTTACATTATGATTTAACATCTGAGTTACAGGAGAAACACAAATTAAAATTTGTATTTGAACCAGACAGCACTATGCTACTGGACTTAAGTGGATACCTGCACAAGTTCTTATGGCCTCTGTACCAGTATCATACAAAGTACAGAATGCTGATGGCAGGATATTACGAAGGCATGTTGATCCGATGCGAGAGAGGTCCAAATTTTTTTTGCCTGATACTGTTTCTATTGGCACTAGGTTTTCTATGGTACTAGATGAGTTAGAACCACTGGATAATACAAAGGATAGTTTTCCTACAGTTCCTGTTACAGAACCATCATTTTACAATTCATCTAATGGTGCACAGGAAGAAATGACAACCCGAAATCATGGTCCAAATTAACCAACTCCAAATTTAGATCTTGAGCGTCCAAGAAGAAATACTTTGAGGTCTAAAGGAGAGGAGTTTTATTTATTAGTGAAGTATTACATCAGCTGATCAACAGATGGCAGCTTTGTGAAACTATGTTTGTTACAAGTTCCATATTGTCATGTAATACCTTCTTATTATTCTTACAGAAGAGGGTATCTAGGAGAGATATCCTAAAGGGGGCGCACAACCAAATTTAATATAATGTACCAAACTTTAAATGTTTTCCAGTTATATATGGAGGCATGTATTGATAAATAATATATAATATGCAATTTAGTAGTGTACAATTTATGAAAACAGAAAAGAAAAAAGAATAACTGTCTTATAATGAAGTTTTCAGATATGCTGAGGCAGCTCCACTTAGACCACTGGTGTAGAAGTCAAGCTAGAAAATGTAGAGAAAAGAGAAGGGTGCTCTATAGTGTAATCAGATTTCCAAACAATCAATAATATGTGGATAAAGAATGCACTCACATTTGGTGTAGCGCCTAAAAGGAATAGTGCTAAAAGGACAGGCTGACACTCACAGTGGTCAACTTACTGGCAACATGTATCTGTAGCTCCGATCTGGAGTACTGGTCTCTTCCTAAACTCCTCTATGTATTATGCAGACCAAGGCCTCTATTTATCAAGGTCTGTCGGACCTGATCCGACAGTGCGGATCAGGTCTGACAGACCTTGCTGAATACGGCGAGCAATACGCTCTCCGTATTCAGCATTGCACCAGCAGCTCACAAGAGCTGCTGGTGCAACGCCGCCCCCTGCTGACTCGCGGCCAATAGGCCAGCAGCAGGGGGATGTCAATCAACCCGATCATACTCTTTGTGATCGCTGCTTCATAACTTGTGTTTCTGGCGATCATACTCTTTGTGACCGCTGCTTCATAACTTGTCTTTCTGGCGAGTCTGAAGACTCGCCAGAAACACGGCCCTTCAAGCTCCGTACGAAGCTTGATAAATATGGGCCCAAGTGTGTAAGTGTCCAAACTCTCAAGTAAAACAGCACTTGTAAAAGATGAGGGTTCTGGAATAGTTGTGAACTCACTTGGCAATAGAATAGTCCCATTTAGATTAAAATATTAAAACTTTAATGCAAAGCGTTTCTCAGCCACACACGGGCCATTTTCATCATGTCTAATTAAACAGTCCGTGTGTGGCTGAGAAACGTGTTGCAGTATTAAAAGTAGGTCATTTTTTTATTATTATGGCCATTTAATACAGTGCAAAAGAGACCATTCAGAGAGAAGGTAAGGAAGCATATCTTAATAATTTTATAAAGGAAAGAAATCAAGACTCACCTGTCCCTACAAATGTTATAGAATATAATGGTTGACATTTGAAACATTTTCAATACACAGTGAAAGTTAAAAATCTTAGTGGAAGATTAGGAGATATTAGAAAAAATGTTTTAAAATTGTAATCAAAATGGACTTTTTGTTTACAAGCTCTGCATTTGGAGCTAGATATGAATTGTTGTATGCTTTAAGCTATAGTATGTTAGGCAAAGTATTATAACAGCTTATTAATAAACGGCTAGATTATGAGTTTTGCGGTATGAGTGAAAAAGCAGCGTTAAGGCTCATAACTCTGCTTTTTCACTACCGCTGGTATTACGATTCTTGCGGGTTTAGGGGCACTGCACACTTTTTTGGCCTTAACGCAAATTAACTAACGCAATTTGCTTAAAGTCTTTTTTCAATGGGACTTCCATAGTGCCGATATTACAAGCTTTTTCTGGGAGGCCAAAAAGTGGGCGGTACAGCCTATCCCGCAAGATTCGTAAAGCATTCTAAAGTCAGTAGTTATGAGTTTTACGCTACAAAGATGTAGCATAAAACTCATAACTAAAGTATTAAAAATACACTAACACCCATAAACTACCTATTAACCCCTAAACCGAGGCCCTTTCGCATCGCAAACACTAAAATAAAATTATTAACCCCTAATCTGCCGCTCCGGACATCGCCGCCACTATAAAAAACATATTAACCCCTAAACCACGGCACTCCCGCATCGCAAACACTAGTTAAATATTATTAACCCCTAATCTGGCGCCACTAACATCGCCGCCTACCTACATTTATTAACCCTTAATATGCCGCTCCCAATGTCACCTCCGCTATACTAAATTTATTAACCCCTAAACCTAAGTCTAACCTTAACCCTAACACCCCCTAACTTAAATATAATTAAAATAAATCTAAATAAGAATTGCTATCATTACCTAAATAATTCCTATTTAAAACTAAATACTTACCTATAAAATAAACCCTAAGCTAGCTTCAATATAACTAATATTTACATTGTAGCTAGCTTAGGGTTTATTATTATTTTACAGGCAAGTTTGTATTTATTTTAACTAGGTAGAATAGTTACTAAATAGTTATTAACTATTTACTAACTGCCTAGCTAAAATAAATACAAATTTACCTTTAAAATAAAACCTAACCTGAGTTACACTAACACCTAACATTACACTACAAAAAACCCCACTAAATTTCACAAAAGAAAAAAAGAAATTATCATATATTTAAACTAATTACACCTAATCTAATAGCCCTATCAAAATAAAAAAGCCCCCCCCAAAAAAAAAAAAAAACCCTAGCCTAAACTAAACAACCAATAGCCCTTAAAAGGGCCTTTTGCAGAGCATTGCCCCAATAAATCAGCTCTTTTACCTGTAAAAAAAAATACAAACACCCCCCAAAAGTAAATCCCACCACCCACACAACCAACCCCCCAAATAAAATCCTAACTAAAAAAACCTAAGCTCCCCATTTCCCTGAAAAGGGCATTAGGATGGGCATTGCCCTTAAAAGGGCATTTAGCTCTATTTCAATTGCCCAAACCCTAATCGAAAACAAAAACTCACCCAATAAACCCTTAAAACACCTAACACTAACCCCCGAAGACCCACTTACAGTTTTGAAGACCGGACATCCATCCTCAACGAAGCCGGGAAAAGTCCTCAGCAAAGCGGCAAGAAGTCCTCAACGAAGCCGGGAGAAGTCTTCATCCAAGCCGGAAGAAGTTGTCCTCCAGACGGGCAGAAGTCTTCATCCAGACGGCATCTTCTTTCTTCATCCATCAGCCAATAGGAGAGCTCGCATTCTATTGGATGATTGGAACAGTGCGGTATGAAGCTTAATTTTGCTCTACGATCACTTCTTGCCTGATAACACCGGGTTTATGAAAACCTGTAATACCAGCGCTGTAGGGAAGTGAGCGGTTACAATAACTTGCAAGTTAGTACTGCACCGCTCTTACCGAAAAACTTGTAATCTATCCGAAAGTTTTTAATCCAGTATTGTTTATAACTGTGTATATTAGTGAATCATATATATATCTGTAGCCCCGTGATTACTACTCTCCTTGGAGTCCCACTGATGCGGTTAAACACAGGGTTCTATGAATGTTCAATATAAGTTTTTTCCCAAGAATAAACAGAATCAAAAGAACAAAAAGCTTACCACTTATGTAGCGGTTCCTTAGGAGTAAAGATAATATCTTTGTAGAATCCTCCTGTTATGACAAACAGCCACTCTCTCTCACAGTGCAGCGTGTAACGCCGAGATCACCTGTAATGTGTAAAGCCACGTTCTGGTGCTGGCAACTCGTCATCCAGCACGACTAAGCCAATGAGATCGCTGGGATCCTCCACACATCCCACAGCAATACGAAGAAAACAATAGCACCAAAGACAGTTGCGATCTCACCGGAAGGAGAGATGGTTTAAAGTATAAAATATTCCATTTATTTCATCAATTTAAAAACGAAAAAAGGCACAGCTTAGCAGAGGATACAGCTGACGCGTTTCCTGCCTCTGATGCTCTGATGAGCTCTGATGAACTGCCTCTGAAGCAGGAAACGCATCAGCTGTATCCTCTGCTATGCTGTGCCTTTTTTTGTTTTTAAACTGATGAAATAAATGGAATATTTTATACTTTAAACATCTCTCCTTGCTTATTCCGGTGAGATCGCAACTGTCTTTGGTGCGAAAGTTTTTAAGTCAGAAAGGTCAAAATGCTATTCTGAGAAAGGTTCTGAGAAAATGTTATATGAACTAAACATATGTATAATAATATAAAATACTAAGGGCCAGATAACGAGTAAAGTGCTATTTAGTGCTTTCGCTCGCACACGATAACTGTGCCAGAAGTAAACTTTTTGCACACGTCGGGTCGCGCTCATATGACAAGTTGAAAGGAAATTGTTATCGTTTATGTGCTAACATGCTGCATGCAAAAAGCTGAAGTTAGATCACCCCACTCTCGCGCTATCCCTTATGCATATTCTCAAGTGCACTAACCCAACATAAAAATATAAATATTATACATTCCAATGTTCTTCACACAGCAAAATATTTTCAGTTTATTCATAAATACACATTTCTACATATATCTGATGGTATTCGGGTACAATATATATCTATACCTATATATCTATATGATTATATATAGGTATATATATATATATATATTTCTCTATATATGTCATGATTTTTGGTCTGATATATATATATATATATATATATTTATAGCGAGATATGTATATGAATATATATGTCTATATAACTCGATATCTACAGTATATGCGGATATCTCTTTGAAAATCCCTCTGAAATATTGTTTAATGTGCATAAGATTGTAATGTAAAATCGTTAAATTATCTCCATAGTTAAACATATCTCTATACATATAAATCCATGTTTCTCAATGTACGTGTATGTAAGTAATTTCTAACACACCGAGATCTCATATTTTTGAGCTGTTATAAATTTTGCTTGCAATATTTGTTTTTTTTTTATATAAATAATTTTTTATTAAGGTTTTTGGCATAACATCTTCAAAATAAAACAACAAAGTATGTTACAATAGGTGTTCAGAAACATTTGCTTAGATTACAATAATATTAATGGGCACTCAAATATATTATAAAGTCACATGTAAAGTAGATATATTTCCTAAGAAAATCCAGAGTGAGCACCCCATAATAAGTTGCAACCAGCTATACAGAAACCTCATTTTATATTTTAAAGCATCTCCCTCTCCTGTTGTGACAAGCCACTCCTGGACTCCTGTAAATCCATATATTATCTAAATGGATTAAAATGTTGAAAACGGTCTCTCTCGGACCGATGAAAAATTAAAGTAAAATTCTCAAATGCTATACGCAATGGAAGAATTTAAAAATACCATATTCTATAATAGCTTCACACGCCTCCATTGCAAGAACATGTTTAAATTTTCAACACATAGTGTAAGAAAGCATATGATATATATGTAGCCTGAACTCACTACTGTATAAAGAATAGCGGACCAGAGCCACTCTTGTTAAATCCCAGCCACCCAATACTGGGTGTATTAATACATCCATTCATGCGTTCGAAGTAATAAATACAACACTTCAATAATACCTTCATATTTGGCTCTTCAAAAATATAAATGCTAGGATGTTATGAAGGGGGGGGGGATGTGTCGGGGCTATTAATGATGCAACCTTATTATTAAGCTAGGGTATGAAACTCATGGTATGATTATATCATTTTAACCATTCCAATTGTATCTTCTATCTTGCTAATTAACAAGACACCAATAAGCCAACCCGTACATGTTATAGGCTAATGCCAGGGAAATATAGGGGGACCCTGTTACAATATTATAATTATAAATACAGGGTAGGCCCATCTAGTACCCTAATATTAGGCTATGAGAATTAATATCTCTATAGACAGATCATAAAACTACCATACCAGTCAGGCATATTTAGGGAGATATGTAGATATCCAGTTATGTACTAAAGTAAGGGTATTTATAACTATAGTATATTGTTGTCACCTATTGGGGATGATTAAATAAAAAGCACATTTACAACAAAAATGGAGATATCTATACAAGTTGCAAATGTGTACCAAAAGATATAACTGTATGACCATCTGTACAATAACAAAGATATATGCTTAATTATAACTTAACAATTCAAACCTATAAAGTATTAGGTTGTGTAGGCTAAAAAGGTTTTGTGCCCGTCCCAACTTAGCCCACTCCTGTGATAATAATGTTGTCCCGACTGCCCATGAAGATAATATCTGCTCTGGATACAGCTGACCAAGGAGATACATGTCCCTATATAATATCTTAACCTCCTGGAACTGGTTAGATATACAGATTAACAGTATGCTCAAAAGTTCAGACCATGTGGCCATTATATTGGAGAATTCAGAGACCACTAAATTATACAAAATATGAAATAAGCATAAGCAATACTGGGCAAGCAATAACATATTTCTGTGTATATAAACTAGGCATGCAATAGTAATACCATAATTTCCCTACAAAATGCGTGTGAATATATACCACCTAGCTACGAAAGGTTTTAGAAGACATTTAGAGAACTAACCATATCGGACACATGTAAAAGGAACAGAAGAAAAAAATATATTTGTGCTGGTAGAATAACACTGTTAACATGGAAAGAACTAACATAAACAGTGGCTGAGAGGTAATCTCTGTACGACAAACATACAACCTAGACAGGTTAGCCCAAGTCTCTGCAATGAGTGTCGCATGGCAAATCTAAATTTACCTAACACCGCATCTTTGAATGTGAGTAAGTCCTTTAATGTCCATAAATATCCAGGCCTGCTTGAGAGTAAGTCTCTGACGGTCATGGACATCTGTCTGCTAGCGGAACAAATTTCTCGCCCTGAGAGGTATCCTTTGTGTAACAGGGCTCCGTTTCCTAGTTTGGCTGTGACAAGTTATTTGGCCCCTCTGTATTTCCTGAGGTTCACTTCCTTGAACAGAAACCGTGATGGCTTTGTACGCCGGGATTTCGGCTGCATCATCCCGGAGCTCAGCTGACACTGTCTCTGTCAAAGAACGGCTTTTAAGTGCAGCAGCTGGAGGAGCCCTTCCTCTACTAGGGGACACAAATTCCCAGATAGGCAGGATAGATCTTAGCTCGACCTTGTACGTTCTGACATTCCTTGTGTCTTGTCTTTCCTCATCCATCCTGGAAGGTTGGAGGTACTCCTCTGAGTAAGGTGCCACTTGTAATGAAGTAAAATCAACCTCAGCCGCCATCTTGTGTGCCCCATAGCTACGCTCAGAGTGAGTAGCACTAAGAATTTGTGTGATTTCTTCCGCCCTATAATGTAGCCTCCGCTCCATATCTTTAAGAATAGCTTGAATTAGCTGAAGCCAGCCATTCCTCATGGTTAGCTCCTCTGTCTTATCAGTCCTGGGGAAATGTGAGGAAACAGAGATCTTGGCCTTGCTTCTGCCCCCTGTAGTCCTATGCAGCTCTCAGTAATAGCTAGGGCAATCCAAAAGGGACATCATTTGCTTTGGGTTTGCGAACTTCGCCAAAAATTTGAGAACCAGCGAACCGGGCGAACCGCCATTGACTTCAATGGGCAGGGAAATTTTTAAACCCACTGGGACTCTTTCTGGCCACAATAGTGATGGAAAAGTTGTTTCAAGGGGACTAACACCTGGACGGTGGCATGCCGGAGGGGGATCCATGGCAAAACTCCCATGGAAAATTACATAGTTGACGCAGAGTCTAGCTTTAAGCCACAAAGGGCATAAATCACCTAACATTCCTAAATTGTTTGGAATAACATGCTTTAAAACATCAGGTATGATGTTGTATCAATTAGGTGGTGTAAGGGTTACGCCCGCTTCACAGTGACAGACCAAACTCCGCGTTTAAAGGGAGAGTCTACACCAGAATTTTTATTGTTTTAAAAGATAGATAATCCCTTTATTACCCATTTCCCAGTTTTGCATAACCAACACAGTTATAATAATTTACTTTTAACCTCTGTGATTATCTTGTATCTAAGCCTCTGCAAACTGCCCCTTTTTTCAGTTCTTTTGACAGACTTGCAGTCTAGCCAATCAGTGCCTGCTCCCAGATAACTTCTCGTGCATGAGCACAGTGTTATCTATATGAAATACGTGAACTAACGCCCTCTAGTGGTGAAAAACTGTTAAATGCAAACTGAAAGAGGTGGGCTTCAAGGTCTAAGAAATTAGCATATGAACCTCCTAGGTTAAGCTTTCAACTAAGAATACCAAGAGAACAAAGCAAAATTGGTGATAAAAGTAAAATGGAAAATTGTTTAAAATTACATGCTCTATCTGAATCATGAAAGTTTATTTTGGCCTAGACTGTCCTTTAACGCACCGCAAACAATTGCAAACAGTCCATTTGCACAACCGCAAACTCCCCATTTGCACAAGGTTGGATACCAAGCTAGCCATGTCCCGTTCCTTGTCCTCACTGATGTAATTGAAGGTCTCTTCCTCCACCCAGCCACGTACAACACCAAGGGTCCCCAAAAGGTGACAACAAGCCCCCTGGGACGCCAGCTGTGTTTGGTCTTCCACCTCCTCAAAGCCACCTTCCTCCTCTGACTCCTCTTCTTCAGACTCCTCTCTCTGAGTTGCCTCTCTCTGCATTATTATAAGGTGTGTTAAGTAGTACTATTCCTATCAGTTTAATCCATGTTACGTCCCCTATCAGAGGACGTGTATATGGCATGGATTTTAGGAACCGGGAGATGGAAAAAGATGCTTGGTCTGTCCTCCTACTTCAAATTTGGGGCACTGCGCGTGCAATCTAATGTGCCACCAGATAGGAGTGGTGTGTTAAGTAGTACTATTCCTCTCAGTTTAATCCCTGTTATGTGCCTTTTTTATTGGTTTGGTTTTTGAAGCCACAGTGCTGCACCAGAGGCCAGAAAAATTAGGCATGTACACATGCCTGAAAAATTAGGTATTGTTGCAGCCGCTGAAAAATTGATGTTTGTTTCCCATGCAGAAAGTGCCCTAAAACTTTGCGGCTTGAACCCTAGTTGGTGGCGGATAAGTCACGCAAGTCCTCCGGCATTCGAAGATAAAATACAGCAGCGTGTGGACCATTTTTAGCCCAAGGCCACTCATCTCATCAGGCCTTTTTTACTCAAATGTATCGCACAATGTCAGTCCCTTCGGGATCCATACCTCATTCATCTTAATAAAGGTGAGGTAATCTAGACTTTTTTGACCTAGGCGACTTCTCTTCTCAGTCACAATACCTCCTGCTGCACTGAAGGTCCTTTCTGACAGGACACTTGAAGCGGGGCAGGCCAGAAGTTCTATTGCAAATTGGGATAGCTCAGACCACAGGTCAAGCCTGCACACCCAGTAGTCAAGGGGTTCATCGCTCCTCTGAGTGTCGAGATCTGCAGTTAAGGCCAGGTAGTCTGCTTCCTGTCAGTCGAGTTGTTCTCTGAGGGTGGACCCCGAAGGGCTGTCGTGATGCATAGCAGTTAAAAAGCTCTGCATGTCCTCCATCAACAACACGTCTGTAAAGCGTCCTGTCCTTGCCGGTGTGGTCATGGGAGTCGTAGGATTACTTTCACCTCTTCCCCTGTTAGATTCCCGTTATGCTGTGACATCACCCTTATACGCTGTGTAAAGCATACTTTTTAATTTAGTTTGGAACTGCTGCATCCTTTCTGACTTGCGGTAATTTTGTAACATTTCAGGCACTTTATGCTTATACCGGGGGTCTAGTAGCGTGGACACCCAGTACAGGTCGTTCTCCTTCAGCTTTTTTATACAAGGGTCACTCAACAGGCATGACAGCATGAAAGACCCCATTTGCACAAGGTTGTATGCCGAGCTAATCATGTCCCGTTCCTCGTCCTCAGTGATCTCACTGAAGGTATCTTCTTCCCCCCAGCCACGTACAACACCACGGGTACCAGATAGGTGACAACGAGCACCCTGGGATGCCTGTTGTGGTTGGTCTTCCTCCTCCTCCTCCTCAAAGCCACATTCCTCCTCTGACTCCTCTTCCTTACAATCCTCTTCCAGCGTTGCCGCTGGTCCAGCAAGCGATGCTGATATGGCTGTTTCTGGTGGTGATGGTGACCACAACTCTTCCTCTTCACGCTCATCTACGGCCTGATCCAGCACTCTTCGCAGGGCACGCTCCAGGAAGAAAACAAATGGTATGATGTCGCTGATGGTGCCTTCGGTGCGACTGACTAGGTTTGTCACCTCCTCAAAAGGACACATGAGCCTACAGGCATTGCCCATGAGCGCCCAGTAACGTAGGAAAAAAAGTCCCAGCTCTGCAGAGGCTGTCCTAGCACCCCGGTCATACAAATACTCATGAATGGCTTTTTCTTGTTGGAGCAGGAGTGTTGAATTCCAACGTGTCGGGCTGTTGCAAATCAAGCGCCTCACTGGCATGTTGTTTCGCCGCTGGATATCGGAAAAGTGTGCCATGGTCGTGTAGGAATGCCTCAAATGGCCACACACTTTCCTGGCCTGCTTCAGGACGTCCTGTAAGCCTGGGTACTTATGCACGAAGCGTTGTACGATCAATTACACACATGTGCCATGCACGGCACATGTGTCAACTTGCCCAATTTCAATGCCGCCACCAAATTACTTCCATTGTCAGAAACCACTTTGCCGATCTCCAGTTGGTGCGGAGTCAGCCACTGATCCACCTGTGCATTCAGGGCGGACAGGAGTGCTGTTCTGGTGTGACTCTCTGCTTTCAGGCAAGTCAACCCCAATACGGCCATATCCGGAATGTGGAATAGTACCTGCGGAGCTGGGGGGTGCAGTTGATGTGGAGCAAGACGCAGCAGCAGAAGAGGACTCAGCCAAGGAAGAGGTTATGGAAGAGGATGGAGTAGGAGGAGTAGAGGAGGTGGCAGCAGGCCTGCCTGCAAGTCGTGGCGGTGTCACCAACTCCTCTGCAGAGCCACGCATTCCATGCTTGGCAGCCGTCAGCAGGTTTACCCAATGCACAGTGTAGGTGATATACCTGCCCTGACCATGCTTTGCAGACCAGCTATCAGTGGTCAGATGGACCCTTGCCCCAACACTGTGTGCCAGACATGCCATTACTTCCTTTCGCAAAATCGAGTACAGGTTGGGGATTGCCTTTTGTGCAAAGAAATTTCGGCCGGGTACCTTCCACTGCGGTGTCCCAATAGCTACAAATTGTTTGAACGTCTCAGACTCCACCAGCTTGTATGGTAAAAGCTGGTGGGCTAAAAGTTCAGACAAGCCAGCTGTCAGACGCCGGGCAAGGGGGTGACTTTGGGACATTGGCTTCTTACGCTCAAACATGTTCTTGACAGACACCTGACTGTGGGCAGATGAGCAGGAACTGCTACGGAAGAGAGACGGAGTGGCGGATGGTTGAGAGGGGGCAAGGAGGACAGCAGTGGTTGACGTGGCTGAAGATGCTGGACAAGGAGGAGAATGGCGGCTTTGAGTTTGTTTGCTGCTTCTACTCATGTGTTCATCCCATTGGCGTTTGTGATGTGAGATCATGTGCCTTCGCAAAGCAGTTATACCTAGGTGGGTGTTGGACTTCCCATGACTCAGTTTCTTTTGGCACAGGTTGCAAATGGCATCACTGTTGTCAGAGGCAGACACACAAAAAAATGCCACACTGCTGAGCTCTGCGATGACGGCATTCTGGTGGTGGTAACAGCATGTGTTGATTGGCGTGCTGTCTGGCTGACCCCGGGTGCCGATGCATGCTGTCTGACTTTGCCACTAGCTCCTTGCGACGACCTCCCCTTGCTTCCAACTCGTCTCCTCCTCTCTGTCTCCCCATCTGAACTGTCCCCCTCTTCTTCTTCTCTTCTATCGGGTACCCACGTGACATCCAAGGATGCATCATCATCAACCACTTCACTTGTATCTGACAAATCAACAAAGGAAGCAGCAGCGGGTACAACATCATCATCACACCATACGTCCATGTCTGTAATGCTGCCTGACTGAGACATATCACTGTTATCTACATCCTCTGTCAATGATGGTAGCGCATCACTCATTTCTTCAAACTGATGTGTCAGTAACTCCTCTGACAGATCAAGTGAAGCGGCTGTGGTGCTAGTGTTGGTGGTGGTGGCAGGCGGGTGAGTGGTCACTTGAGAGGTGCCCGAAGCTAACCTGGAGGTGGATGGTGCGTCAAGGATCCAAGCGGAAGCTGAAGAAGATTGGGTGTCCTGTGTTAGCCAGTCAACTAGGTCCTCCTCAGAACTTTTCGCGTTCATGGTATGTGGCCTCTGAACACTGGGCATTATTGTAGGGTCAAAGGGAATCACAGCACCACGACCACGACGGCACCTGTGGGGTGGCCTGCCTCTGCCTGTCATTTTTTTTTAAATGTACACTTACACTACTATTAAACAAAATATGAGTGGTGCCACTGGGCAAGTGGGCACAGTATACGCTGTGAGCCTGACACAAAAAAGCAGACTGATGTTTCACAATCCAGAAAGTTTATTTTTTTTAAATGTACACTTACACTACTATTAAACAAGATATGAGTGGTGGCACTAGTTGGCAAGTGGGCCTGACACACCCGCTGGCAGGCAGGCAACTGCAATTAGATTACACTAGCAGACTGATGTTTCACAGTCAAAAAAGTTTTTTTAAAAAAATATTTACACTACTGTTACAACAAATATGAGTGGTGGCACTAGTTGGCAAGTGGGCCTGGCACACACACTGGCAGGCAGGCAACTGCAATTAGATTACACTAGCAGACTGATGCTTCACAGTCAAAAAAGGTTTTTTTTTTAAATATTTACACTACTGTTACAACAGATATGAGTGGTGGCACTAGTTGGAAAGTGGGCCTGGCACACACGCTGGCAGGCAGGCAACTGCTATTAGTTTACACTAGCAGACATGTTTCACAGTCAAAAAAGTTTTTTTAAAAAATATTTACACTACTGTTACAACAAATATGAGTGGTGGCACTATTTAGCAAGTGGGCCTGGCAGACACACTGGCAGGCAGGCAACTGCAATTAGATTACACTAGCAGACTGATGTTTCACAGTCAAAAAAGTTTTTTTAAAAAATATTTACACTACTGTTACAACAAATATGAGTGGTGGCACTAGTTGGCGAGTGGGCCTGGCACACACACTGGCAGGCAGGCAACTGCAATTAGATTACACTAGCAGACTGATGTTTCACAGTCAAAAAAGTTTTTTTTAAAAAATATTTACACTACTGTTACAACAAATATGAGTGGTGGCACTAGTTGGCAAGTGGGCCTGGCACACACACTGGCAGGAAGGCAACTGCAATTAGATTACACTAGCAGACTGATGTTTCACAGTCAAAAAAGTTTTTTTTTTAAATATTTACACTACTGTTACAACAGATATGAGTGGTGGCACTAGTTGGCAAGTGGGCCTGGCACACACGCTGGCAGGCAGGCAACTGAAATTAGATTACACTAGCAGACTGATGTTTCACAGTCAAAAAAATTTTTTTAAAAAATATTTACACTACTGTTACAACAAATATGAGTGGTGGCACTAGTTGGCAAATGGGCCTGGCACACACGCTGGCAGGCAGGCAACTGCAATTAGATTACACTAGCAGACTGATTTTTCACAGTCAAAGTTTTTTTTTAAATATTTACACTACTGTTACAACAAATATGAGTGGTGGCACTAGTTTGCAAGTGGGCCTGGCACACACGCTGGCAGGCAGGCAACTGCAATTAGATTACACTAGCAGACTGATGTTTCACAGTCAAAAAAGTTTTTTTTTTTAAATATTTACACTACTGTTACAACAGTAGTATAAAAAGGGCTTTTTGGGGTGCTGTGCTTACAGCAGAGATCAGATGAGTCCTTCAGGACTGTAGTGGACACTGAATACACTAGCCTAGCTATCAATTTTCCTAAAAAACAGCAGCAGCTACACTGTCCCTCCTCTCACTAACAATGCATGATCAGAATGAATCTAAAATGGCTGCTGCCCAGGAGCTGGGAGGGTCTGGGAGGGAGTGTCTGCTGCTGATTGGCTGTAATGTGTCTGCAGACTGTGAGATACAGGGTCAAAGTTTACTCAATGATGACGAATAGGGGGCGGATCGAACATCGCATATGTTCGCCCGCCGCTGCGAACGCGAACAAGCTATGTTCTCCGGGAACTATTCGCCGGCGAGCAATTCGCGACATCACTAGTCATGAACCCAAATCTGCAGTTTTTCAGCTTGTTTTTGTAAAGTATTTACATAAATGTAGTATATTAGTTGCCTCAAAAAGCAGATACAGCAGCACTGATGCAAAGGAATAGCAGGGCAATCCAATTGTTAAAAAATATAACTTTTATTTAAACATGTGTTAAAAGAATACACAGCTCCAAACTCCCTGACTACAGGGAGTGCAGAATTATTAGGCAAGTTGTATTTTTGAGGATTAATTTTATTATTGAACAACAACCATGTTCTCAATGAACCCAAAAAACTTATTAATATCAAAGCTGAATAGTTTTGGAAGTAGTTTTTAGTTTGTTTTTAGTTATAGCTATTTTAGGGGGATATCTGTGTGTGCAGGTGACTATTACTGTGCATAATTATTAGGCAACTTAACAAAAAACAAATATATACCCATTTCAATTATTTATTTTTACCAGTGAAACCAATATAACATCTCAACATTCACAAATATACATTTCTGACATTCAAAAACAAAACAAAAACAAATCAGTGACCAATATAGCCACCTTTCTTTGCAAGGACACTCAAAAGCCTGCCATCCATGGATTCTGTCAGTGTTTTGATCTGTTCACCATCAACATTGCGTGCAGCAGCAACCACAGCCTCCCAGACACTGTTCAGAGAGGTGTACTGTTTTCCCTCCTTGTAAATCTCACATTTGATGATGGACCACAGGTTCTCAATGGGGTTCAGATCAGGTGAACAAGGAGGCCATGTCATTAGATTTTATTCTTTAATACCCTTTCTTGCCAGCCACGCTGTGGAGTACTTGGACGCGTGTGATGGAGCATTGTCCTGCATGAAAATCATGTTTTTCTTGAAGGATGCAGACTTCTTCCTGTACCACTGCTTGAAGAAGGTGTCTTCCAGAAACTGGGAGTTGAGCTTGACTCCATCCTCAACCCGAAAAGGCCCCACAAGCTCATCTTTGATGATACCAGCCCAAACCAGTACTCCACCTCCACCTTGCTGGCGTCTGAGTCGGACTGGAGCTCTCTGCCCTTTACCAATCCAGCCACGGGCCC
This sequence comes from Bombina bombina, assembly GCF_027579735.1. Taxonomy (NCBI): domain Eukaryota; kingdom Metazoa; phylum Chordata; class Amphibia; order Anura; family Bombinatoridae; genus Bombina; species Bombina bombina. The sequence goes on from NC_069503.1 coordinate 718,433,254, forward strand.
ATCCATCTGGCCCATCAAGACTCACTCTCATTTCATCAGTCCATAAAACCTTAGAAAAATCAGTCTTGAGATATTTCTTGGCCCAGTCTTGACATTTCAGCTTGTGTGTCTTGTTCAGTGGTGGTCGTCTTTCAGCCTTTCTTACCTTGGCCATGTCTCTGAGTATTGCACACCTTGTGCTTTTGGGCACTCCAGTGATGTTGCAGCTCTGAAATATGGCCAAACTGGTGGCAAGTGGCATCTTGGCAGCTGCACGCTTGACTTTTCTCAGTTCATGGGCAGTTATTTTGCACCTTGGTTTTTCCACACGCTTCTTGCGACCCTGTTGACTATTTTGAATGAAACGCTTGATTGTTCGATGATCACGCTTCAGAAGCTTTGCAATTTTAAGAGTGCTGCATCCCTCTGCAAGATATCTCACTATTTTTGACTTTCTGAGCCTGTCAAGTCCTTCTTTTGACCCATTTTGCCAAAGGAAAGGAAGTTGCCTAATAATTATGCACACCTGATATAGGGTGTTGATGTCATTAGACCACACCCCTTCTCATTACAGAGATGCACATCACCTAATATGCTTAATTGGCTTTCGAGCCTATACAGCTTGGAGTAAGACAACATGCATAAAGAGGATGATGTGGTCAAAATACTCATTTGCCTAATAATTCTGCACTCCCTGTAGTTTCGTGCCCTATAGGCACTTAATCATAGGGTATGTTTGTCAGGTTATAGTACCTCTATTTAAAGGGACCAATACACCTGTATACAATTAAATGAAACAACACATACATAAAATATAAATATATGCATATCTCATTAAAAAAAAAAAAAAAAAATTCCATTTGCATGCACCAATTCTAAGTAAGAAAAAGCAGCTCACACAAGCTAGTTTGAATATGTTTACATTGTTCATCATATATTATATATGTTATTTATGTTACTATATGTCTGATACTGCAAAAAATACACATAAAAAAGACACCAATACTACATGGTCTAAAAGACACATTCCAAATGGTGCTTTACTACAGTATTCTATGCATAAATCCAGAATTGCTATAAAACTGGATCATTAATTATGCAGTTTGATGGATCATCAAAAAAAGACCAAAAAAGAACAAAAAAGAAATCTATTTATAATGATTTGCAAAAAGAGTTTCTTTTCAACAATTTGAAATTGCAAACCATGATTGGTATTTATGAAAGCCCATCAAAGAACACATATGTAAAAAACCAATTATTATGGAAAAGTTTTATATAAAGTTAAGGGATAAAAATTCACTTGAATAAACAAACAAACAAATCCCCAGAGGACCAATTTGTAAAAAATACACATGATTTCATAATTAACATGTAATCGGATTCACCAATTATTGTTAACTTGTATTCAAAAATATTTTTTTCAAAAACAACACACATACTGTGTATTTTATGTTGAATATGAAATTATTGTTATATGAAAATATCCCTGAACCATTAAATTTATTATATAGAAATATGTACAGATATACACTCATTCACAGAAATGTATGCATCTTAAAGTGACTACCACACAAAATAGCTCATGTCCCATTCACGATTCAAACCCAGGGGGGTGATGGTTCTCAATTTGTAAATCCAATATAATTCTTGTTTTGACAACAATTTACACCTATCACCCCCTCTGCCTGGATAACAGAGCTTCAGATTTTTGCTGCCTATCATGGCCACTGCACGGGCACGCCCCCACAATATTTGTTTTAAATCATTTATAATAGACAGTATTAATGAGTGTAACTATACTTTGTAATGTATTTTGAAGTGTTTTCTGAAACTTTTATGTTGTGTAAAACTGTTGACTACAGCTCTTCGAGCGCGGAAAGGATTGTTGTGTAAAATCACAATTTTTCAAGATTTTTAATAGCCGTACAATAGAAATTGATTTAGCGATGTAGGTCTATTGCAGTGTTGGGATAGCGCAAGCAATAAGTGTTAGTTTTTGCTAACAGTGTGCCCCATAAAGTCTATAGGGATAAGAAGTTAACATGGTCGCATTATATGAAGTCCTGTCGATTTTATATTTAACTTGTAATATATGCGCTAACCCGCCAAACTTTACTTCTAGAGCTACCTAATCAAAAAGGATGATCTTCCTGGAGTCATTCTGAAGTAATCAATGACTCCAGACTAGTCATCAGAAGCCATTCGGTAGTATGTCCACAGGGCGGAATATTTAAATGTGATGACTCTAGAGTCATTCACTGGCTGTTCATGCTTGTGACGTAATCTGAAAGGTAATCTGCTAATCATTCTGAAGTCATCACCCACAATATTTTACCTTAGTTGATAACTTTACAAGCCTGATGATGTCTGATAATGTGCTAATGACTTCTAAAGTAGTTTGATAATTATCAAATGACTCCAGGATGGTCTCTAAGGTATTCCTGTCTTGGGGTGAGCAAAGTGCAAAATAGCAAGACACTTGTAATCTAGCCCTAATAAATAAATATATATATATACCACGTTTTTTAATAGTGGATGAAAAAAATGGAGTTTACAAGAGAAGTGTTGCACAGGAATATCTTGTAGTAAAAGTTCCTGGAAAAATGTAAACCAAAACTATCATAAGGCTATTGTACTGGTACCTTAATAGGATTGGTGGTGCAGACCCATATATTAAACTATTTAAAGACTGGGAATTCAGCACTTATTTCAAAAGTTAAATAAATGCAACACTCTTAAAGATAAGTATCAAAAACAGATTTATTTATACATAGTATTTAGCATGAACTTGCTGCAATGACAGTATTCAAAAAAGTCACTGGAAATAACACATAAGGCTTAAAACAGGACCGGTCCTTGTACGACACAAAGCAAGTTACGGGAACATCATAAATATGTTCCTGCAAATGGAGCAAAGATTAGCTCAACAAATAATATTAAGTTGTGGAGATATGCACAGACCAACTACACCCACTCAAATACTCAAAACCGCCAGAAAAACTGTGGAGGCAACAGCTGAACTGAGAACGGAAGAAGAGATCTAAGTTGTCTGTGCACAGCCACTCAATAGTAACAAGCAGGAGATGTGACCACGCTAATATTGGGTACAGAGCTCTGTATATATGTTATATTTCATAGAGTGTTATTTAACTGGGATAGTTAATGTATAGATCGGAAAGTTCACAGTATTGTTAACCAAACATAGGTCAAAGTCCCGGTATTGAGGACAGAGGCAGCAGTCAGAGCAGTCTGTTAGCTGTTCCCAAATATCCAAGCTGGGTAAGTGAGAAAAGGGTCATAGGACCCAAGAAGATAGTAAGCAAGTATCCAGCGGAGGTCAGGGTATAAAGCAAACAGAAAACAGGGTTAGTATTGCCAAGCAACATGCAGGAGGGCGACTCTCATAGCTGTCACATACCCATCTGTCGACTGCATATATCCACTGCCTGCCAATACATCATGCGGACACCCAAAGCTCCATCTGTGCTCCTACAAACGAAAAAGAGACCTCCTTCCTCTGCTGCTACACACATAGGTAGCATGATACGATCGCCATCCGGCAAACTTGCTTGAGTACCAGAGTTTGCTGGATGGCGATCGTATCCCGCTACCTGTGTGTGTTTATTTAACTTTTAAATTAGTGCTGAATTCCCAGTCTTTAAATAGTGTTATTAATACGTACCACTAAATCTCCCCTTTTTCAGGATTTTTTCAAATGTGCCAAGTTTAATTTAACGTTTCGGGGATGTTTCTCCCCTTCTGTAGAACATTCAAATGATGTGAAACACCCTCTTAAATAAGACAATAATTACAAAGTGATTACCTCTTCCCCTCTGTGAAAGTGCCAAAAATCAAGCATTGCAAACAGTGAAAACATCGCCAAATCCGGCATTACAAACATAAAGAAGTTTCAAGATCACTTATCTACAAACTGCTACACTGTGTGCACAAAAAATATTATACATCATTCTTTTAGATGCCATGTAACAAAATACCGTACCAAGTGTCCTTAACATACCCAGAAGTGACATAGAACATATGAAACCGGAAGTGGGGCATCATGGTGTATTATATGTGTATTAAACCAAAATTGGGGCAGGTTCTAAAACTAGTGAACTGCTTGTCATAATGTTATAGTCTACTGTGAAACTATAGGCAATTAAAGCTACTAACTCACACAAAAAGATGGAAATTATTAGGAATAAGTATGTAACAAACAAATACAGTATATATATGCTCACAGGATCATCATAAAAATATATAAACAAAACATTGCAATAGCACTTCCGGATTGGAGATGTTTTTACTGTTTACAATGCTTGATTTTTGGCGCTTTCACAGAGGGGAAGAGGTAATCACTTTGTGCTTATTGCCTTATTTAAGAGAGTGTTTCATACCATTTGATTGTTCTAAAGAAGGGGAGAAACATCCCCCCAAAAAAATCCTGAGACTTGACTGTTTATTGTTTGGTGTATATTTACAAGCTCAGGTGGTTAACCCAGGAGGGCGGATTCATCTTTTGATTTTATATATATATATATATGCAGTATATAGATAGCAGCAAGGGAAGAAGGCACTCACTGGTTCTTTTTCTTTAAAAAACTTTCGCCTAGATTTAGAGTTTGGAGTTAGCCATCAAAAGCAGCGTTAAGGGGTCCTAACGCTGCTTTTTACCGCCCGCTGGTATTTAGAGTCAGGCAGGAAAGGGTCTACCGCTCACTTTCTTTCCGCGACTCCAGGCTACCGCAGATCCCCTTACGTCAATTGCGTATCCTATCTTTTCTATGGGATTTGCCTAACTCTGGTTTTTGGAGTCTTGGAACAAGTGAGCGGTAGAGCCTCTATCGACAAGACTCCTACCATCAAAAAAAGTCAGTAGTTAAGCGCTTTATGGGCTAACGCGGGAACATAAAGCTCTTAACTACTGTGCTTAAAACTACCTATGAACCCCTAAACCGAGGCCCCCCCACATCGCCAACCCTATTATACATTTTTTTTAACCCCTAATCTTCCGACCGGACATCGCCTCCACCTACATTATTTCTATGAACTCCTAATCTGCTGCCCCTAACATCGGCGATACCTATATTATATTTATTAACCCCTAATCTGCCCCCCCAATGTCGCCGCCACCTACCTACAATTATTAACCACTTATCTGCCGACCGGACGTTGCCGCCACTATAATAAATGTATTAACCCCTAAACCGACTCACTCCTGCCTCGCAAACACTATAATAAATAGTATTAACCCCTAATCTGCCCTCCCTAACATCGCCGCCACCTACCTACAAATATTAACCCCTAATCTCCTGCCCGCAACGTCGCCCCTACTATAATAAATTTATTAACCCCTAAACCTAAGTCTAACCCTAACCCTAACACCCCCCTAACTTAAATATCATTTAAATTAATCTAAATAAATTTACTATCATTAAATAAATGTTTCCTATTTAAAAATAAATACTTACCTATAAAATAAACCCTAATATAGCTACAATATAACTAATAGTTACATTGTAGCTATTTTAGTATTTATATTTATTTTACAGGCAACTTTGTATTTATTTTAACTAAGTACAATAGCTATTAAATAGTTATTAACTATTTAATAGCTACCTAGTTAAAATAATTACAAATTACCTGTAAAATAAATCCTAACCTAAGTTACAAATACACCTAACATTACACTATCAATACATTAATTAACTAAATTAACTACAATTAGCTAAACTAAAATACAATTAAATAAACTAATCTATAATCCAAAATACCCCCCACTAAATTACAGAAAATAAAATTTTTTTACAAGAAGTTTAAACTAATTACACCTAATCTAAGCCCCCTAATAAAATAAAAAAGCCCCCCAAAATAATAAAATGCCCTACACTATTCTAAATTAAAAAGTAATCAGCTCTTTTACCAGCCCTTAAAAGGGCCTTTTGCGGGGCATTGCCCCAAAGTAATCAGCTCTTTTACCTGTAACAAAAATACAATACCCCCCAACATTAAAACCCACCACCCACATACTCTAACCCACCCAAACCCCCCTTAAATAAACCTAACACTAACCCCCTGAAGATCTCGCTACCTTGAGTCGTCTTCACTCAGCCAAGCCGAATTCTTCATCCAAGCGGAGCAAGAAGATGTCCTCCATCCGGTAGAAGTCTTCATCCAACCGGGGCAAGAAGAGGTACTCCATCCAGTAGAAGTCTTCATCCAAGTGGGGTCTTCTATCTTCATCCATCCGGAGCGGAGCGGAGCCATCTTCCAGCCAGCTGACGCGGAGCCATCCTTTTCAACCGACGGACTAATAACGAATGACGGTTCCTTTAAGGGACACCATCCAAGATGGCGTCCCTCGAATTCCGATTGGCTGATAGGATTCTATCAGCAAATCGGAATTAAGGTAAGAAAAATCTGATTGGCTGATTCAATCAGCCAATCAGATTGAAGTTCAATCCGATTGGCTGATCCAATCAGCCAATCGGATTGACCTTGCATTCTATTGGCTGTTCCGATATTTTTTATTTTATTATTGTCATGGTACCCAGGGTGTTAATCCATCTTCCTGTAAAAAAAAAAAAATATTTTCTGTAATTTAGTGTTTGTTTTTTTTGTATTATAGATTAGTTTATTTAATTGTATTTTAGTTTAGTTAATTTATTTAATTAATTAATTTATTGACAGTGTAGTGTTAGGTGTATTTGTAACTTAGGTTAGGATTTATTTTACAGGTAATTTTGTAATTATTTTAACTAGGTAGCTATTAAATAGTTAATAACTATTTAATAGCTATTGTACCTTGTTAAAATAAATACAAAGTTGCCTGTAAAATAAATATAAATCCTAAAATAGCTACAATGTAACTAATAGTTATATTGTAGCTATATTAGGGTTTATTTTATAGGTAAGCATTTATTTTTAAATAGGAAAAATGTATTTAATGATAGTAAATTTATTTAGATTAATTTAAATGATATTTAAGTTAGGGGGATGTTAGGGTTAGGGTTAGACTTAGGTTTAGGGGTTAATAACTTTATTATAGTAGCGGTGACGTTGGGGGGTGAAGGATTAGGGGTTAATACATTTATTATAGTGGCGGTGAGGTCCGGTCGGCAGATTAGGGGTTAATAAGTGTAGGTAGGTGGCAGCAACGTTGGGGGGGCAGATTAGGGGTTAATAAATATAATATAGGTGTTGGCGATGTTGGGGGCAGCAGATTAGGGTTTCATAGGGATAATGTAGGTGGCGGCGGTGTCCGGAGCGGCAGATTAGGGGCTAATAATAAAATGCAGGTGTCAGCGATAGCAGGGGCGGCAGATTAGGGGTGTTTAGACTCGGGGTTCATGTTAGGGTGTTAGGTGTAGACATTAAAAGTGTTTCCCCATAGGATACAATGGGGCTGCCTTTGGAGCTGAACGCTGCTTTTTTGCAGGTGTTAGGTTTTTTTTCCGCCAGCTCAGCCCCATTGTTTCCTATGGGGATATCGTGCACAAGCACGTTTTTTTCAGTTTACCGCTACCGTAGGCAACGCTGGTATTGAGGGTTGAAGTGGAGCTAAATTATGCTCAACGCTCCCTTTTCTGAGGCTAACGCAGCCAATCAGAAAACTCTAAATACCAGCGTTGTCTTAAGGGTGCGCTGGAAAAAAAAGGCTCATTAGCACTGCGGGTCTTTACAGACAAAACTCTAAATCTAGGCGTATTTTAATTAGTGACGTTTCGGGGTCACCCCTGTTTTCAAACAAACATACATACAACAATGAAACAGTGTACACACCCAGAATTTAAAACCCTCAGTAACCCAGAGCTGCACTGCCGACAGCGAACCAGGAAGTGGATCCTCCCACACAGGTTGCGTTACGTAATATCCGTAACCATAGCAACTGGACACTAGGTCAGCAGCGCCTAGAAAAAACCATAACACAGTGATTACAATATGGCAATATGTAGCTTTAAACACACATGGCAAATATGTTACTTTATAAGCAATTTATCTTAATGGGGCTTGTATCTGCAGTAATTGCATCGGGCTACAAAAAACACAACTTTTTAAACGAGCACCATGCAGGCCCTGTATTGAAATTAATCTATTGCATACAAATTACTTGTTATTGCCTATATAGAACCTATGCAGGGAAAATAAATATATACACATAGAAAAGGAACTATACCAATATAGGCTAAAAGAATATTATAAGAAACACATTACAGAGGACATTATAAGAAACAGTGCCAATCTAAATGTACATTTAGTCCCTGTGGTTTCATGGTACCCAGGGTGTTAATCCATCTGCTGTAATAATAGCTTGGCTCTGTCACCTCCTCGTGTTAGGGGAGGTACATGATCTATTATTATGTACTTTAGATCTTTCGTACTGTGATGTGAATGTGTGAAGTGTCTTGCTACCGGCTGGTCAGAATCACCCTTGTCAATTGCCTTTCTGATTGCAGAGCGGTGATTCACGATCCTTATCATGAGGTAATCAACAGTCTTACCTACATAAAACAAGCCACAAATACAGTGGAGTAGGTATATACTAAAATTGGTCGTACATGTGACTGTATCCTATTGGAAATCTTCTGGTACAATATGAAAGAATAAAGCTGTTGCCTGTTGTTAGTCCAGAACATGTGGTACAACCCAGACACCTGTAACAGCCTGGTTTGTTCTGTAACCATGTATCCTTGGTGTAGCAATTCCTGGGGTCAGTTTTGATTAAGACTTAAGAGAGCATTACCAATCTCCCAATTTAAAAGAACGATTAGGAATAATACAGATTCCAGCTTGAGGAACCAACAATTACTGTGTTATCCTTTTAAGAGTGCACCCTGGGCACCACAGGCAGATTGAGCCTTGACAAAACTTTCGCCAGGAGTGCTTAACCTTTCTTTGAGACTATATATATATATATATATATATATATATATATATATATATATATGCTTATGGATGGCTTCATTTAGCAGTGTAGATCTTGCACTTAGAGAATTTATTGTGTATGGGTGGGTCAACATCACTAATAACCCTCTGACTCTTGTCCACAGCTACTTTCAACTTGTAATATGCACTATATCCCATGCGCTTTAGAAGTTTACTTTCAGCGGTAGAAATGTCAAATATCACTCCACTTGTGATTTGGCACAGATTGTGAGACACTTTAAAGTTTTAAAACTAACGCATTTAATAATGTTATGTTATTGTTTTGTTTTTTAACTTATTCAAATATAATATATTTCTATACTTTATATATTTCTAATAACCAGAGTAGATTGTTGCCTAAGTCTAACCTATTTGGACATTGTACTGTTGGGTGTATGCTTTGATCAATAAGTTCCATTAGTGTAGTTGCTATGCATCAATGGATTTATCTACAAAACAATTCACCTTGTTCAATTTTTATAGGTAATTTAGATATCAACTTCATTTGTGTTGTATTAAGGAACATAAACATTCCAGTCAAAGATTTACTACATATTGGCCAGAGGATATGTTTTGAGCACAGATTTTATTCTCATGACGTTAAAGCAGTGTTAACAAAAGCTACTAAAACCAGAGGCTAATACTTCTGTATATGTGGAAAACCGTGTATCTTCTGCATATGGAAAAAAGTAAAAATTCTACTCTTTACTTTCCAATTTTTTTGGAAGATAAAATAAAAAAAGTTATCATTAAATCATTCTCAGATCATAGATGTACGTAGCTGTCAGACAAAGAAAATGATGTCCCTTTTTCCAGCTGACAGTGTAAAGATATAGTGAACAGAGACATAAAAGATCACTTCATAATGACATTATCCTTCCTGCTGATGGGAAATGTAAAAAAGTTAATTCAGAGCACTTTGACACTAGAAAAAATCATGGCTTCCTGACGCCAGTGAAAGCTTTCTACTGTACATTTTATTCATCTTTTGACAGACATTACAAGCTGAAATAATAAGCAAACTTTCTAGTTTCCAAAGCAGAAACAAAGACTTCATGAAAGTACTAAAAGCAATTCAGATTCTGCCTGGAAAACTAACTATACTGTAGTCTATATAGACCACTAAAGTGTGTGCATACTAAACGGTACAAAATAGAATAGACTACCATAAATATAGATAAGTTACTACAAAACATGTTTACTTCAATTATAATAGCACATTCTGTTTTATGGGTCCTAAAGATAAAGCCAGCCTGGGAACAACTACATTATAAAAAAACAATAAAAACTATTTAGATTCCTTTATACAAGTAGGTGTGGATTTCTACACCCTAAATGTTTCTTGAGCTTACTAATTTTCATGAATCATTTAACAGTCTACATGCTCCAAATATTTGCCATATTTATACATACATATTTTTCTTGGTTTTACTAAGAAGTTGTCTGTAGAATATATAAAAATACATTTGTTAATTTCTCTTCAATGATTTTTGCATCAGAGAAAAAAATAATATATATATATATATATATATATATATATATATATATATATATATATATATACAGGGAGTGCAGAATTATTTGGCAAGTTGTATTTTTGAGGATTAATTTTATTATTGAACAACAACCATGTTCTCAATGAACCCAAAAAACTCATTAATATCAAAGCTGAATAGTTTTGGAAGTAGTTTTTAGTTTGTTTTTAGTTATAGCTATTTTAGGGGGATATCTGTGTGTGCAGGTGACTATTACTGTGCATAATTATTAGGCAACTTAACAAAAAACAAATATATACCCATTTCAATTATTTATTTTTACCAGTGAAACCAATATAACATCTCAACATTCACAAATATACATTTCTGACATTCAAAAACAAAACAAAAACAAATCAGTGACTAATATAGCCACCTTTCTTTGCAAGGACACTCAAAAGCCTGCCATCCATGGATTCTGTCAGTGTTTTGATCTGTTCACCATCAACATTGCGTGCAGCAGCAACCACAGCCTCCCAGACACTGTTCAGAGAGGTGTACTGTTTTCCCTCCTTGTAAATCTCACATTTGATGATGGACCACAGGTTATCAATGGGGTTCAGATCAGGTGAACAAGGAGGCCATGTCATTAGATTTTCTTCTTTTATACCCTTTCTTGCCAGCCACGCTGTGGAGTACTTGGACACGTGTGATGGAGCATTGTCCTGCATGAAAATCATGTTTTTCTTGAAGGATGCAGACTTCTTCCTGTACCACTGCTTGAAGAAGGTGTCTTCCAGAAACTGGCAGTAGGACTGGGAGTTGAGCTTGAGTCCATCCTCAACCCGAAAAGGCCCCACAAGCTCATCTTTGATGATACCAGCCCAAACCAGTACTCCACCTCCACCTTGCTGGCGTCGAGTCGGACTGCAGCTCTCTGCCCTTTACCAATCCAGCCACGGGCCCATCCATCTAGCCCATCAAGACTCTCATTTCATCAGTTCATAAAACCTTAGAAAAATCAGTCTTGAGATATTTCTTGGCCCAGTCTTGACGTTTCAGCTTGTGTGTCTTGTTCCGTGGTGGTCGTCTTTCAGCCTTTCTTACCTTGGCCATGTCTCTGAGTATTGCACACCTTGTGCTTTTGGGCACTCCAGTGATGTTGCAGCTCTGAAATATGGCCAAACTGGTGGCAAGTGGCATCTTGGCAGCTGCACGCTTGACTTTTCTCAGTTCATGGGCAGTTATTTTGCGCCTTGGTTTTTACACACGCTTCTTGCGACCCTGTTGACTATTTTGAATGAAACGCTTGATTGTTCGATGATCACGCTTCAGAAGCTTTGCAATTTTAAGAGTGCTGCATCCCTCTGCAAGATATCTCACTATTTTTGACTTTTCTGAGCCTGTCAAGTCCTTCTTTTGACCCATTTTGCCAAAGGAAAGGAAGTTGCCTAATAATTATGCACACCTGATATAGAGTGTTGATGTCATTAGACCACACCCCTTCTCATTACAGAGATGCATATCACCTAATATGCTTAATTGGTAGTAGGCTTTCGAGCCTATACAGCTTGGAGTAAGACAACATGCATAAAGAGGATGATGTGGTCAAAATACTCATTTGCCTAATAATTCTGCACTCCCTGTATATGTGTTTAAAAAGCACCACTGTTTCTATTATTGGTCATGAACAAAAGTTTCCAGGTGCATAAATAAATTAAGATGAGACTAATAATCTTGGGCATCAACCAAACAGGCAAAAAAATAAATCACAGATGTTACACAGCAAAACTTCATCGGGCCATATTTGGTTTTGATTTAAGGGAACATTTTATTTTTATAAATGTAATGCTGTAATGTATACATTTAAGAATATAATGGTGTCAAAATAAATACTATTAGAACTGCATTAAAGGGAAACTAAACCCAATTTTTTTCTTTCATTATTCAGATCGTGCATGCAATTTTTTAAATCAACTGTTTTTATTGAAAGAAAATTTTTTTTTACAACAAAAGTTCAGAAATATCATACATACATACATTTCATCACTAGATATACAGCAGAATAGCATCATAGGCTTGACCATGGAAGGGTACAGAGAGGGTTATAATAACAATTTTAAATATACTCATTTACATTTTAATCTGGTACTGTCTGTTTAGCGTGAGATCTATGAACTTCTTGTGTATATCTCAGTTAATGATATAAGCCTGAGAGTCTCGACCCTGGCTACGGCTAACTGAATCACAACCGTCTCGCCCGTAGCTCCTCATTTTAGTGGGGGTTTCCCTTGTTCCCATATAAACCTAATGTCTGCGATAAAATCTTGTTTACCTAGATAGGTGTAATGTATCTGTTCCATCGCTAAGATGTGTTCTACTTCCCTCAACCACATCTGGAGGCTGGGGGTTTGTGTAGTCTTCCAAAGCCTAGGGATTAGACGCTTAGCGCAGTTGAGTAAGCAACGAAATAAGTGTTTACGATATGAGCAGTGAATGGGGGGAGTATCTTGCAGTAAGATCATGGTAGGAGTGAATACGATATTAAGCCCTAAAACCGTGTTTATGCATCTTGTGACGTCTGACCAGAATGCCTGAATGCGAGGACAATGCCACCAAATGTGCGACAAAGTGCCCCTTTCACCACAACGCCTCCAGCAAGAATAGGAGGAGTTTGGGAAGATAGTGTGAAGTCGTTGTGGGGTTAGGTACCATCTCGACAATAGCTTATAATTCATTTCTGCAAAAACCAATGATATGGATGACTTTTTAGTTTCAGTAAAGATGTGACTCCATTGTGCCTCAGAGAGGACCGTATCTAGCTCTCCCTCCCATTTAGATATGTAAGAGGGTCTCCTGGTTGGAAAGGAGCCCCTGAGTAGTTTATATATTATAGAGATATGGGATCTTGACATAGTGGGGGTTGTACACAGGATTTCAAATGGGGTAAGGGGTCTGGAGAGGTCCTTAGAAACTGGGCTGCTCGTTATAGCATGTCTCAACTGTAGGTAGGGGAACCAGAGATGGAATGGGGGACCTAATAGATGGGAGAGTTCTAGCTGAGGGCGTATTTGTCCTTTGTTGAGCACTAGATGTGCCGGGATATTGGAGGCGGAATTTGCAACTATCGGTGTTTTTATGGAGTGCGGATGCAATAGGAGGGGGTTGTTAAGAAGAGGTGTGAGGGGAGAAGGTATGGTCGAGATGGATTTATCGAGGGACAATGTTCTATCCCAGACTCGTAGCGTGGCTGCCACATAATAATTTATATATACCTCTTGTGGTCTGTGATTGGGCATGGTCCAGCACACATCACCCAAGTTATGACCTCCGGCCAAGGAGGATTCCAGCTTAATCCAGGGTTTCTCCCGGGGGGAGTGCTGCCAGGCCACGATCCTAGCCAGATGTGCCGCTCTATAGTATGCTAAAAGATTCGGGGCCCCCAGTCCACCGTGCACTTTGTCTAAATACAGAGTGTTTTTAGCTACTCTTGTGCGCTTCCGAGCCCAAATGAAGGAGTCAAACATTTTCTGTTGTCTTAACAAGTATGAACTGGGGATATCTAGTGGAAGGACTTGAAACAAGTATAAAAATTTGGGAAGGAGGTTCATTTTGATCGCGTTTATTCGGCCCATCCAGGAAAGATGGCCTCTCTTATGCCATGTCTCAAGGGTCCTTTGGGTTTCCCTTTGGAGGGGGATATAGTTAAAGTCAAAAAGATCTGTTTGCAAAGGTGAGATATCTACACCTAGATAGCGTATTTTGTTTGTGATATGGAAGGAGGTTTTTGCTTTAATAAACTCAGTCTCGTCTTCTGAGACGTGCAAGGGCATTAAATTGGACTTCTCCATATTAATCGAGAAGTTTGAGACTAACTTGTATTCCTCCAAATCATGGAGTAGTGCTGGGAGTGAAGTGTGTATAGAGCATACTGAGAATATGATGTCATCTGCATATAAAAGGCATTTTTGCTGGGAGAGGTTCAAGGTCATACCCCTAATCTGGTCGTTACTTCTGATCTTATTGGCCAAAACCTCTACCGTCAGGGCACACAATAAGGGAGAGAGGGGACACCCCTGTCTCGTGCCGTTTTTAATGGGGATCTTTTGTGACAAGGTGCCATTAGCGCTAATTCTAGCTACTGGGTCATTGTAAAGTGCTTTAATACGGGAGATAAACATTTCTGAAAATCCAAACCTCAACAGGGTGGCCCACAGGAAGTCCCAGTCCACCCTGTCAAAGGCTTTCTCCGCATCTGTGGAGAGCAGAATTACTGGGGTTTTAGTGGCATTTGCAGCATGTATGGTCTGGAGGACCCTAATAGTGTTATCTTTGGCCTCTCTTTGGTAAATGAAACCAACTTGATCCGTGTGGATGAGGCTGGGGAGAATTTTGTTAAGTCTGGTGGCTACTAGTTTAGCGAATAGTTTAATGTCGGTGTTAATTAGGGAAATGGGGCGATAGTTAGAAACCTTTACTGTGTCTTTTCCTGGTTTGGGGATGACTGTTATCGTAGCTTCCAAGAGGGATTGAGGAAGGGGGCTGTCTTTACCTAGGGAATTGAATAATTTGAGAAGGTGGGGGCTCAGTAGGGTTTTAAATAGGTGGTAGAATTTGGGGGTAAACCCGTCCGGGCCTGGGGCTTTACCTTGGGGGAGATTCTTAATGGCCACCAGAATCTCCTGTGAGGTGAATTGCGAGTCGAGTGACTCCCCTTCCTCTTTTGTAAGGGTGGGTAGCTGAACTCGAGAGAGATAGTCATTGATCCTGTCAAGTTTATAGTCGGGATGCGCCGTAGGGAGATTATATAGGGAGGAATAATAGGTTTCGAATTGGTTAACTATTGCTGCATTGCTGGAATGGGAAGTCCCGTTAGTGTCTGTAATCTTGGTGATAAAGGCCTTATGTCTCTTCTTTTTAAGGGACCTGGCCAGTAAACGGCCTGCTTTGTTGCTTTCCGTATAGAATTTGGAGTTGGACGTTATTGCTCGTAATTGGGCGTTCTTAATTAGGTGCTGATTGAGGGCTTCCCTAGCTAGTTGGGCCTGTACCAGTCTTTGCGGACAGCGGGGGTTCTGTTTCAGAGCTGCCTCACCTCTCTGAAAATTGGTCATGAGGAGTGTGTACTGTGCAGCTTTCTGTTTGCGGAGTTTGTGTGTATGGCCCATGATCACGCCTCTAATAAAACATTTATAGGCTTCCCAATTGTTTGTAATCGAGGTGCAGTCTGGATCATTGAATGTGAAGAATTCAACAGTCTTTTCTGTGATATCAGTAGTGATTAATGGGTCTGTAAATATGTGGTCATTAAGCTTCCAGTGCTGCTGCTGATGTGGTCTTGAGAGCCAGGAGAAAGTGGAGCTGACCATGCTATGATCAGACCACGGCGTGTGGTGTGTCCTAGAGTCAATTAGAGTGGCGAGGGTGCCCTGATCACAGAAGATGTAATCAATACGAGAGGAGGAATGTTGAGGGTGAGAGAAAAAGGTGAAATCTTTAGCGGAGGGGTGCGTAATCCGCCATGTATCAAAGAAAGGGATTGTCCTGAGCGCCTGCCAGTTAGCTTTTATTTGGGTGTATCGCATATATGATTTACCTGTCGAAGTGTCTATGGCTGGGTTAATGGGGAAGTTTAAGTCGCCTCCTAGTAGTATAGGGCCTTTTGAGATGTCTAAAAGCTTATTAACTACAGTGCGGAAAAAAGAGGGCGTTGGGCGGTTAGGAGCATATAAGTTGGCCAACGTTAGAGGTCTACCATAATACAGGCCGACCAAAATTAGTATTCTACCCTCGCGGTCCTGGAATTTATCCAAGAGAGCAAAGGGGGAGTTCCTTCTAAAGAAGATTCCCACTCCGTTACGTTTTGTTGGTCCTGAGTTCAAGAAGTGTTGGTCGTAATACAGATGTGAAAGGGTGGGTTCGTTAGACCTTTTGAAGTGTGTCTCCTGTATCATTATAATGTCTATTTGTTTTTTGAAAAAATCATGAAACGCAATGGAGCGTTTCTGGGGAGTTAGAAAACCCTTAACATTTTGTGTGGCGATCTTAAATTGGCCAGCTACTGGGAGGTTTGCCATTTACCCTTAAGCTGTCTGTTAATCTGAGTGTAGAAAGTGTCTGTCGAGTATGGTTCAATGATATTTACGCGGCTGCTGCTATTAAAATAAAGCTGTGCTGGTAAGAGTACTGTCTGTATGTAGAAGGAGAATGAAACAATCAACAATAGGAAAGAGGAGAAAAGGGAGGGGGGAAGTAGAGGAAAAGTCTGGGAGAAAGAAAAAGGAAGGAAAACAATAGCGGAACAAATTCCGAAGGAAAGATGTAAGAACAAGTACAATGAACAAAAATAGAGCGGGGAAAGTCGACCCAACGGAGCCCTCCCCAACCTGTATATGACTGAGAACATAAAGGAGAGAACTGTGCAATGGTGGTCTCGGGTTCCAACTATGAACCGGTTAAGCAAAAAGATCGACCATTAATTTTTATAACTGAGCACTAAATACATTCAAAATACATAAACCACACATACCTAGAATGGAGCAAAAGTGAACATTATAATAAACATCACTGTGACATGTCATATATTTGTACTATCTGCCTGTCAAGGGACTGGCGGACATTCAATCAGATTGAAAAAAATAAATAAAAAATAGAAAAATACATAACATAAGGTAAGCTAATAACTTCTATATGTAAGAAACGTTTAGTTATCTAAGTTCCTGACTGGGGTCTAAATTTAACACCAATTTTATTATTGTGACCGCTCTTAATGAGCATACCTGTGCCGAAGGTATCATAATTACTAGTGTGTCAGGGAAAATATCTAAAGAAAAAAAAAAAAAGAAAAGAAAAAAGGAAAACCCCCCTCTATTTAGATGGGGTGGCAGTTTCTTTGTGGGGCCACTAGTGTTAGCATCTAACCACAGTCCTTTATCTTGTTCCAGGCAATATATATTCTATAACGTTTCTAGGTAGAGTCTTATATATCAAAGTTCGGCCTGGTGTATATGATAGTACTTATGTCCTAAGGCTATCAGGCCTTGCAAGTACTAGTCTCTTGATATGAGAGTCATTTCTAGTGTTTAAACTGCGGGATACACGAGGCTAAACCTCAAAGTCTTACTCACGGAATCCTTTGGGAACATCTTCTCAAGTCTGAGGATCGGTTGTGCGATGCTGGGCTAGCGAAACTGGGCTGAGTCTTTTTCTTGTTTGTTGCCCAGCAATCTCTGACCACAGTTTGCTTTGTGGTCTCGCTGGTGTGTTTGTATTCTTTGAGAGGGGAGGTTCAGGCGCCTCAGGCAGAGGGATGTCCAGTTGCCCGCAAAAGGTCGGGACATTATCCAGAGTGTTGCATTCGAGCCTCTTTCCATCTTTGATGACTTGTACTGACACTGGGAATCCCCATCTATACGGGATTTTTAATGAACGAAGGTGTTGCGTGAGGATTGCAAATTCTCTCCGGCCCTGTAGAGTGCGTATTGAAAGGTCCTGGAATATCTGTATTTTGGCCCCCATGAAGGAGAAGGATGATTGTGCTCTAGCCATTTGGTAGATCCTCTCTCTGTCTTTAAAGCTCTGGAAGCATACAATTATGTCTCTAGGGGGTTGGTTGTCTTTGGGCTTAGGTCTCAGGGCCCGGTGGGCTCTTTCCAGCGGTATCTCTTCGATAACTCTTTGATTTGCTACGGCAAGAGATTGAAAGAGATTTTGTAGATGAACTGGTATTTCGTCTCTGTGAATGGATTCAGGTATACCTCGAAATCGTAGATTGCATCTACGTGTTCTATTTTCGATGTCGTCAAGCTTATTCTCAAGCTCCAGGATCTGAGCTTGTTGAGTTTCAATCGAGTGAGCCATATCTGCAACTTCCTGAGACATTTCCTCTCGATTATCTTCCAGGATCCCAACTCTGTGACCCAGATCGTTGATATCTTCCTTGAGGTCTGCGCATTCGGACTTAATGCATGACTTTACTTGGTTTATCAGTGCCTCCATTGCTTTGAGGGTAACAGGTTCATCGTTAGCTTGTTTTGTAGGGGTCACTTGAAGATCTTGCGAATTATCCGGGTGTTCCGGCAGGGATTCTTCGTCGCTTCCCGCCTGCGTGGTTTCGGCTTTTTTTGCCCTATCTGTGTTCTTAAAGAATGTGCTCATTGAGTTACAGGCGTTGCTCTGCTTTAAATTTTTATCAACTTTACTATTTCTTCTTAGCGCCATGGCGCCAGTCAATTGTATATCACAGTGAGTGGATCAAAGTGATGTAGCTATATCAAGCAGAATGGTTGGAGGCTCAGTTAGAACATTAGCTGAGTGAGACACTGAAGCAAATTACTCTTTTCACCTTAATAAGCTGTTCTTTGCAGGGAAGCCATCAGGCCCAAGGAGAAAATTCCAGAACCCAAAGCAGTGTCAAGATGCCCTGGGGCTGTAAATCAGGTCTGTGTGGGATCAATTGAGCCTTTTAACTGCCAGGCCTTTGAGTAAACGTTATTCATATATCATAAGGCTCATCCTAAGATGAAAGTAATTTCTGTGTCCCCTGCAGTCAATCTATAAACATTTGTCTGCTTCATCTCAGTGTATTAGAGGCAACCCGTTATTTATAGTTGTGCTAATAGGCACTGCATGTAAAGTCGCTAAACATGGGGCTCAAGCGGGGTGTGTTAGCGTGCAGGAAGTGTTTGACAGACTCTTACCCCCAGGTTGAAGTTCTCTGAGGGGGAGGTGGTGTGCTCTTTATCCCTCTTAAAGCTGCCGATCGCTGTTTCCCACACTCCTTGCTAGGGATTCCAAGCAAATGTGTCACCTGTCATTTGCTCCGGGCCAGTTCCGATCTCGGTAGATTGACCCACGAGGTCTAAACTTGAGGAGCGCCTCTGGCGCGGCCTGCGCCGCAAGTTGTAGCAGAAGGATGGAGCGATATGAACTAAGCGCTCTGCTGTAAGTTAAATGTTCCGGTGCTAGTCCAGGGCGGTATCACCGTAAGACCAGCTCTCCCATGTCACTTAAAATGTTATTGGGGAAGGGCTCCGCAACAGCCGAGTCAGGAGCTCTAATGCAGTGCGGCCATTCCGTACGCCCGCACGCTCCGCCCCCTCGTTAATCCGTGCATGCAATTTTAAGCAACTTTCTAATTTACTCCTATTATTAATGTGTCTTCGTTCTCTTTCTATCTTTATTTAAAAAGCAGGAATGTGATGCATAGGAGCCTGCCCATTTTTGTTTGAGAACCTGGGTTATGCTTGCTTATTGGTGGGTAAATGTAAGCATCCAATAAGCAAGCACTATCCATGGTGCAGAACCTAAAATTGGCTGGCTGTTAAGATTTACATTCCTGCTTTTAAAATAAAGATAGCAAGAGAACGAAGAAAAAATGATAATAGGAGTAAATTAGAAAGTTGCTTAAAATTTCATGCTCTATCTGAATCGTGAAAGGAAAAAAAAATTGTGTTCAGTGTCCCTTTAAAGGGACAGTCTAGTAAAAATGTAACTTTCATGATTCAGATAAGGCATGCAATGTTAAACAACTTTCCAATTTACTTTTATCATCAAATTTGTTTTGTTCTCTTGGTATTCCTTGTTGAAAGCTAAACCTAGGTAGGCTCATATACTAATTTCTAAGCCCTTGAAGGCCATCTTTTATCCCAGTGTATTTTGACAGTTTTTCACAGGTAGATGGCACTAGTTCATGAGTGCCATATAGATAACATTGTGCTCACTGCCCCGTGGCATTTTTTATGAGTTAGCACTGATTGGCTAAAATGCAAGTCTGTCAAAAGATCTGAGATAAAGGGGAAGTCTACAGGGGCTTAGATATAAGATAATCACAGAGATGAAAAGTGTATTAATATAACAGTGTTGGTTATGCAAAACATGGGAATGGGTAATAAAGTGATTATCTACCTTTAAGTACATATAATGATGGCAAAACTTGTTTAAAATGGAAATGTGGTCTGTCATTTAAACTGTCAATGGTTCAATTGGTGGGTAGAGGGAGGGAGGGAGGGTGTAGTAGCCCCCCCCCCCCATTTCAGTGGCAATAAAACTTTTTGCCTAATATGTGATTGAGCTCTATGTAGCTGAAGAGCAGGGGTGGAGGTTACCAAAAGCTTAAATCAACTGCACTAGCAGTGGGCCATTGGTCCTACTAGGGGTAGCAGAGTGAAGGTGGACACTACTTAGTGTTGCAGAACCCCAGAGATTTTGTTATGTCATTCCTGTCTAGTTATAGTTTTGATTGCCTCCTGTGTTTATGTACTTGTATTAACTTTACACTTGGTGCCATTTAAAAAAGTCATAGCGTTTTATATGGCTTAGGAGCCAGCAATAGGTGGGGTAGTTGGTGTGCTAAGAACTGACCCCCCCCCCCAAAAAAAAAGTAACATTAAGTATATGAATGTAAGTAAACAGATGTAGATTTTAATCTTTAGTTTGTATGTAAATATATTAATATCTGCAGTAAGAATAGTCCTATTCATAAGGAATCTTTTTTTACCTCACAAAGGCCTCTCGGAATAGGGGTCCTAGGGGTCTTCACATAACAGTGCACAACTGTTTGGGGGTGAAGCCTCTGACTGGCAATTCAGAAGGGACTTGCAGGCTGGTTTATCCAGACCTGAACACCTATTTCAAAATAGAGAAGGAAGCAGAGATCTTATTTGTCCGCAAAGAATAAAATGAGAAATGTCCCAAAAATATCTGTACTGGGCAGCTCTTTCTTTACTTTCAAACAGAAGTCACACATGAATGTTCCTATAAAACATCAAGAGGACACTGCATTGTGTAATCTGTATAAAAAGTAAGTATTGTATACAGCAAGACACATACTGAACAGGACATTAGCACTCTCATAGAGCAGGCTGGTCTATTGGCAGTGGACAAGCTAACTGGTCTCAGGAACAGCCAGGCTCATCATCTTTTTGGATTCTAATCTTTACAGTTAACTGCAAATAGCAGCAACAAGAACTTGGTGAAGGTTAAAAAATATATATTAAAAACAATAATAAAAAAACAGGGAAACTCCTTTAATAGAAGTCCCTATATGCAACATGTTTCTCTTCAGTGGGTTAACACCAGAGAAACGTGTTTCATATAAGGACTCCTATGTGAGGAGATTCCATTATTTTTTAGTTTTCCAGCACAGCTTTTTTCTTTCATGCTGTGCATGCACTTGCTTTTTTTTTGCTTACATGGGCACATATGTGTTTGTCTCAGAATATATTGCTAAGGCTCACTGCTGCAGATTCACTTTCACTCTAATTAGAAGGAGGTAGGAAAGGAACTTGGTGCAAGCTTAGCGTAAGCACCCCTTCCATGATGGGTTTAAGGTGACTCTGAGGTCTTGCCTGTAACCCACTTCCATCCAAAGTGTACTGTCCTGAAACCCCCACTCCAACTAACCCAACCACCAAATCCATGATTTCCCAACCCAAGTATCCCTAACCATGCTGGCCACCAGACCTCATATCCCATTTAGAAATTCACTTGCATTATTTTGTTATTGGATCCCCTCATTAAAGTAGTGATAGAGGCAGCATGATTATGAAGCGAGGAGATTATATAAACTCAGCCCAGTAAATGATAAAGGGCCAGATTACAAGTGGAGCATTATTTAATGCTCCCACTCGCACACTTACTCCGCTCGAAGTAAGTTTTTTGCGCAAGCACTAACTTGATACACGCAAAAAGCCAAACTTAGGATATCACGCGTGTGTTAACGTATTCCCCCATAGAAGTCAATGGAGAAAAATAAGTAAAAAAAAAAAAGACCCTATTCACGTGCAAACCTGATCGCATATTTTCAAGTGTGCTAACCCGACATGAAAATATGAATCTTTCACATTCCACTCTTCTTTACATAGCAGAATATGGTCTATTTATTCATAAACATATAACTCTACATATATCTGATGATATATTTATATAATATCTATCTATACCTATATACAGTATATATATATATATATATATATATATATATATATATGTACTGTGTGTGTGTATATATATATATATATATATATATATATATATATATATATATATATATAGGTATAGAGATGTGTGTTTATATGTGTACAGATATATATATATATATATATATGCGGCTGAGTGTGTGTGCACTCCCACTATCTCTCATCAACTGCCGGGTGCTATTGTGAAATAATAAACAAGATTGAAGATAAGCACTCACTGGATTCTGGACAACATAGTCAACAAAAATTATTTATTTGTGGTGTGACGTTTCGGGACTAAGCACTGTCACAGGAAGGGACAGTGCTTAGTCCTGAAACGTCACAGCACAAATAAATAATTTTTGTTGACTACGTTGTCCAGAGTCCAGTGAGTGCTTATCTTCAATATTGTATACATATATTTACAAATACTTACAAAGAACATATTCTACTATGTACAGAACACTGGAATTTGAAATATTTACAATAAATATTCATTATAACAATTTATTAAATATGAATATTGCATAAATATGCTTTTTCATGTTTTCATCTACTTGACTGCAAAGGGCTCCATTGAACTTATATATATGTGTGTGTGTACATATGTATTTATGTGTGTATATATGTCTGTATATCTCTATGTTAAAGCCATTTGCACCTGAGATCTTTATTTCTTTGAGCCCTTATAACTTTTTTGTGAATTTTTTTTTAATAATTTTTATTAGAAAGTGTTATTACTGTAGCTGTACTTTGTAATGTATTTTTGATGTGTTTTGTGACACTTTTTATTTTGCGATACAGTTAACCAGAGCTCTGAGGACACGGTAATCATTCTAGTGTAAAAAGCGATTGTGCTCACAAGTTCGTGTTTACTTTCAACTTGTAATACAAGCATTAAATCTGATGCATACAAACACTAGCGATAAAGCCCTTTTCGCGTGTGTGTAACTGTTAGCGATCCACTTGTAATCTGGCCCAAACAGGGCAACTGGAACAAGAGGTACTACAATGCAGGATGAATCAGATGGTATAAAATTAATGTAAATAAGAAAGATGGAATAAGAGTTTTAACTGTAACAACTTTCAAAGGCCACAATACAGAGGAAAGGGAAATGAAAGGTAGCAGAGTCTCCTGTAATGGAGTTAAGGGATGAGCTGACAGGCTAGTGGAAAATCCCAGTGTAGTGTAGTAGCAACAATGTTGCAAAGTGTGGGGAGGTCTTAGGCTTACCTCATATAAGGGAAGTTCTGGAACAATCTGGCCTCTTCCACCTGGGATTTTGCAAGGAGAAAGTTTTGTGCCATTCTTCAAGTGAAAATGTCTAGATCAAAGAGAAGTGCTGCGGTGCCCATTCGCTTCAGGGAGTCCCCTGGGAGATCCATGAGGAGTACACCTGTAATAGAGGAAGAGGATGAGGATGTGGTGCCACCGACTCCGGCAGAAACAAGGCCAGTATTGTCTGTCTTAACTCCCAATACTATAATAAGTAGCCCCCCACCCCCTGAGCCTGCGCCCGCCGGGCCTGGTACTGTTATGGTTACGGGACAGGCGGGTGCAGTGAGCTCTGGCCCATCCAATTTAGATCAAGCTTTGGAGGCAGGCCTGGGGGCCCTCACGGCCTCCGGACTGTCTCCGGTGGCAGCGGCGGCCATTGTGGGCATGTTTAAGGCCCTGACGGCCGCTGTTATGCCTCCAGTAGTGGGGCAGGCTAAACCGGGGCCTAGCGCCCCTCATCAACAGCCTCCTTTACCCCATGCGAACCCGGGGCCTAGCAGCATTAACCAGGGGGCTAGCGTTTCCTATCATCCGGCCGGGTCCCCGGGGCCCGGACCGGATGTCTCAGTGGTGGCTCAGTCTGTGACCGGTGTGGGGCCTATGGGTCCTCGCCCGCCCCCTGGACCGCATCCATCATTGGTGGCTCAGTCAGAGCCTGCTACTTCCAGTGCAGGCTCCGGTTGCGGCCTCGCGTCCGTCGCGCCCATTTCCGGCCGGTCAGGTGACACGGGTGACGTCCCTTCCAGCGCCGCGGTAATCACACGGCCAGAACATGGAGCGGATGGGCACGTTCCTGGGGCCAGAAAGAGGCCTAGCCGGGTACTCTCCACAGGTGAGGGGGGAGTATCCAGGCAGGCCCGCTCCGCTGCGCTACACTCTGCAGCATCTAGCATGGTAGACAGGGCCAATGTAGTGCAGAGAGGCCGTGGCATGCAAAGGGGGAGGCTCATGGGATCTAAGGTTGGGTTGGGAGAGCGAGAAGTGCATTGCTGGGGCGCCAGTGGTATAGCAGGGGGGGTTCCGGCAATACTGATGTACCCAAAGGGGGGAGATTGCGCTCACAGATAGGGTGCAGGGCGAGTCACTGCAACCAACAGCTGCAGGGGTCCAAGGTGGCCACGGACCGGCCAATGCAGGCGTTCAGAGCATACACTCAGGCAGAGAGCGCATGGTTAGTGCATCGCCTGTTGTTGCAGGGTCAGTGAATGAATGGAGTGGTGATAGGGGTGATGAGAGGGCCAGAGGGGTCTCGACTGGGGCAGGGGTTAGTTCTACTCCAGTTGGGGGTAGTAGGCAGGAGGGCCGCATGGCTGGCCTGGATACTCCCCTCTTGTTTGTTTCTCCTCCACAGGACAAGCTGGCCGCGCCGCAGAGGACAGAGGTGTCTGGTCCAGCAGGAGCTGGACTGTCGGTACCGCAGTCAGGAGGATCAATGGAGGCAATACCAGGAACATCTACACCTTCCACATCGGCAGTTGGTGAGAGAAACTTATTTAATCTGTCACGCACCTTTGACACCGACTATAGCACTGATTCAGATTCAGATGGTGGGAAGAAATTAAGGCTAAATAGCAAGGGACAGCGCCGCATGTTCAAAATGTTGAAGGTGCTGGTTGCTGAGCGAAATCAGGCTAAGAGCTTAGGTAGCATGGAGCAACCTGCTCTGCTGGCGGGCCGGAGCTCCGTGTCCGCCTCCGCCGGCAGTGCTCAGGGAGGCAAGAGCTCTGCGCAGCCGCAGGACATATCAGTTAGTGCCAGAAGGGTTGCCCTGCAGGGGGGACTCTTATCCCTGCAAGATACACTGCCTGCATCTCAAACCCAAAACGATACAGAAAATTCGCGATCACAAATACCTCAATATGTTTGAGCTGTCCCTAGAGGCGCAGCGCGACAAAGAGCGTAGTGAGGATGGGACTGGACCAAAGAAGATCCAGCGCCCTGATACATTCGATGAGTGGAGGCGGTGCTTTAAGGTATTCTCCTCCTGCTACATATAACAAAGGCCGGAGGCCGCAGTAGATATGATCAAGTACGCAGAGATAATAGAATGTATCTATAATAGGTATGGGGAAGGCATGTGGCGTGCCTATGATAGTGAGTTTAGGAGAAAAATGGCTGGGAATCCAGTTTTGAACTTCGGGGTGAAAGACTTGGACCTGTGGTCCCTGCTCATACCAGAAAAGGGGGGGGCAGGGGGATTGATGCTGCGGACAGGGCCCCCAAGGCCACCGAGCATCATCAAGCGTCGGGGCAGGGAGTGTTGGAAGTACAACGAGAAGCAATGCGACAAAGGCGCTTCCTGTTCCTTTCACCACTCCTGCATGTACTGCAGCGGCCAACACCCGGGTATTGTATGCCCGAAGCGGAGGGACGGAGGAGCCTTCCGTGGGGCAAAATCGGGGGGGGCTGGACAAAAGAGCTCCAACACCCCTGAAGCTGGACGCCATTAGACCTTGGCTGGCGGCTTACCCAGACAGGGTGTCGGCTGCCAACCTACTGGCGGGGATTGGGGAAGGTTTTAAGATACCAACATTGGGGTTGGTACTGGGGTCCTCGTCGCATAAGAATTTAAAGTCGGCTTATGAAATGCCGGGCGAAGTTAGGGCGAAACTGGGCAAAGAAATTGCTCTGGGAAGATTTGCTGGTCCATTTGAACAACCTCCCATCCCTGACCTGGTTATTTCCCCTTTAGGGGTGGTCCCAAAAAAGGAACCAGGCAAGTTCCGCTTGATTCAGCATTTGTCCTATCCGAAAGGGGGTTCCGTCAACGACGCAATAGATCCCCTAATAAGCTCGGTGTCCTACCAATCGTTTGACCAGGCGTTGGAGTTGGTAGTTGCGGCGGGTCCGGGCGCGCTGCTAGCCAAAATGGACATCGAGTCCGCTTTTCGGTTACTCCCCATACACCCATCATCTTTCAGACTGATGGGGTGTAAATTTTAGGGGAATTATTTTATCGACAAATGCTTGCCCATGGGTTGCTCGCTATCGTGTGCTTATTTTGAGGAGTTTAGCTCATTCTTGCACTGGGCTATCATTGCGGCGGCCGGCGGGGGAATAGTCGCTCATTACCTGGACGACTTCCTGCTGGTTTGCGCTGCGAACACACGCGAATGCGATAAGCTGATCGCGGTAATGCGAGGGCTAATGTCGAAATTTGGAGTGCCACTGGCTAAGGAAAAAAAGCAGGGCCCCTGTACAAGACTTGGGGATCGAAATTGACACTGCTGCAAGGCTATGTCATCTTTCAGCCGACAAGGTGGAAGTCATGCTTTTGGCGGTGCACAAAGCCGGGGCAGCAAAGAGCATGCCCCTGAGGGAGCTGCAGTCAGTGCTAGGCTTGCTCAATTTTGCGTGCAAAATTATACCCATGGGACGCGTGTTCAACAGGAGGATGGAAGCTTTGCTTTCCACTCCGCATGGTGCACGTAAAGTGTTGGTTTCGGAAGATATGCGGGAAGACCTGAGGGTATGGGAGCACTTCCTGTAAGGCTTCAATGGAACGCTGCTTTGGCGCGCTCCTAGGGTTTCCAGTCAGACAGTGCACCTGCTGACGGATGCAGCTGGAGCGGCGGGTTATGGCGCCTATTTAGATGGGCAATGGAGCGCCGAGCCATGGCCCCTGTCATGGGTCCAAGTCGGCCTGACAAGGAACTTGACACTTCTGGAGCTCTTTCCAATAGTTGTGGCTATTGAGCTCTGGGGGCTGCCGTTAAAGGATCGGTACATCGTATTTTGGATGGACAACGCTAGCGTTGTGTTCGCCATAAATAGGTTGTCGGCGTCATCACCGGTAGTTGTTAGATATTTGCATCAGCTAGTGCTGAGGTGCTTGCAATACAATATTCAGTTTACCGCGAGGCACGTTCCCGGGGTCAACAACACCCTGGCGGACGCACTCTCGAGGTTTCAATGGGAGCAGTTTCGCAGACTGGCCCCTAACGCAGCAGCAGTCGGCTTACCTTGTCCCCACTCTATTTGGCAGTTGGCGGGGCAGGGAGGTCCATACAGCACCTAGTGAGGGCATCCCTGGTGCCGAATACATGGAGAGCTTATTCACAGCACTGGGGCGAGTGGGTAAGTTACTGTCACATTCGGGGTGCAGCGCCAGAAGGGGTCTCGAGGGATCTGTTCTTGGAGTGGCTGGCGGAGAAACACAGGCAGGGGATTTCAAAGGGCGCTATATCCAATAGGATAGCTGCAATCTCCTTCTTTTGCAATATGTTAGAGTGTCCCAACATCACTAAAGGTTTTCTGGTGAGGCAAGTGATTAAGGGCTGGGGTAGGCTCGAGGGTAGAGCGAAAGATGCGCGCAAACCAGTGACATTCTGTAGGCTGGCCAAGCTGATGGACGCCATCGAGGGCATATGCGTCGAACCAGGTGAAAGAGAACTGTTTCAGTGCGCATTCTCCTTGGCGTTCTTTGCGGCCCTTAACGCGGGTATGCAGTTGGCTCATGTCAAATTTGCGGGCGAGAATTAGTTATTGTTTATCCCACACTCGAAGACTGACCAGGAGGGGAGAGGGGTGTGGATCACTCTGACGCCCTCAGCATCGGGCGCCTGCCTGGTTGTGAATACAAGGGCTTACATGGTGCAGCGTCCGCGGGGCCCTGTCCAGTTCTTAGTGCATTCCGACGGATCAAATCTTTCTCGGTACCAGTTTGCAGTGGTGCTCAGAAAGGTAGCGCTTGTTGCAGCGTTGGGGAACTGTAGAATCAACCCCCAGTCCTTCCGAATAGGGGCGGCTACCAGCGCGGTGGCCCTGGGATGGAAGGGAGAACGCATACAGAAGTTGGGTAGATGGAGGTCCCAATGTTATAAGTCTTACGTGCGCCTGCCAGCTGAGGAGTAGGGGATAATCGGGGCATGAGTAAGAAAACATGCGTTTAATAGTTGTGCTGGTTGTGTTGTCTATCTTTAGTTTCTGGTGATTGACTATGTAATCCGTTTTTCAGGTGTGGCTACAGGTCCTTCTCGCATCTGGATAATAGGGCACTCTTACGTGCACTGGGCGGCACTGAGGGCCCATTCTCTTCCTGAGGGGCAGCAGTTGGGGCTTCCGACGTCTAAAGCATCAATATGGTGGTTGGGCCATAGAGGCTTACAGTGGGATGGTTTGCCTGCCCTCCTCCAGAATTCTAGACATAGATGGGGACAGCCCCACATCATCCTCCTTCACATGGGGGGAAATGACATAGGGAGTGCACCGGCTTTGGACCTCATCAATGCGATGAGGTCGGATGTCAAGTGGATCTGTACCACGTTCCCGGGGGTTAGGCTGGCTTGGTCCAACATAATCCCCCGGCTGCGTTGGAGATATTTTCCCACACCTAGAATAGCTTATAGGGTCAAGAAAAAAGTTAACAGGGAGCTGGGTAGAGCAGTACTAGAGATAGGGGGTTTTGTGGTCCGCCATGAACTGATCTCAGCGGACAAGAAAGGGCTGTAACGCCCGGACAGGGTGCACCTGTCCGACGAAGGGCTGGCGATCTTCCTGGCAGACCTCAAAATGGCTCTGGTTAGTATTATTTAGCGGGTGGCGGCAAGAGCCCGGTTTATGTGGGAGTGCCTGTCTCTTGTGGCAGGAGGTTGTAGCCATCAACAATTGAGGGCGGAGTCTGCAGAGGTGACAGTCGGGCTAATGGGCGGGGGTGATGTCCTCAGGTCGTGACCTGGGGGGCCCCGCCCCGCGGGTCTGCTGGCTGAAGATCCTTTAGGATGTCCGCACCTATTAGACAGAATGGGGTGGGGCCACATTTGCGGCCCACCCTTGGCATTTGCAATTCCACAACATCTGGCTGCGACCTCTTGTCATATGGAGCTAATAGTATTATTTTACTAGGCCTCGAATGCCGACACAGGTTAAATATTTGAATGACTTCCGTTGAAGTCAAGTTAATATTTGTTAATAAATATGACCATCGTTATGGTCTTTAAATCCCAGCTATCAGTGTTGTGTGTTTATTTATAGGTTAAGTAGTTATGTTAAGTGGTTTTGTAAGGGGTTGGAACTACCAGATACAGCATCAGCCCTTAAAGCAGGTTTTTACACTGAAATGTAGGTAGCATGAGGTTGAGCTGTAGCAATTTCTAGTTTCCATAGTTCAGTGAAACAAGCAGGGTCATTAATGGATTTTTATGCATCGGTGATGCAAAGGAATGTGTAGAGGGAGCAAGGGGTCATACACTAGAGTCAATAATTATAATAATTATATCCAGAACACAGGCAGAGTGACTCAATATATGAAGCTAGAACATTGTGTTAGAGAAACATCTAAAGGTCATGTCAAGCAACATCTGTGGTCAGTTGTGAAATCCCTGAAAAAGACAAGAACACAGCATGAACTGTAGATTTAGAGACGCTGCCCGTAATCTGGAAAACACAATGTGATACGTGAGTATATGGAAGTGAAGGTCAAATTTGACAGAAGGCTGTCTAAACTTAACATGTTTAGTATGTAACCAGGCCAAATAAATCAACATAGGGTTTGTACAGCCATAGACGCTTTAAAAGGCTGTAAAATTATAATTTAGAAAGGTAACAGCAGGTGCTGCAACTCTAAGATTATTAAAAGGAAAATGTTGAGATTGTATCTGAAGGCAGCATTGAAGAGACTATTTTAGAATTGCTTGCCAAAGTAAATTTCTAGGTAGTTTTACATTGGTTAGTGGTCAAAACAATTTTTATAAAAGAAATTAACATTAATTTGAGAAGATATTTCTCTAGGTCTTCATTGGTGGTAGATTGTAGTAGATTGCCTTGAGAGTACATCTGCCTTTACATTTTTAGTACCAGTAGAGTGAGTCAGAATTAAATTATATTTTGAAAATAAATAAGACCATTAGGCCTGTCCAGCATTTCAGACAACAAGTCAAGTTATAATAGATTTTTGTGATTAATTTAGATTAGGAATTGGATAATGTCATTCACCAAGAACTAGTTTCAGTCTCAACAATTCCTTATTGGCAGCAACCGAATAAAGTGTCTTTGAAAAGTAGGATACTGAAGTAAACTTATTAGAAGAAAGATTACACTATGGGCTTGATGTTCAAAAACTCACCAGCATGGAAAGAAATCATGCAAATTCTTGGTTGGTTTTTTTTGTAGAGAATTATTTTGTAATTTATATGTCTCTCCTTCCATCCCAGAAAACTGCATAGCAAGATAAACAGATCTTCATTGAAGTTCTGCTGATTGAAGATTTTCCCTGGAAAGCAAAACCTCAAAGTCTGGACTGGAATAGACAGCTCTCCCATACTTGAGCAAGTTATTCCATACACGGCATTGGAGACACCAGGGCAGGCTGCGTTTATCCGGACAATATTGCAAGGGAAGTTTATCCTTCTTTAACCATTTTTACGTAGAGTTTATACATTATAAGACATTGTTTCTGTATCATAATGTTTGATAATCTCAAGCTAAATGTTACCTTTCCAAAATTATTTGAGGGAACTCACAGTACTCACAGTTAATCTAGTTGATTTAGCTTTAGATCATACTCTGGCAAAGAGCTGCATCAGCACCAAGATCAGATGTATCAAATTCATAATCTGAGTCAGGATTGAAATTATGCAGTAGAGATACTGGAAAAAAGCACAATTTGTTTACATATATACATATACACCTTTGAGCCCTTCACAGTAAAACACCTTGTTATACCATATCCATTTAACTCAATGTTTAAACATTTTTATTAATAATAAACCCCTATTTTACATTTTGTGTGTGTGTGTATTACTTTATATTATTATTTTACATGTGTTTTCTTATGCTTTATTTCTAGGCCTAACATTAGGCACACTAAATATTTCAGCACTATAATGTGTTGTGCTCTCGAGCTACACATAACTCACCACTAATATGAGTAATGATCGGGCAACCTGCAAATACTATTGAAAGTAAAGGGAATAAAAAAAGTTTAATTTTGACTTTATGGTCTCTTTTAAGTACTAGTCATGGAAAAGTTGGGTAACCAAGAATGTCGAGAATAAATTAACTGCCGAGTGGGTAGTGGGGCAGAGAGATAATAAATGTTAATTTTTCTCCTGTTCTCTTGAAGAACTGGTCTCACTGCATATGCAGTGAGAGAAAAGATTAGGAGGATTTTGTGTAAATATAGAGAAATGCTAATAAGATCTGCCCTCCCTTCAAGCTCAGCCAGGTTGATTAGGTTGTGCTTTCCTTAGCCGAGAAAACTATTTCATATACAAAATGTACATAAAGGAGCAATTTCCCATATATATTTAACTCTGCAGTTGGTATAACAAGTTATTTTAAACACATCAAAGGGAAACTACATTTACGGTACAATCTACCTTTAACCCCTTAAGGACCGGCAATTTTAGAGAAAAACTTGCCCAAAGTATCAGATATTTTTTTTATTATTACTGACAGAAATAGAGCCTTGTTTTTGTTTTATTAACCTATCAAACATGGATATTTTTTAGTAGACAATCCAAGGTATTGATCTAGGCCATTGTTTTGCGACCAAATCTGATCATATTAAAATAATTGTTAACTTTTTCACAATCTTTGAGTTTCTCACAGATATTATTTACACTCAATTACTGCAGTCATAGAACAAATGGTTTTAAAAGCTTTTCTGGGGTCACCTTTGTGCAGAAACAGCAAACATGCATGACTTTGCTATAGTTTTTGGCAATTAGAAGGCTGCTAATTGCAGTTGCGCACCACACTTCTGAAATTTCAGACAGGGAAGGGGTTAATCAGGCACCTTGTGGGTAAGCTTTTTAATTTTTTTAAAATGTATTTCTGAAGTGTAGGAAACCTTCCTCACCCACCCACCTTCTTGATCCTCCCTCCCAAACTGCTCTCTAACTCCCCCTTTAATTAGGTGCCACCATCTTAGGTACTGGCTGCTGTCTGCAAGTACTCAGCTTTATAGATGTTTAAAAATTATTTATATTAAAAAATATTTCTGTTATGTAAAGATCCCCCCTTCCCCCCCCCCCCCATCAATTGCCCGATTTTCTGCAGGTAGGGAAGCTTCACCCCCCCCCCCCTTCTGCGGTGTGCTGCAGTTCTCCCTCCAAAACAGCATCACTGCAAGTCGATGTCAGTGCTTCCTTACCATATGACGGCAAATGCCTTCTGCCCCTGGCTGCAGTCTTAGCTGTCAGCAAGGACCGCAGCATGAAGCAGAAGCTTTGACGTAAGTGCTATGTAAACAGAGCATGCTAAATCCCCTGTGATGTAGTACCTTCACCCAATAGACATAAGGGGTTAAGTACATCTAATAATGGGATAGGTGTGCCTTTCCTATGCACAAAAAACAATCAGCTAGATTACGAGTTATGCGCTCTATAGGGAAATTAACGAACGCAACAAATGTTGTGTTATTTAACCCCCTATAGCACTGCCATTACAAGTTTTCAAACAACCGGCCTATGCATGAGATATGGTTGCGTTGAGCTTCATACCGCACAAAATACAAGCGCTGTTTTGATGTGCTCATGCACGCTTTCCCCATAGACATCAATGGGGAAAGCAGGTCAGAAAAAAGCCTAACACCTGCGATCGCAAAATGAAAAGCTCTGTAACGCAGCCCCATTGATGTCTATGGGGAACATAAAAGTTACGTTTAAACCTAACACCCTAACATAAACCCCAAGTCTAAACACCCCTAATCTGCCACCCCAACATTGCCGCCACCTA
This sequence comes from Bombina bombina, assembly GCF_027579735.1. Lineage (NCBI taxonomy): Eukaryota > Metazoa > Chordata > Amphibia > Anura > Bombinatoridae > Bombina > Bombina bombina. The sequence continues at coordinate 718,466,547 of NC_069503.1, forward strand.
CCTACAGTTATTAACCCCTAATCTGATGCTCCCGATATCGCCACACTATATTAAAGTTATTAACCCCTTTTCCACCGCACTCCAAAATCGCCACCACTATATTAAAGTTATTAACCCCTATTCTGCCGCTCCCCAACATCGCCGCCACTAAATAAAGGTATTAACCCCTAAACCTCTGACCTCCCACATCACTACCACTAAATAAACCTATTAACCCCTGAACTGCCAGCCCCCACATCACAACCTAAATTAAACTATATTAACCCCTAAACCTAACCCTAACCCTAACTGTAACACCCCCTAACTTTAACATAATTAAAATAGAGCTAAACTAAAGTTACAATTATTAACTAAATAATACCTATTTAAAACTAAATAAATACTTACCTGTAATCTATAATAAACTATTACGGGCCATTAAAAGGGCCTTTTGGGGGCCCTGAAAAGGGCCTTTTGTAGGGCATTGCCCTAAAGTTAACAGCTCTTTTGCTACAAAACAAAACAAACACCCCCTAACAGTATACAAACCCCTACCCCCCAAACCCACAAAATAAAAATAAAGTAAAACCTAATCTGCCCATTGCCCTGAAAAGGGAATTTGTATGGGCATTGCCCTTAAAAGTTCATTTAGCTCTTTTGCTGCCAAAGCCCTAATCTAATAATAAAAACCCACCCCAAAACGATTAATACATTACACAACCTGATCTAATCTAGAATAAACTACCAATAGCCCTTAAAAGGGCCTTTTGTAGGGCACTGCCCTAAGTTAAACAGCTCTTTTACCTGAAAAAAAAGACCCACTAACATTACAACCCCCCAACCCACAAAATTAAAAAAAAAACTATCTAAAAAACCTAAGCTACCCATTGCCCTGAAAAGAGCTTTTGTATGGGCATTGCCCCTAAAAGGGCATTTAGCTTGTTTAGGAATAGCCCAAACCCTAAACTAAAAAAACACACACAAAAACCCTTAAAAAACTCATCACTAACAACCAAAGATCCACTTACAGTTTTTGAAGTCCTGCTTAAACGATCTTCATCCAGGCAGTGAGAAGTCTTCATCCAGGCGGCCAAGTCCTCGTCCTGGCAGTGAGAAGTCTTAATCCAGGCGGCCTCTTCGATCTTGATCCAGATGGCATCTTCTATCATCCAAAAGAATGAGAGCTGCATAAATCCTTTTGGCTGATTTGAACAGCCAATAGGATTTTAGCAGCTCTAATTCCTATTGGCTGAATTAAATTTTTCAGCCAATAGGAATGCAAGGGACGTCATTTTTAAACGGCTCCCTTGCATTGAAGATTCAGTGTACGGCAGCGACCGTATGAAGAGGATGATCTGCGCCGGATGTCTTCAGGATGGACCCGCTCTGTGCCGCCGGGATCAAGATAGAAGATGCCGCATGGATGAAGATAGAAGAGTCCACCTGGATGAAGACTTCTCGCCGCCTGGATAAGGACTTCGCCGCCTGGTTTAAGATAGAAGAGGCCGCCTGGATGAAGGTTTCTCACCAGCTGGATGAAGATTTCTCGCTGCCTGGATGAAGAGCATTCAAGCAGGACTTCAAAAACTGTAAGTGGATTGTCGGGGGATAGTGTTAGTTTTTTTTAATGGTTTTTTGGGTGTTTTTTTTAGATTAGGGTTAGGGCAGCAAAAGAGCTAAATGCCCTTTTTAGAATTAGTTTTTTTTATTTTGGGGGGTTGGTTGGGTGGTGGGTTTTACTGTTGGGGGGTCTTTGTATTTTGTTTCAGGGAAAAGAGCTGACATCTTTTAAGGGCTATTGGTAGTTTATTGTAGGCTAGGTTTTTTCTATTTTGGGTGGGCTTTTTTATTTTGATAGGGCTATTAGATTAGGTGTAATTCTTTTTTATTTTGGATAATTTTGTTCGTTATTTTTCGTAATTTAGTGTTTGTTATTTTTTGTAATTTAGTCTTTTTTATTTTTTGTAATTAGATACTTTGTAATTTTTAGAGTAGTGTTAGGATTTTTTTAATGTGTAGTTAAGTTTTTTTTGTTTTTTATTTAAATAATTTTTGAGGTTTTCATATAAGCATACAGACAATTATCATCAGCACGTTATAAAACAAAGCACAACAACAATTTGCAGTGTATATCCAAAATAAACATACAAGAACTGCACCTGTTCCTATTGTAACTCATACATTTAGTGCAAGGACATATCAAATCATGCCTCGCTATATATTCACATTCAAATCTGTAGCCATACAAAAAGGTTTAAGTATTCGAAAGATGAACCGCATGTTTTCACATTTTTCCTTTGCTTTGAATTTGTATAACTTGAAACTCATAGATATGATATAACGATCCTATTTCAAGTAGATATATATATATATATAGATGTAACAAATAAGTGTTTCTGAACAAAACATAACTCAACCTTAATGTTACCTAGAGCAATATTTTACAACATAAAGTAAGTAAAGTATTGTATATCACATCAGTTTTTACTTATTTCTTCTAATTATAGAATATATAAACCCAAACCAAAATGTAAGCCACTTTTGGGCTTATAAACACAACTAGATACCTCATTGTGGGGGATATTGTTCAAATTGCATACCTACTCTTGAGCATATTGCTGTAGTGAGTGGTATATTTATAAATATATATATGTATATGAGGAAATCTAATTAAGACTTTTATATATTAGTAAAAATATAAAGATTTTTAACAATAATAATACCCTTAGGGGAAAATAGGAGCTTTGATCTTATTATATCATAAGAAAGCCACAAATGTGCTTGAAACCACCTATGGTTCATTTAAACATGCCTTTCTAATTATAATATTGGTAAAGGTGTTTGGTAAAATATAGGCTGGTTACCCACAGTTAGAAAGGCCCTACATGAGCCAATTATGATGTGAGATGATAAATATCAACCTTTTATCAAATAGAAACCATTAGTGTAACAAAGCATGTATGATCAATCTAGCTATGGGTACTTCATTCGAGATTATAAGGATATCAAATTAAGTGTGGTATTTACAAGAGAAACTGCAATTATGTCTCTAAGCATAATCAAGATTGCTAGAGCACTTTTTTTTCCCTTTTTTTCTTCTTTATCAAACCTGTCGATAATAGGGTCACTGGCAAGAAAAAAAAAGAAAAAAAAACCCCAGCCTAATACAGTTTTGCCACTATAGGGAATATAGAGATCCAGCTACATAAAATAAAAATATTGGTTATAAAACTATCTTTGGAACAATGAGGTATAATAAAACCTGTGTTTGCTCCAGACAAAAGTGTGATTGCATTAGAACTATGCTATAGGGAGGTTGTTTTCCTTCTATTTGTATGCTTAAACACTGTCACCTGGGTACGGGCCCTTTACCCGGCGACAGGTTAACCATATTAGTTCCTATTAGTATATTGCTGTATATGGTAAGGTCAGGGCTGGACTGGGAATGGAAAGCAGCCCTGGAAAATTTGATTACCAGCCCTATTTTTTTCAATGAGTCAGCAGAATGCGCATCCCCCACCTCAATTTTTCTCAAATGGGATTACTGGGATACTCATTCCCCCAATGTTTTTTTCAGAATTAAATTTTATTAGTTTGTATTGAAAAAAGTGCAAGATTGTTGTTATATAGGCACCCTACAACCCAATTGCATCCACCCTTTAATTTGTAGCTTTCCAGCCCCATCTGCTGCAGCCCACTGGGAAATCTCCTGGTATCCTGGTAGGCCAATCCGGCCTTGGGTAAGGTTAATACCTCTGAAATGAAAGTTAGCATAGATTACTCAATCTTGGTACATTGGGTTATATAGCTTGCGAAGGGAAAACAAACCTATTAGATATATACATACATAATCACCTGAGAAGATTAGCGTTAAAAAAACAAAAGAGTGAGCAATCTCATATGTCGACAAGTAAACCAAATTAACCCTCAGTTTCATAAGAAAACTGTTGAATATGGTTACTCTTGGACCTAATGGAATAGTTAGATCATCAGTTATACTGACTAACTTTAGTTTTTATTTCTAAGCTTGAAATAGCCCCTATAACATTTTAAAATAATTTGTAACATATAGCTTAGGTCAAATGGCACATGATGTCCTCTCCTGTACCTCCCAGGTTGTGGCCACATATTAACTGGGCTATATATGGGGCTATAGCCATAATCACAATAATAAGATGGGTACTGCTTTGAAAACAGTACGTTAGCCTATTATGTAGCAGCTCAGTAAATAAATAAAAAAGCATCTGGGATGAGGAGCTAACAGAGAAACAACCTATATTGGTCCCAGTAAATAGAAGTGGGGAGATAATAGCTATTGTAGCCAAATCTGGTCCCATACAGCAAGAACATTGGTGTGATGTATTACATGGGAAAATCACTTAAATATGTTTAAAGTGCTAATAGGAAAAATCATAATATTAAGGTACTCAACATACAAGTACATTTAAGGCTGGTTTACATTTATAAGACAGCCAACCATCTCTAGAATCATAATAATCTCTATGGATACAGCTATCTTCACAATAGAGTGATAAAAGGAGAAACGTTATATGAAAAAGGGGTGTAATTTCTTAGCTGACTTTCCATGTTGTCCACTTATTCGGCCGTTGAAACACACAACATAGTGAAAATATTAGCAAATTATTAAATGTAGGGCAGAAACCTTTAGTGAAAAACTGTTGACATTGTAGTATTAAAACTTAGTGGTTGCAGGGGACAATAGAGATGCCTAGCCAACACCAACTTTAAAGGCAGCCAGCGTGTACACTGTCCCTTCTAAGCTAGCAAGAGACCTTTAAGGCTGAATCTTGGAGGGGAGCACAGGTAGCGAAATGCCAGAATATCGTAATGGTAGTTCTGAAAGTCTCACCACTGTAGGAAAGTCCTGTATCGAGGTCAAGCTAGACTTTAGATTATCATCCTTCACATGAGCATACCGTAAACCATCCTGTAATGTCTCAGAACCTGAAACAGGTTAACAGTAGTTGAATGTGGCTCTCAACTGGAGAATTGCACTTTAAATAGTTTATATGTGACACAACCTTGTCTTTTTTAATACTATGAAGTATTGTATGACTGAGGTGGTGTTAAAGTTGATATAATTTAATCTACAACTTCCCAAGAATGTAGTCAGGAAATTAGTAGGTAACTTGGAGTAAAATAGGAGAAAAAAATATTTAGTGAACCTAGGAGGGGGTCATCTGTCTCGCATAAATGATCCGCCCAGATCCTGGGTTCAGATCTCAGGAAAGAAATCGTAGTCAGGACTTTAACCCTTTCAGTGGGATACGTCATGTGTTTCAGGGAGTACAATAAATGACAGGCATTTTTAAAATATCTGTAAGTCTTTCTGTCTCCTGAAAATGGTTCAGGCAGGGAAACCTGTGGTTCAGGTGTTTGGTCTGAAGAAGTTTTAGATTTTACTGAATCTTTTATAATATCCTTTAAAGTTCTGTTTTCAATCTGCAGGTCTCTTATAGCTTGTCCCATTTGATTGACTTTTTGGGACAGGTTATAAACTATTTGAGGCAATTCACTTGGCTCCATTTTAAGGGCTTAGTATTATGTAATGTCTCAGAACCTGAAACAGGTTAACAGTAGTTGAATGTGGCTCTCAACTGGAGAATTGCACTTTAAATAGTTTATATGTGACACAACCTTGTCTTTTTTAATACTATGAGGAAGTATTGTATGACTGAGGTGGTGTTAAAGTTGATATAATTTAATCTACAACTTCCCAAGAATGTAGTCAGGAAATTAGTAGGTAACTTGGAGTAAAATAGGTAGAGTTGTTCAAATGACAGCTTAAGGGAACTGCAGGCAATATGTAGGAGCAAAGTCTTTTCAATCACACTGCAGATATTTCACATAGAAGATATATGAACCAGATGTAACAGTCTTTATATGCTCAAATATTTTCTCTTTAGTAATATCTTTTCATTCACACTGAAAGTATAGATCAGACGTAACAATCTTATATGCTCCAAATATATATGTACATTAAGTAGCGATATTGAGAAGTAACTCCAAGATGATTGTGCAGAGAAGCAGCAGACTGCTGGACTGATTCTAATATTCCTGAGCGCTGCGCGGAACACAGGAGGAGGAGTTTCCTCAATGACAGAGTTTTGAGTAACAGTTGCGGTCAGTGTTATCTTGCTCTGGCTATTATATGTAGGTTACCATAGAGAATGTAGAGGCTGTACGAGAACTGGCTGTCCTAGGCCCAGATGCCTTAGTTGTCAGTTCTAGGCTCACAAACGCAAAAGAATTGGCTACAAATAAGCTCCGAGGGATAAAACATCACATCCTATAGTTTGAAGTTGTGGATGGTGTATTTTATATCAGAAAATAGGAGGATTGTTGAGATTTTTACAGCAGCTCAAAAAATTGCTTCCTTTCAGGTTGAATGTACAGACATGCCCCCCGTGTAGTTTAGTTTTATTTAATTGGTAGTTAGTTTAATTTTAGTTTAATAATTATATTAGTTAAATTTTAGTTTAAACTTAGTTCTTTTAATTTGAGAGGTAGGTTTTAATTTAATTTAAGCTAGGGAAATTGTAATTTTAATATAAAGTTAGGGGGGGGCGTTAGGTTTAGGGGTTACTAGTTTAATTTAGTTTATTGCGATGTGGGGGGCTTTTCGGTTTAGGGGTTAATAGTTTACTTTAGTATATTTCATTGTGGGGGTCTTGAGATTTAGGGGTTAATAGGTTTATTATAGTGGCGGCGGTGTAGGGCTTAATAACTTTAGTACAGTGGAGGGGATGTGGGCGGACGGCAGATTAGGGGTTAATAATATTTAAATAGTGTTTGCGATGCGGTAGGGCGGCGGTTTAGGGGTTAATAACTTTATTATAGTGGTAACGATGTTGGGGATCGGCGGAATAGGGGTTAATAATTATTTTAGTGGCGGCGATGTCGGGAGCGGCAGATTAGGGGTAAATAAGTTTTATATAGTATTTGCGATGCGGGAGGGCCTCGGTTAGGGGTTAATTGGTAGTTTATTGGTGTTTAGTGTACTTTGTAACACTTTAGTTAGGAGTTTTATGTTACGGTTTTGTAGCGTAAAACTTATAACTACTGCTCTCCGATTGCGAAATGGATGTTGTTGGCATAGGCGGCAACGCAAGCTTTTTAGCCTCACCGAAAAACTTGTAATGGCAGCGCTATGGAAGTCCCATGAAAAAACGTAATTTTTACATGTGCGGGACTGAGGTTGCGTTACAGGTTAAAAGGCTTGCAGTACAGCTATACCGACAAGACTTTTATAATGGCTGCGGTGCTGTTTTAACGCTGAAATGATCATTTTTTAGTGTTAAAACACAAACACACAACTTGTAATCTAGCTGAATGTGAGCAGCACTGAAAACTCAAACACTATACATTAAAATTATACATTACCTTTAAAGAGACATTTAAGATTAAGTGCTACAAGTGGAGAACTATTTATCACTCCCGCTCATGCGTTTATCTATTTGTGCACGTCGGATAGCGCACATAATAAAAGTAAATATTTTATGCTCGTGCACTGACCTGATGCACGCAAAGAGCCGATGTTAGAATATCAGTTGTGCATTCAAGTATTCACCCATAGAAGTCAATGGAGAAAAAAAGTGGAAAAAAATACCCCACTCTTGCGCAAACCAAATCACATATTCTCATGTGCCCTAACCCTACATGAAAATATGAATATTTCACATTCAATGTTGTTCACATAGCAGAATATGTTCTATTTATTCAAAAATAAATATTTCTACATATATCTGATGTGTTTTTTTGTACAACATATATCTATACCTATATATACATGATTATATATAGGTATAGATATATACAGAAATATATAGGGAAATCTATTTATAAATATTTAGAACATATTCTACTATCTGCAGAACATTAGCATGAGAAATATTTAAAGAAAATACATAGTTAAAACCTTTTATTAAATATGAATATTGCATAAAAATGATTTTTCATGTGTTCATCTACTTAACTCCAATGCACTTATATATATATATATTTTGTTTTATGTGTGTACATATGTATATACTGTATGTGTTTATATGTCTGTAAATACATATATAAATTCATAAATACATATGTACACACATATATATATATATATATATATATATATATACACATACATACATATACATCTTTAGACATGTATATGTATATATCTCTATGTTAAATCTCTTTACCTGCCCTTTTATCCTAACACCTGAGTTGTCATATATTTGACCCTTTATAACTTTTGTGTTCAATATTTTTTAAAAATAATTTTTATTAGATAGGGTAATTATAAGTGTAACTATAATTTGTAATGTATTTTTGATGTGTTTAGTGCAACTTTTTAGTTATGCGATAAATAATTTAACCAGGGCTCTGAATCATTCTAGCCTAAATTGTGATTGCGCTCAAGTGATCACGTTTACTTTTAACTCAGAGGCCTATTTTTCAAGCCGTCAACCGCAAATACGCTTGAATTCCGCAGCGTAATTGTGGTGAGCTTGATTCCCCTTATTTATCAAAGACTACAGACACCGGCAAAAGTAAAAATCTGTGATGTAACATACGATCCGCCGGTCTCAGTCCGACACAGATCAATGCTTACGTCACTACAGATGTTCCAAATGCAAATTCAGCACTATCTGACTACTTTTGCTAGTTAACAAATATCTAACAGGTACGCTCGCCTCTATTTCGGCCCAGCGTACCTAGTTTCAATCCGCCGCCCTGGAGGCGGCGGATGCCATAGGAATCAATGGGAGTATGAAAGCAGCGAAAGCTCATGTTCGCTGCTGCCCGATATCCCATTGATTCCTAGGGGAGAATAAAAGTTACATTTACACCTAACACCCTAACATGTACCCCGAGTCTAAACACCCCTAATCTGCCGCCCCCTACACAGCCACCACCTACTTTATACTTATTAACCCCTAATCTGCCGACCCGCCACTGCCGCCACCTATATTATACTTATTTACCCCTAATCTGCCGCCCTGACACCGCCGCCACCTACATAATGTTATTAACCCCTATCCCGCCACTCCCGGAGCCCACCGCAACTAAATAAATGTATTAACCCCTAAACCCCTGGCCTACCACCACCAGCCCCCCACATCGCTATAAACTAAATTAAATTATTAACCCCTAAACCTAACAACCCACTAACTTTACATTAAATATTAACTCATCCCTATCTTATAATAAATTTAAACTTACCTTTAGGTTTAAATTAAACTATATTAAACTATTAATTAATCTTCCTTAACTATTATACTAAAATTACATTAAACTATATTAAATTATTAATTAATCTTTCCTATTATACTAAAATTACATTAAACTATATTAAACTAATAATTAACCTACCCTAAATATTATACTAAAATTACATTAAACTATATTAAACTAATAATTAATCTACCCTAACTGTTAGACTAAAATTACATTAAACTACAAATTAAATTAACTATATTATATATTTAAACACCTAACCCTACCCAAATAATTTAAATCTACACCAAAAAATTACTAAGTTGCAAAAAACTAACAACTAAGTTACAAAAAAATAACAAACACTAAGTTAAAAAAAAAATAAACACTGTTACACCAAATAAAAAAAACCTAGCCTACAATAAACTACAAATAGCCCTTAAAAGGGCCTTTTGCAGGGAATTGCCCCAAAGAAATCAGCTCTTTTACCTGTAAATAAAAAATACAAATACCCCCCCAACAGTAAAACCCACCACCCACACAATCAACCACCCCAAATAAAAACCTAACTAAAAAAACCTAAGCGCCCCATTGCCCTGAAAAGGGCATTTGGATGGGCATTGCCCTTAAAGGGGCATTTAGCTCCATTGCAGCCCAAAACCCTAATCTAAAAATAAAACCCACCCAATACACCCTTATAAAATCCTAACACTAAGCCCTGAAGATTCACTTACAGTTTTGAAGATCCGACATCCATCCTCCAAGAAGCCAGCCGAAGTCTTCATCCAACCCAGACGGCATCTTCTATCTTCATCCAAACGGCGCGGAGCGGCTCCATCTTCAAGACATCCGACGCGGAGCATCCTCTTCATTCGACGTCTTCTTCCCGAATGAAGGTTCCTTTAAATGATGTCATCTAAGATGGCGTCCCTTAGATTCCAATTGGCTGATAGAATTCTATAAGCCAATAGGAAATAAGGTTGAAAAAATCCGGATCAGCCAATAGGATGAAAGTTCAAGCCTATTGGCTGATTGCAACAGCCAATAGGATTTTTTCAACCTTAATTCCGATTGGCTGATAGAATTCTATCAGCCAATCGGAATCTAAGGGACGCCATCTTGGATGACGTCATTTAAAGGAACCTTCATTCAGGAAGAAGACGTGGAATGAAGAGGATGCTCCACGTCGAATGTCTTGAAGATGGAGCTGCTCCGCGTCGGATGAAGATAGAAGATGCCGTCTGGGTGAAGACTTCTGCTGGCTTATTTATTTATTTATTTATTATCAGGTATTTGTAGAGCACCAACAGATTCCGCAGCGCTGTAAACATAGTCGGTGTACAGGATAGCTTTTGTAGGGGTCAAGTGGGTAGAGGGCCCTGCTGAGAGTTTCACTGTTGTAGTCGGCTCTTATGAAGCGATCTGTAAACAGCTGGGCCCATAGGCTTACAATCTAAGGGGTTCAAGGGGAAAGCAATGGCGTTAGGAATGGTTAGTGTTGGTTGTGTGCATCCCTGAATAGTAGAGTTTTTAGGGAGTGCTTGAAGCTGTTAAAACTAGGGGAGTGTCTTATGGAGCAAGGCAGGGAATTCCACAAGATGGGGGCCAGTCTGGAGAAGTCCTGTAAATGTGAATGTGAGGAAGTAACATGAGCGGAGGAGAGGAGGAGATCCTGAGCTGATCGAAGGGGACGGGAGGGAGAGTATCTAGAGACAAGTTCTGAGATGTAGGGGGGAGCAGTGCAGTTGAGAGCTTTATATGTAAGGGTGAGGATTTTATGTTTAATCCTAGAGGCAAGAGGAAGCCAGTGAAGGGATTGGCAGAGAGGTGCAGCAGATGAAGAGCGACAAGTTAGGAAGATGAGCCTGGCAGAGGCATTCATAATGGATTGTAAAGGAGCTATGCGGCAGCTAGGTAGACCAGAGAGGACGGAATTGCAGGATTCGAGGCGGGAAAGGATGAGAGAGTGGATTAAAATCGTTGTTGTGTCTTGTGTAAGGAAATGTCTAATTTTAGCAATGTTTTTAAGGTGGAAGCAGCAGGCTTTAGCCAAGGACTGAATGTGAGGAGTGAAGGAAAGTTCTGAGTTAAGAGTGACCACAAGACATCGGGCATGTGGGGTAGGGGTAATGATGGAATTATCACCAGTTATAGAAATTTTGGGGGTGGAGACATTGGAAGAAGGTGGAAAAATATGGAGTTCAGTTTTGGAGAGATTTAGCTTAAGGTAGTGAGAGGACATCCAAGATGAGATGTGAGAAAGACAGTTAGTGACACGGGTTAGTAAGGAAGGAGGTAGGCCTGGTACAGAGAGGTAGATTTGGGTGTCATCGGCATACAAATGGTATTGAAACCCATGGGACTTTATTAAGGAACCTAGTGACGACGTGTAGATTGAAAAGACAGAGCCTTGAGGTACCCCAACAGAAAGTGGTAATGGGGCAGAGGATGCTCCGGAGAAGGCTACACTAAATGTACGGTTAGTCAGATAGGAAGAGAACCACGAGAGAGCTGTGTCACAGATGCCGAAGATTTGGAGGGTTTGGAGCAGAAGAGGGTGGTCAACAGTGTCAAAGGCTGCAGACAGGTCAAGGAGGATAAGCAGAGAGAAGTGGCCTTTGGATTTTGCTGTAAGAAGGTCATTGGTAACCTTGATAATTGCTGTCTCTGTAGAGTGATGGGAACGAAATCCAGATTGCAGTGGGTCAAGAAGAGAGTTTAGTGTAAGGAAATGGGATAGACGTGCATAAACTAGCTTTTCGAGGAGCTTTGAGGCAAGAGGGAGTAGGGAAATAGGGCGGTAACTGGAAGGGGAGGTTGGATCAAGGGAAGGTTTTTTTGAGGATAGGTGTGACCAGTGCATGTTTTAGAGATGAGGGAAATCTCCCACCCCTCAAAAGCTCACGATCACCCAAAACCCAAATATCCAAAAATGCAGCTCTTTTGCCCCTGTTAATGAGGATGAAGTTTCTGCTCTTATACTGTCCTCCCACCTCACTACCTGTCCCCTCGACCCCATCCCCTCAGAGCTACTCCCCTCCCTCTCTTCTACCCTCACCCCCATACTCACACACATTTTCAACCTCTCCCTCAGCACTGGTATATTTCTAAAGGGCTTGGATGAAGACTTCGGCCGGCTTCTTGGAGGATGGATGTCGGATCTTCAAAACTGTAAGTGAATCTTCAGGGGTTAGTGTTAGGATTTTTTAAAGGTGTATTGGGTGGGTTTTATTTTTAGATCAGGGTTTTGGGCTGCAATAGAGCTAAATACCCTTTTAAGGGCAATGCCCATACAAATGCCCTTTTCAGGGCAATGGGGAGCTTAGGTTTTTTTAGTTAGGTTTTTATTTGGGGGGGTTGGTTGTGTGGGTGGTGGGTTTTACTGTTGGGGGGTTGTTTGTAATTTTTATTTACAGGTAAAAGAGCTGATTTCTTTGGGGCAATGCCCCGCAAAAGGCCCTTTTAAGGGCTATTTGTAGTTTATTGTAGGCTAGGTTTTTTTTATTTTTTGGGGGGGGGCTTTTTATTTTCATAGGGCCCTTAGATTAGGTGTAATTAGTTTAAATCTTTGATAATTTTTTTTTTATTTTGTTTTACTTAGTGTTTTTTTTTTTTTTGTAACTTATAGTGTTTGTTATTTTTTGTAACTTAGTTGTTAGTTTTTTGTAACTTAGTAATTTTTTAGTGTAGATTTCAATTATTTGAGTAGGGTTAGGTGTTTAAATATATAATATAGTTAATTTAATTTGTAGTTTAATGTAGTTTTAGTATAACAGTTAGGGTAGGTTAATTATTAATTTAATATAGTTTAATGTAATTTAGTATAACAGTTAGGGTAGATTAATTATTAGTTTAATATAGTTTAATCTACCCTAACTGTTATACTAAAATTACATTAAACTATATTAAACTAATAATTAATCTACCCTAACTGTTATACTAAAATTACATTAATTATTAGTTTAATATAGTTTAATGTAATGTTAGTATAACAGGGTAGGTTAATTATTAATTTAATATAGTTTAATTTAATTCTAAAGGTAAATTTAAATTTATTATAAGATAGGGATGAGTTAATATTTAATGTACAGTTAGCGGGTTGTTAGGTTTAGGGGTTAATAGGTTAATTTAGTTTATGGCGATGTGGGGGGCTGGCGGTTTAGGGGTTCATAACTTTATTTAGTTGTGGTGGGCTCCGTAAGCGGAAGAATAGGGCTTAAGAACATAATGTAGGTGGCAGCGGGGTATGGGAGTGGTGGGATAGGGGTTAATAAGTTTATTAGAGTTGCGGTGGGCTCCGGGAGCGGTGGTTTAGGGGTTAATAACTTTATTTAGTTGCGGCAGGGTCCGGGAGCGGCGGGATAGGGGTTAAACATTTTAGTATAGTGGGGTGTTTAGTGACAGGGTACAAATAAAGCTGTGAAAAAGCCTAATAGCAGCGAGATCGATGACTGTCAGTTAACAACAGTCCGCTGCTCATTGCCCCTTACTTGGTGCACGGCTTTTTGACAGCTTTTTTGTTAAATTTGGAGAGCGTATTCAGGTCCTTCGCCACGATGTTAGGTGATGTCAGGCGAGCGTATTGGTGCTGGCGATAAGTTGATGGCTTGATAAGTAGGCCTCATAATATGAGCGATAATCCCGACAAGCGCAAACATTTGCAATAAATCCCTTATCGCTTGCACACACACATGTGCGCTCCCCTCTGGCCCATAGTGTTTAGTATCACTTTAATATACAGAAAAACCCTGGTCAAGTAGAAAAAACATTGTCTTTGCAACACCAGAAAAAATTTAACTAATATGGACATCATACATATATTTTTTTGTACACCTTATAGACATAAACATACTAGTTTAGTCATAAAAAGTTTGAATTTCAGGTCCTTCTTTGTAGCAGACTGCTGTTAGCAACACTCTAAAAGGAAAAAAAAGAAAACATATCTCACACATGTTTTTAGTTTCTAAGTGTACAAGCTTAATTGCACAGTTTAAAAAGCAAAAGTATTTAACGTGAAGAATGTAGGGTGGCAATAGATATTATTTTTGACGTCTGCTTGTTCTGATTTGTTTTATTTCAATGTCAATTAATTACAGGTTACAGTTACCTGGCAATCACATTTTGGCATGCCCTAGCAAATATTTTGGCCCCACCTATTGTTTGGGTATGATAAATAACACACAGCTTGTGTGATAGACTGTTTGGTATATATGTGTATTTTGCAAACCAAGATTCAAAGAAATTATATTTGAAAGTGTAAAATTAGTTCACTGTTATTATGCTAAGCTGTGTATGTAAAGCTATGATCATGTTTCATTCTTATGTTTTATTTAACTTTCAGCTACACAATGCAATGAAATGCCTATGCCTGGAAAACAGCAGAGTTATCTGCATCTCTGTGCAACAATATTTGCTTGGTGACATAATCTAATAAAATAATTTTTGATTGGCAGCAGATAACATAAAGCCTATATATACTAACTTTTGAGTCTTTAACTCTCCATTTTTTTATGAAAAAACACAGAACCTGACCTTAGTCTTTCCTGATACAAAATTAGCATAACCAGACTTCTAGGTGTCTTCAATCTAAATCAATAAAATCTGTAAAATTGTGATCCATGCTTTCCTAAAAAGGCTAAAATGAGGTGGGTAGAAATACTAAAACATTAACACTCAACTTGAAACATTAGCCACTGATTGTTAAACTCAACACTTGAAATAAATAAACAGGGCACCGAGGTTTATGTTAGTAAGGCCACCGATCTGTACGTATAACAGACAAGAATGGCAGCTTTTTAGCAGAGCTCCGGTGGAAGGCAAGCTGACAAGCTAAATCAATCCACTCCAAAAACTCAAATGAGGCATAACTTAAATCCGGAGAGCATCTAAGGTTGCGGTGAACAGACTGTGGGCATTATAAGTTTTGAGAGGCTACAACACATACGGGACACTGCCAGTGATACTCGCTAGTTTTACGAGCCAATCGCTCACATCAAAAAAGGAAACAAAAAGGGACTTGAATCTCTATATTCGGCGAAGGCTACAACATCTTCACACATAGAGATCAATAAACACCGGCAGGAAAGCCATAGGTGAGCCTGCTCTCCCGTACACTAAAGCACTAATTAAGGGAGCGAAAAGCCTAAAGCCTACTCACTCAATAGTAAAACCGCAACCACAGACACGCTGTATCCTTGCCCACACAAAGGGAATCTGGGGCAGTTCAAAAACAAATAACCCATAAGGGGTAACAACGGAAATGCTGATAACCATAAGGGGAATCCCCTCCGCATGCTAGTTGGCCACCTGATACATAAAAGCTTAAAGACATTGGCAAATAACCCATAAGGGGTGACAACAGAAACGCTGGGATTCACAAAGGGAATTCAGATGCATGCTAGTTGGTCCCCTGTCACAAAGTGTGCAACAGGCTTGCAGCCTATAAGAGACACCTGTTAAATATACTTAACAGCTAAAGCATACTGGATGCATATACTCCCATATCAATAGCTAACAAAGAAGCCTGACAAAGTTGCTTAATGCTTATAGATATTTTTTATTGCTCAGCATAAGCCTTTTTTTTTTTTTAAGATCTTGTTGCTCACTGAGTGATTACTTTCCATCAGTCACAAGAGGTGGAATCCAGCCGTGAACGCACCCTTGGTATCTGTCTATAGAACAAGAGACAACATAGCTGACAAAATGGAATCAAAAATACAACATAAAGATAAAACTACTAAAACAAACTAAACAACTAAATCCCATCTGAACAAATTTTTCAAATCAAGCCAAAGCACTATCTCCCAAAGCTTAGGACAGGATGAGGAAGACCCAGACCCACCATTATCATCAGTCACACAAGACTCTTTACTAATAGAGAATAATAAACCGCTCACCAGAGCGGATCTTCGCACTCTTCCTTCAAAAGAAGATTTCAATACATTTCTCATACAAGTAAAACAAATGCTTAAAGATGACTAGCCGACATAAAGAAAGATATATCAGACCTAGGCGACAGAATTGAGTATGTAGAGGAACTAACAGATAGCTTGACTAATACAATGGATGGTCCCTCGAATTGCCTCACCGCACAATACCTCAAAATTCAACAACTTAAATCACAACTTGAGGACTTAGACAACAAGGGAAGAAGGCAAAACTTAAGAATAAGAGGAGTCCCAGAGAACAACCTACCTATTTAACGACTACTTGCAACACCTATTCCGATTCCTAATTGGAGAATAGCTAACCTCTACAATACATATTGATAGAGCACACAGAACCCTCCGGTCTAGGCAAAAAAAAATGATCCTCCTAGAGACATTGTTCTAAAATTCCACAGATACCTAGACAAGGAACAAGTACTCTCTGCTACCAGGAAATATAAACCTTTCAAATTTGAGGACTCAACAATATAAATATACGCTGATCTCAGCCCTCTGACATTAAACAACAGACGAGAAGCGAAATTCATTACAGAACATCTAAGGAAGCACAACTTACCATATAGATGGGGATTTCCTTTTTTTTTTTTTTGATTTTCAAAAACTTTATTGTACCAAATATAAACATTCATTATACAGATACAGGATATTCTGAAACTGTCGCATTACATAGAATAGGAGAACACATTCTTTAAAGATCTAATGATAATGAATGAGGTCTAAAAACATCCTCTATTCCTTCTTATAGTCTACGATCTTATCATAGTGTCTCTTGGCGTTCAATAGCGTAATCTTCAAGTATAAAGTGTCCTGTATCATCATTGCAGTTTGATATGAATTGATACAAACAATTAACCATTATCAAATATAATAACCCTGATGTGAAAAGAAATGTTGCAAATCATTATAAAGTACATACCGTAAATTAAATACATTGCGCAGTATGTGAGAACAGGTTACATATTGTTCCATATCGTTGTCATTGGCAAGGAATAAGTCCGACTGTTTAGTCAGTCCCAGTGTGCAGGGATGGAAGGGAGTGCATGTATTCGTCCCATAGGAGTCTAATTGACAGGTAATCCTCTATTTTGTGTAATTTCGAGTAGTGATATTGTTCTAATTCTATGGCTGTAGTTACTCGTTCTCTCCAAAAACCCGTGGACGGCAGTGTGGGGCGTTTCCAGTAATATGGAATGTAACGTTTGGCTGTGTTGATCATGATAGTGAGCAATTTGATTCTGAGTTTGCATTTCATTTGGGGGAAGTAATTAAAGAGGTAGGTCCAGGGTGTGAATGGAAGGGGGATACCTATAACTAGCTCTATTTCCATACCTATATAAGACCAATATGTTTGTGCGATAGGGCATGACCACCATATATGTGCAAAAGTACCCCTTTGCGCGCAGCCTCTCCAACAATCAGTATTGGAGCCTGGGAATATTCTCCCTATTTTATCAGGGGTATAATGCCATCTACAGAGAAGTTTTGTGTTCATCTCCGTAATATTCATAGAGGAGGCAGATGAACTCATTTGTTTATATATAATATTCCATATCTGGTTGTTGATTATTAAGTTCTGTCTCCCAGCTTGTTTTGTGAGATGGGGGGTGGGTTGCGCGATGGGAGAGCAATAGTTTATACGATATTGATAGGATACCTGTGTTTGGGAATGGTAAATAACATAATGACTCAAATGGGGTCAGAGGCCGAGCTAAGTTGATTTTGTCTATGTGTGTCGAGACATAGTGTAGGAGTTGATGATGTAGTAGCCATTTGTTAAAGGAGGGTCCTATAATCTCAATTAACTCCTCTTTAGACTTAATTTTCCCGTTTTGAAAGATCAAATAATGAGGAATCATTTGTGAAAGTGAGTGTATATTGGGAGTGTGCAATATGGAATGGAGAGGGGTTGTGGGATTACCTATCAGGGGTGTTAAAGGGGAAAAATGTGTGGAGATCGTTTTGTGACTCCTCAAAAAATTTTCCCAAGTCTTAAATGTTTCTCTGACTAACAGAGGGAGTTTTGGGAAGTTCTGGTCTCTTGTAAATTTAAGCCAGCAGTTTCCTCCAAGTTGGTTACTCTGAGAGAGGTCATGTTCTAGCACCACCCATTCTTTGTGGTTGGCGTTTCTGCACCAGTCTACAATTCTGGTCATGAGAGTCGCATAGCAATACCATGTTAAGTTGGGGACTCCAAGTCCTACGTCAGTCGTAGGGCGGTATAGGGTATGTGTAGCTATCCGTGGGCGTTTGTGATCCCATATATATGAATTTATGATTTTCTGAATTTGATGTAGAGTGGAGTCAGGGATAGGAATGGGTAAAGTTTGAAGGACATAGAGGATTTTAGGGAGGATAATCATTTTGACGGCGTGTATCCGGCCGAGCCATGAAATTGATTTATTAGACCAGGAATGCAGTGTGCTGATTATGTGATTTCTTAAAGGTGTAAAATTTAAGGGGATCATTTTGTTTAGGTGTGGGGTAATTAAGGTTCCTAAGTACTTTCGGATGGTATTTAAATTGTTGTGAATGAAGTATACATAGATCTGCAGGTGATGTCTCTATGCTAATGAATTCAGATTTTTTTATTAATGCGGAAATTAGATAAGGTACCATATTCGCAAAAGAGGCACATTAAGGGGGGGATAGAAGTGCTGATATTTGTAAGTGTCAGTATGACATCATCCGCATATAATGAGGTTTTATATTCACGTTTGCCTATGGTAATGCCTGTTATTGCTGGTGAATTCCTAATATTGGTCGCTAAAACTTCCATCGCCAGGATGAATAGTGTTGAGGATAGTTTACATCCTTGTCTTGTGCCATTGCGAATTAGAAAGGGAGAGGATAAGGAATCATTTAACTTAACTTTAGCTGTAAGGGTGTTATATAGGGCGAATATTTTATGAATCCAAATTTGTGTAGGGTATGGGATAGAAAAGACCAGCTAAGGCGGTCAAAGGCCTTTTCGGCGTCTAACGATAGTACTATGGAGGGAATTCGATTGTTAACGGCATATTCAATAATGTTTAATATTTTGGTGGTGTTATCCCGGGCTTCCCTACAGGGGGTAAACCCCACCTGGTTAGTATGAATGATGTTTGGAATGATTCTGTTTAATCATGTGGTGAGAATTTTAGCATACAATTCAATATCTAAATTTAATAGGGAGATTGGGCGAAAGTTTGGGGGTGATATTGACGGTTTGCCTGCTTTTGGTATCACAACTACGTGTGCCTCAAGCATTGAGGATAGAAATCTATATCATCTGATATTGCATTAAACATCTCCATTAGGTGAGGTGTTAAAGTGTCTTGGAATGTCTAATAGTATTTTGCCGAGAGTCCGTCTGGACCGGGGCTCTTCCCTGTTTTGAGTGTCTTTATGGCTGATAAAATTTCTTGCGCAGTTATTTGCGAGTTAAGATCTTTTAATTGCCCTTCAGTAATTTGCGGGAGTGGGCAGGTTTGAAGGAATCATTCTATTTCTTGGGGAATACAAGTAGAGGGAATTTCCAAGGATATGTTGTATAAGTTAGAATAGTAAGTGTAGAATGCTTGTAGAATAGCAGGGGTAATTTTTGAGGTAGTTTACCTGGGAGGTGGATTTCGTAAATGTGTGACCTAAGTTTTTTATTTTTAAGGGACCTAGCTAAGTATTTACCTGCTCTGTTACTTTCAAAATGGAATAAACTACTCGTTTTCCTTTTTAGTGCATGGTATTCAATCTGTAGGAAGTCATTGAGCGTCTTTCGCACCCTCAGGACCTCAGTTAAAGTGAAAAGGTCAGCTGGGGATTGTTTATGTTGGAATTCTAATCATGAGAGTTCAGCAGTCAAGTCTCGATACATATCTCTATATTGTTTATTAGTCTGTGACTTTAGTTTTATAAGTTCTCCTCGGATGAAGCATTTATGTGCTTCCCATACCGTAAACTGACTAGGCACAGAAGGAGCATTGATAAGAAAGTACTCAGTCAGGGTCTTGTCGATTTTAGTAATGTGTTCAACTTTGCTTAAAAGATTATCATCTAATGTTCAGGGGAAAGGAGTAAGTGTGTGTTCTGCCAGTTAAAAGAGAGCATCACTGCGGAGTGATCGGACCAGAATGTGGGTGAAATAGAGCATTTGGTAATTTGAGAGAGGCCTGATTGGTTAGTAAATATATAATCTATGCGGCTATAAGATTTGTTGGGATAGGAGTAAAATGTGTAATCTTTTGTGGTTGGGTGCACAAAGCGCCAAGTATCGTATAATTTATGAAGTTTGAGATTTTTCCAAAAATATGTGAGAAATTTAGTGTGTGGGTTGGAGAGGGAATTTGTACTGTCAAGTTGAGGTTGGAGAGGGAAATTAAAATCACCTCCTAAATAGACAGGACCTTTAGAAGTGTCTAACAGTTTATTAAACATTGTGGTGAAAAATGCTTTGGGAGTTACATTAGGAGCATAGATGTTTATGAGCATTATAGGTTGGCCATAAAGGAGTCCCACTACTCCTAGCAGTCTACCCTCTGTGTCGGATGTTTTGTGTAGTAACATGAAAGGTAGGGTTTTTTTAAGCAGTATGCTAACCCCGCATTTCTTAGCGGGTCCTGAATTGTGGAAATGTTGAGTGTATGTGCGACCGAGATACTTTCGCCAGTGATTTTTCTTGAAATGTGTTTCTTGAAAGTAAATGATATCTGCGCCCCTTTTAGCTAAGTCGGGGAGCGCTTTGAACATTTGCAGGGGGAATTCAGTCCCTTTGCATTCTGTGACACCAAAACTAGAGGATGAGGTTCTTTTAAGTGTGGAGGTGTCATAGCTTGAGTGTAGGAATAGAATAAGATGAGATATTTAGATTATATATAAGACCAACAGTCAGAGAGTATACAAACCATGTCTCACCTATATAGGAAACATACAATGTCATAAGATATGCATACAGGGTAAAGAAACAATAAACCATTAATTCTGAACAGGTGTTAGGGCTGAGTTTTGGTTTACTTAATGCGTCCTGGATCTGTGCCACAAGTCTGAATGGTTTAGGATTAAGGGAGTGTCCTTTAGTTAATTATATTAATCACCTGTCTCGGCTTAGAAATCCAGCATGGCCGCCGCTATCAGAAAAAACCAGGGCGTAATAAATGTGAGATACGTTTGGCCCCTTTGCAGTTTATAATCCCCAGGCTGACTGAATGTAAAAGATATTGGGCTGATAGTGTCCGGTGGCTACAGTGTTATGGAGGGAGTTAGTTACCTGAATGCTCTTCTTGAATCCGCAACGCCCCGTGTTGTGGAGGTTGTGGAGGAGACTCCAAAATGGCGTCAGGTTTAGTGTGTCTATCTAGGATAGAAGTCCAGTGGTTCACTGTTGGCTAGGCAAAGAAAGACCAAGGCTCTAGGCCAGCTTTATTGTATGGAGCGTGGGTTGTGATGTTTGCTGTGCTTAAGTTGCCGTGGTTCCTCTTTCACGCTCCCACTTCTCAGACCGCAGCACCGACACTCTATTCAGCAAGGCATAAATTGGCAGCTAATCTTCCTGCTCTATAACTTAGAGAGCTCCTCTGGGTCACTCTGTGAGACAATATAAACAGCTTAGTTGTCCAGGATTCGGTTCTTTAAAAGGTCTGCTTCGCGGAGCTCCGGAGTTATGCAGCCATCTTAGCTGCTGCCAGGCTCCGCCCCCCCTTGGGGATTTCCTTTTTGTCTTAAGGTTAGAAAACACACCAAGATCCTGATATATAGAATGCCAGATGATCTAGAAGACTTCTGTAAAGCCTTGGACATACCCCTATCATCTCCCCCATCCATACATCAACCCACATTCCACACCCTGCATCAGCTACTCCATCTAATAATACATAAACGACCCAGATCACATTACTCTCTCAAAATGGCAAGGGACTCAATTCCCCAACTAAACGCTCAGTAGCTCTTAATTATTTAAAAAAAAAATTAAAGGAGACATCATTCTTGTCCAAGAAACCCACTTCCTCAAAAATAATGAACCTAAATTCAATTCTAAAGATTTTCAAACTAATTATTTGAACTCACATTCCAAAAAAAACATGGAGTAGGGATATTATTCAGTAAAAACATGCACTTCCAACTTACCAATAGATATGACGACACTGAAGGCAGGTACCTAATTTTAACAGGCTTACTATATAACAGCCCAGTCACGATAGCAAACATATATTCCCCTAATAAAAACCAAAACAGATTTATGAAATTAATCACAGATAAAATACTTGAAGTCAAACGAGGCATCCTTATACTTGGTGGGGATTTTAATATAACCCTATATCCACTCCAAGATAGCTCCACAGACAAAATGCATATTAGTAAACAGACTAGACTCAATGTCATTGACTCCCTTAAGAGCAACACACTTTGGAGGCTTCAAAGTTTGGAGGCTTCAACATCCTAGGTTGCAAGACTGCACCTTCTACTCCCATGCGCAGAAGCCCTTTACCAGAATAGACTACTTTATGATGGACCACAAACACCTAGACATAGCACTTCATTCAGAAATACACCCAACCGCCTGGTCTGATCACTTCCTGATCTTGATGGATTAATTGTGGCCCAGTGGATCCCATAATGTGAGACACTGGAAACTAGATGAATCCCTGTTGCACAATCCTGAAATATCTCAAAAGATTAGTAGTATTCAGGTATACTTTCATATTAACACTGAATCCATTCCAGATGTCGGTCAAGTATGGGAGGCCCACAAAACAGTAATAAGGGGTATATTGATACAACAAAAATCCAGAATTAACAGACTTAAAAAATTCCTATTGTTATCACGAGAGTTAGAAAAAGCTGAATCCTTACATAAAAAGAATCCTCAGGATCAGGAACTGCTTAACCAGGTGACCAAAGCCAGAGATGCTCTTAATGCGCACCTTCAAAAGGAGGTCCATATGAAGGCTCTCTACCTCAAAATGGTCTACTTTCAGTGGGGGGGGGGGGGCAGAGCAGGCCCCCACTGTTGGCGAAAGCTCTTAAAAAAAATCCACCATCAACCAAATAAAGGTGGCATAGTTAATGAAAGCTCTCTAATTCCAAAAGTAGTTTGTGATTACTTTGATAGCCTTTATAACCTGCCCAACCCTCATAGAGACCAAAACATTGAATCCATCAGATCATACTTAAACAAATTAGATCTCCCAAGCATTACTGAACAGCATAAATCGACCCTGGAGGAACCCATTTCCTACTGAGAGATATATAACACAATCAATAGTTTACCTTCATGTAAGTCCCCAGGGCCAGATGGGTTTACAAATACATATTATAAGACCTATAGGGATCTTTTAACACCCCACCTTCTAACACTATTTAACTCTCTTGACGGGAATGGCCACCTCCCTAACCAAATCAAAGAAGCCCACATAACTATCATCCCAAAACCTTGTAAGCCACATTATATACCCGAAAATTTTCACGCCATATCTCTCCTGAACTCAGACCTGAAGATCTATGCTAAGATTCTTGCCATGCGACTAAACAATATACTCCCTACCATTATCCATATGGATCACGTTGAGTTTATTCCAGGACGAGAGGCTAGGGATAATACCATTTGTGCTTTACAACTTATTGACTATGCCAAAACCCAAAATATTAAAACTG
The DNA here is from genome assembly GCF_027579735.1 of Bombina bombina. Lineage (NCBI taxonomy): Eukaryota > Metazoa > Chordata > Amphibia > Anura > Bombinatoridae > Bombina > Bombina bombina. Next base: position 718,490,321 of record NC_069503.1, read on the forward strand.
TCCTAATAGCAACAGATGCAGAAAAAGCTTTTGATCGTTTGCATTGGGACTTTCTTTTTCACTTCCTTAAAAATTTGGTTTCAGTGACCTTATCATTAAAATAATTCAACATCTATACAACTTCCCAACAGCTAGAGTTAGGGTTAATGGCCCACTTTCTGACGGTTTTAAAATACACAATGGTACCAGACAGGAATGCCAGCTCTCCCCCCTTCTCTTCAGACCCTAGCGCCACAAAACCAACAAAACAAAAAAATAACAGGCTTCACCTTCGGTGATAATGATTTCAAAATATCTTTATATGTTGATGATGTGCTGTTATCCCTATCATCACCCCTTATATCTCTCCCTGAAGTCATTAAGGAGTTTGACAACTTTGGTAAACTTTCACACTTTTCTATTAATACTTCTAAATCAGAACTCTTGAACATCAATCTATCTAGCGAAGACCTGTCCCAACTATTAAGAGTATGCCCATTTAAATTACAACCTAACGCTCTCAAATTTTTAGGAATATTTCTAACCCCAAACCATTCTAGACTATTTGATTTGAATTATACCAAGACTATAACCAAAATAGAACAGGACTTTTCTTCTTGGTCGAACCGCCCTTTCTCATGGTGTTGAAGAATGCAAACCTTGCAAATGACCACTCTCCCTCAAATCTTGTATATAATGCAAACAGTACCCCTGACATTTTCTACTACTTTCCTCAATCAGCTTCAAAAGTCTCTCAATTCTTTTGTTTGGGGAATTATCAAACCCTGCATCAACAAAAATTCAATGTACAAATCCCCAAATAATGGAGGACTGGGTCTCCCTAATATTGAGACATATTATAAAGCGATGGGCTTACAAAGGATAATAGACTGGCATAGAAATACCCAAACCAAAGCCTGGACAGTACTATATTCACATATACTAAAGACCCCTGGGGTGGGAATGCTCTGCTGGATTCCGCGCAACTCTAGACCTTTAGCTACTACCACAAATCCTTTATATTCCAGTGTTTTTAACATATGGGATAAACTTGTGCAAAGCAACTCCCACGTTTCATCACCAAGATCCACACTCTCCTCAATATTTCCTAATGCTGAACTATTAGGGGGCATGGACTACAAAGACACAAACAGACTAATTGACAAAGATCTAGGCTCCTCCATCCCAATATGCAAAGCCTGAAGCCCATAACAGGCATAGGAGACTACTTAAACAGAGCTTTCACAAATTTGGCTTAAATACAGACAACTCCACCACTTTCTACCCACATCACAACATAAAACCAATATGACGAGACCACTATCGCCATTTGAATCAGTTTGTTTGATTGACTCCCCCTTATGACACACCTTGGCTATCGCAGAAACCCTTATTACAAAACCACAAGCTAATTCTATCCCAGCATACGCTACTAAGTGGCACGTGGAACTTAAAACTAAATTAGACCACCAGACCTGGCGCAGGTTATTCATTAATACCAAAAAGTCCTTAACCTCAACTAAATTTATAGAACAAAACTTAAAATACTCACAAGATAATATCTTACACCAGCCCGCCTAAGAAGCATATACCGTGGCTCCCTGGATAGATGTTGGAGGGGGTGTGGGGCTAGAGGTACGATGCTTCACATTTGGTGGGGCTGCCCCAGATTGCCAAAGTTTTGAAAGTTACTTGAGCAGTTCTGCCAACACTTCCTTGGATCTTCCTTCTCCCTAACCCCCCAAAAAACACTCCTAAACCTTCCACACAAATATCCATGCCAACTGCAATTAAAGCTCTTGCAATTCTCTCTAAATGCAGCAAAAACCCTAATTGCACGCAACTTCAAAAAGCTCAACACACCACAATAAATGAATGAATAGCCCACATGGAAGAGATCTTAGTATTAGAGGAATATGGGTATTTTTAAAATATGGATATGTTACACGATCTCAAATTTATTTGGGAGTCCACACTATATACACACCACAACCAACAGTGATCCTTTCCAGGTGATGCAAATAATGTATTTTGCAAAACAAAGCTTTTGCTTCTATAAAAAACAGAGCTTCAACATCCGCTGGGCAAAATCTTTATAGGTTCCTGAATAAATAAATAGATATTATTGTTAGGCTCATCATGCTCACTCCCTACCAGATTTGGCTTTCAGGTCTGGTGGCTCCCCCTGTATATCCTAGATGTATTACTCTTGTCTTTCTAATGAAAATACCATTTGTCTGTTTACCTATACCTATGCGTTTACCTATACCTATGCGATGTTCGATCCGCCCCCTATTCGTCATCATTGAGTAAACTTTGACCCTGTACCTAACAGTCAGAATACACATTACAGCCAATCAGCAGCAGACCCTCCCTCCCAGACCCTCCCACCTCCTGGACAGCATCCATTTTAGATTCATTTGGAAGCTGCATTCTTAGTGAGAGGAGGGACAGTGTAGCTGCTGCTGATTTAATAGGGAAATTGATAGCTAGGCTAGTGTATTCAGTGTCTACTACAGTCCTGAAATACTCCTCTGATCTCTGCTGTAAAGACAGCACCCCAAAAAGCCCTTTTTAGGGCTAGAACATCAGTCTGCTTTTTTTTTTTTTTTTTCCTGTGTAATCTTAGTGCAGTTGCCTGCCTGCCAGCGTGTGTGTTAGGCTCGCAGCGTATACTATGCCACTTGCCCAGTGCCACCACTCATATTTGGTGTAACAGTAGTGTACATTTAAAAAAAAAAAAACTTTTTTGACTGTGAAATAATAGCAGACAGCTGCCAGTACCAAAGATGGCCACCAATAAGGCAGATGGGGAGGGTTAGAGAGCTGTTTTTTGGGGATCAGGGAGGTTGGGGGCTAAGGGGGGATGCTACACCACAGCATATGTAAATATGCTAAAAAAAAATAAAAACGTTTTAAAAACCTTTTATTTTAGTACTGGCAGACTTTCTGCCAGTACTTAAGATGGCGGGGACAATTGTGGGGTGGGGGAGGGAAGGGAGCTGTTTGGGAGGGATCAGGGGGTCTGATGTGTCAGGTGGAAGGCTGATCTCTACACTAAAGCTAAAATTAACCCTGCAAGCTCCCTACAAACTACCTAATTAACCCCTTCGCTGCTAGCCATAATACACGTGTGATGTGCAGCAGCATTTAGCGGCCTTCTAATTACCAGAAAGCAACGCCAAAGTCATATATGTCTGCTATTTCTGAACAAAGGGGATCCCAGAGAAGCATTTACAACCATTTTTGCCATAATTGCACAAGCTGTTTGTAAATAATTTCAGTGAGAAACTTAAAATTGCGAAAAAATTTAAGTTTTTTTAAAATTTGATCGCATTTGGCGGTGAAATGGTGGCATGAAATATACCAAAATGGGCCTAGATCAATACTTTGGGTTGTCTACTACACTACACTTAAGCTAAAATTAACTCTACAAGCTCCCTACATGCTCCCTAATTAACCCCTTCACTGCTGGGCATAAAACACGTGTGGAGCGCAGTGGCATTTAGCAGCCTTCTAATTACCAAAAAGCAACGCCAAAGCCATATAAGTCTGCTATTTCTGAACAAAGGGGATCCCAGAGAAGAATTTACAACCATTTATGACATAATTGCATAAGTTGTTTGTAAATAATTTCTGTGAGAAACCTAAAGTTTGTGAAAAAGTGAACTATTTTTTTTTATTTGATCGCATTTGGCGGGGAAATGGTGGCATGAAATATACCAAAATGGGCCTAGATCAATACTTTGGGTTGTCTACTACACTACACTTAAGCTAAAATTAACTCTACAAGCTGCCTACATGCTCCCTAATTAACCCCTTCACTGCTGGGCATAAAACACGTGTGGTGCGCAGTGGCATTTAGCAGCCTTCTAATTACCAAAGAGCAACACCAAAGCCATATAAGTCTGCTATAATGGCATGTCTGGCACACAGTGTTGGGGCAAGGGTCCATCTGACCACTGATACCTGGTCTGCAAAGCATGGTCAGGGCAGGTATATCACCTACACTCCGCACTGTGAAGCGGGCGTAACCCTTACACGTAACCCTTACACTACCTGATCAATACATCATACCTGATGTTTTAAAGCAAGTTATTCCAAACAATTTAGGAATGTTAGGTGATTTATGCCCTTTATGGATTAAAACCAGACTCTGCATCAACTATGTAATTTTCAATGGGAGTTTTGCCATGGATCCCCCTCCGGCATGCCACAGTCCAGGTGTTAGTGCCCTTGAAACAACTTTTCCATCACTATTGTGGCTAGAAAGAGTCCCTGTGGCTTTTAAAATTCGCCTGCCTATGGAAGTCTATGGCGGTTCGCCTGGTTCGCTGGTTCGCAAACTTTTGTGGAAGTTCGAGTTCTCCGTTCGCGAACCCAAATTTTTAGGTTCGCGACATTACTATTTATCTATTCCTTATTTGTTATTTTCGTTAAATGTCATGTTTATTAGCATGTATAACGCTGTATCAAAAAAAATATTTAAAAAAAAATGATTTGTAAAAACTCCCCAAAAAAACAACAGAAAATAGGTTACTGGCCTATTCAGTTTTGCTTTACTTTGCACATTCTCTTAGGTTGCACTAAACATTACACTAGCGACTGCCTGCTTATGACATTATCGCTAATTCTAACAAGATCACTATTCTAATGGCAAACACATCTATCCCAACAGCTGTCACAACCAACAACCTAAAGCAGAAGAGGGTTGGTAAATTCTCCTTCTTGCATATACTACATAAAATAAAAATGACTCTTCCCTACCCTGAGGTAAACTCCCAGATGGTACCTCCCATACCACTGTATCAAAAATAAAAAAAATACTTTCCTTTATCCCCTAGTTGCATTGTCAGGAAAAACTTTGCACTCAGTGGTTTAGGCCTGGGATTTCCTTTGACACATGCATTCTCAAAAAGAGCAAAATGAGGGGGTACTAAAGCCAAACCATTTAACTTGAACCCTAAACCACCTGTTAAATAATTTCCCTTCAAGTAAATAAACAGGAAGTTTAGGGTTTATAAACCACTATTCATTTCTAAAAAGTATAAACAAAATCAAATTTGCTTTCCCTCCTAATTCACACTGACTTGGCCATTCTGAAAGCTAAACCCAACTTTATGTTGGGGAGGTCCCAGTATTTAATGTAAGCCACTTTGCAGACATCACTGCAAATAACATCAACACAAGCTCTGCAATTTATTGACAAATCATATCCAAAACTATAAGGGCTTCTTAAAACCAATCCCTAAAGTAAGTAAAACAGCTGCAAACCAACCTCATTTAAATAAATGAAACTCTAAGAACAAAATCTTTCCTATCATCACTCTCAAGGTCTTTGTTCTTGACCCCTACACACCTTTAAAAAAAAATAAAAAATTAAGCCATTTGTTAAAATATCTTTATCTACTTTTCAGAAAAAGTGGTAGCATTATATGTCTCAAAAATTATTTGATATTGGATATCTTTAAGTAGATGTGTAAAGCTGGGAGAGGTATTAGCTTTCCAATTTTTGAGGATCAGGTGTCGAGTAATCAGAATGATAATGTTAATAGTTCTAAATTTTTTATTGAATTATAGTTTTCATTTAAGAGAAGAAAAACATTCTTCACAGTGATTTTAAAATGATCTTTATATTGATTGTTATACCAGAAGAAAGTGTTTTGCCAAAATTGAGAATTTTTTGGACAGGACCAAAACATATGAATTATATCAGCTTTACTGAAAGAGCAGCAAGGAAATGAAGGAGAGAGAAGGGGGAAAATATCATCAATTTATTTGGCGTAAAATAAGCATTATTTTTAAGTTTCAAATGAGGTTCCTTATAACTCATTGGGGCCTCGCAAAGATCCACATAACTGAAGCTTTGTTTAATGTTGATAATCTCGGAAGGAGAAATTTGAGGAATCCAATAATTCAATAATTTGTCTAAATAGACTTGGCCTTGTTTATCTAGTAGAATACCGTAAAATAGTGAGATTGAGTGGGTAACAGATGCAAACTTATTTATACATATTTTGATTTCGGGATGCATGTCAAAACTGTCCTGTCCCAATCTAAGGAATTGAGGTAATGTCTGAGTAGAAAATAAGCAAAATGATTAGAGCAAGGGAGATTAAATTTGTGAGAAATAGGATTAAACTATATAATTTGGTTGTTATCAAGCAATAGTTGGTATAAAAAGCCAACCTTTCTCAGCCCAAGAATAAAAAACAACCTGGGAGAATCCCGGCATAAACTCACGATTCCCTTGTATAGGAAGGAATTTAGAAAATGTATAATTGGTCCCTAGGCAAGTACAGGCCCTCTGCCAAACCAAAATTATATTTTTCATCGTAATTAAGTTATCTACTACTGAAGGAAGTAGGTTAGCGGGGCAATGTAATATAGCTTTCAGTGAAAAAGGAAAAATAATAAATTTTTTCCAATTCATATGTGGATACTAGAATCACATAGCCAGTCAAAAGCAATTTTGACAAGTGTCGCAATATTATATAATTTAATATCTAGAAAGGCCAGTCCCACATGTATTCTTTTTTGCATCAATCTGGGTAGAGCAAATTGGGCTCTCTTGTCCTTCCAAAAAAAATTTGGAGCAATGAGCTTGAAAGCTACAAATATTCGCCCTAGTGATAAATAAAGGAAGATTCTGGAGTAAAAAAAGAATCCTAGGGAAAATTATAACTTTAATTAGATTTATGCGTGTGACCAATGAGACAGGAAGAGAAGCCCAGAGTCTTAAGTCAGTTCTTGTTTTTTAAAATACCTAATAAAAGTTTAATTTATACCAAGAATTTGGGTTCTTATTAAGAAGGATACCTAGATATTTAACAGTCTGAACTATTCAAAATGGATGCTTCAGGCACAGACGTGTGGGGGAATGCACCCATAAAAGTTAACTTTTCTGGAAATTGATTTTATATCCCGAAAAAGAGCTGTATAAAGAGAGGATTTTTATGACTTGAGGTATACTCTAAACAGAGTTTTTAGGAAAAATAAGTAAGTTATCTGCATATAAAAGAATTTTAAGAGAGTAGGACCCAAATTTAATCTCAATCAATTCTTGTCGTAACCATATAGCCAATGGCTCTAGAGCAATGTTAAACAAGAATGGAGAGAGTGGGCAGCCCTGTCTTGTGCCCCTTTCAAGTCTTATTCCAGAAGAAAAGACTCCATTAATTAGTATATAAGATATAGGGTTATTATATAGGTTGTGCATAAAATAGTAAAACTGATCTTTAAACCCAAAATTCTCTAGGCTTCGAAACAGATGATCCCAAACAATTGAATTGAAAGATTTTTCTGCATCGACTGCGAGTCAATGTCCTCATTACTACTTTTCTTTGAGTATACGGTTCCAAAAGTAATCTAGCATTAGGGTAACTTTATGCAAATGTTTAGATAAATTCCTACCTCTCATAAAACCAGTCTGATCAGGATGAATAATTTTGTCCAGACAACCATTAAGCCTATTTGCAATGATACCTGTTAGAAGCTTGTAGTCTGTCTGACGAGAAGCAATTAGACATTGGATCATTCGCTATAAAGTATTTGTTAAATAATTTCAATAAGGTATCTTTAACATTATTCGCAAAAATTTGATAAAACTCTGCTGGCAGCCAGTCAGGACCAGCAGCTTTGTTTCATTTTGCATTTTTAATAGCCAATAGAATTTCTTCAGAGGATTTAGGGGCATTAAGAACATTCTCTTAGGTTGCACCAAACATTACCCTAGTGACTGCCCGCTTATGACATTATCGCTAATTCTAACAAGATCACTATTCTAAGGGCAAACACATATATTCCAACAACTGTCACAACCAACAACCTAAAGCAGCAGAGGGTTGGTAAATTCTCCTTCTTGCATATTCTACATAAAATAAGAATGACTCTTCCCTACCCTGAGGTAAACTCCCAGATGGTCAAAAATAAAAAAAATTACTTTCCTTTATTTCCTAGGTGCATTGCCAGGAAAAACTTTGCACTCAGTGGTTTTGGCCTGGGATTCCCTTTAACACATGCATTCCCAAAAAGAGCAAATAGGGTGAGGGGTACTAAAGCCAAACCATTTGTCTTGAACCCTAAACCACCTGTTGTTAAAAAATTTCCCTTGCAGTAAATGAACAGGAAGTTTAGGGTTTATAAACCACTATTCATTTCTAAAAAGTATAAACAAAATCAAATTTGCTTGCCCTCCTAATTCACACTGACTTGGCCATTCTGAAAGCTAAACCCAACTTTATGTTGGGGAGGTCCCAGTATTTTACTTAAGCCACTTTGCAGACATCACTGCAAATAACATCAATAGCTCAGCAATTTATTGAAAAATCATGCCCAAAACTACAAAGGCTCCATAGAAACCCTTCCCTAAAGTAAGGAAAACAGCTGCAAACCAACCTCATTTAAATAAGAGACTCTAAGAACAAAATCTATTCTAGCATCACTCTCAAGGTCTTTTTTCTTGACAACTACACACCCTCAAATTCTTTTATTTTTTTTAAGCCATTTGTTAAAATATCTTTATCTACTTTTCAGAAAATGTGGTAGCATTATATGTCTCAAAAATTATTTGATATTGGATATCTTTAAGTAGATGTGTAAAGCTGGGAGAGGTATTAGCTTTCCAATTTTTGAGGATCAGATATTGAGTAATCAGAATGATAGTGTTAATAGTTCTAAACTTTTTCATTGAATTAGAGTTTTCATTTAACAGAAGAAATACATTCTTTGCGGGGATTTTAAAATTATCTTTATATTGATTGATATACCAGAAGAAAGAATTTTGCCAAAATTGAGAACTTTTTGGACAGGAACAAAACATATGAATTATGTCCACTTTACTGAAACAGCAGCAAGGAAATGAAGGAGAGAGAAGGGGAAACATGTATTCAATGTATTTGGTGTAAAATAAGCATTATTTATAAGTTTAAAATGAGGTTCTTTATAACTCATTTGGGGCCTCGCAAAGATCCAAATGATTTGATTGTTTAATGTTGATAATCTCGGAAGGAGAAATTTGAGGAATCCAATAAAGCAATAATTTGTCTAAATAGACTTGGCCTTGTTTATCTAGTAGAATACCGTAAAATAGTGAGATTGAGTGGGTACCAGATGCAAACTTATTTATACAGATTTTTAATGTCTGAGTAGAAAATAAGCAAATTGATTAGAGCAAGGGAGATTAAATTTGTGAGAATTAGGATAAACTATATAATTTGGTTGTTATCCATCAATAGTTGGTATAAAAAGCCAACCTTTCTCAGCCCAAGAATAAAAAACAACCTGGGAGAAACCCGGGGTAAACTCAGGATTCCCTTGTATAGAAAGGAATTTAGAAAATGTATAATTGGTCCCTAGGCAAGTACAGGCCCTCTGCCTAGCCAAAATTTTATTTTTCATCATAATTAATTTATCTACTACTGAAGGAACTTTGTTAGTGGGCAATGTAATATAGCTTTCAGTGAAAAAGGAAAAAATAGTAAATTCTTCAAATACATATGTGGCAAAGATACTAGAATCACATAGCCAGTCAAAAGCAATTTTGACAAGTGTTGCAATATTATATAAATTAATATCTGGAAAGGACAGTCCCGCATGTATTCTTTTTTGTATCAATCTGGGTAGAGCAATACGGGCTCTTTTGTCCTTCCAAATAAATTTGGAGCTATGAGCTTGAACGCTACAAATATTCACCCTAGTGATAAATAAAGGAAGATTCTGGAGTAAAAAAATGAATCCTACAGAAAATTATAACTTTAATTAGATTTATGAGTGCGACCAATGAGAGAGGAAGGGAAGCCCAGACTCTTAAGTCAGTTCTTGTTTTTTGAAATACCTCATAAAAGTTTAATTTGTACCAAGAATTTGGGTTCTTATTAAGAAGGATGCCTAGATATTTAATAGTCTGAACTACTCAAAATGGATGCTTCAGGCACGGATGTGTGGGGGAATGCATCCATAAAAGTTGACTTTTCTGGAAATTGATTTTATATCCCGAAAAAGAGCTATATAAAAAGAGGATTTGTATGACTTGAGGTATACTCTAAACAGAGTTTTTAATAAAAATAAGTGTTATCTGCATATAAAAGATTTTTAATAGTGATGTCGCGAATAGTTCGCCGGCGAATAGTTCCCGGTGAACATAGCTTGTTCGCCGCGGCAGGCAAACATATGCGATGTTTGATCCGCCCCCTATTCGTCATCATTGAGTAATACTTTGACCCTGTACCTCACAGTCAGCAGACACATTCCAGCCAATCAGCAGCAGACCCTCCCTCCCAGACCCTCCTACCTCCTGGACAGCATCCATTTTAGATTAATTTGGAAGCTGCATTCTTAGAGAGAGGAGGGACAGTGTAGCTGCTGCTGATTTAATAGGGAAATCGATAGCTAGGCTCGTGTATTCAGTGTCCACTACAGTCCTGAAGGACTCATCTGATCTCTGCTGTAAGGACAGCACCCCAAAAAGCCCTTTTTAGGGCTAGAACATCAGTCTGCTTTTTTTTTTTTCCTGTGTAATCTAATTGCAGTTGCCTGCCTGCCAGCATGTGTGTCAGGCTCACAGCGTATAATGTGCCCACTTGCCCAGTGCCACCACTCATATCTGGTGTAACAGTCGTGTAGATTTAAAAACAACAACACTTTTTTGACTGTGTTAAATAATAGCAGTCAGTTTCCTTCACACGTGTGCGTTTCAGTGCCTGCCTGCCAGGGCACAGTTTCACCCCAGTGCAACTCATATCTGGTGTAACAGTAGTGTAGATTTAAAAAAAAAAACACTTTTTTGACTGTGTTAAATAATAGCAGTCAGTTTCCTTCACACGTGTGTGTTTCAGTGCCTGCCTGCCAGGACACAGTGTCACCCCAGTGCAACTCATATCTGGTGTAACAGTAGTGCACATTTAAAAAAAAACAACACTTTTTTGACTGTGTTAAATAATAGCAGTCAGTTTCCTTCACACGTGTGCGTTTCAGTGCCTGCCTGCCAGGGCACAGTGTCACCTCAGTGCAACTCATATCTGGTGTAACAGTAGTGTACATTTAAAAAACAACAACACTTTTTTGACTGTTTTAAATAATAGCAGTTAGTTTCCTCACACGTGTGCGTTTAAGTGCCTACCTGCCAGGGCACAGTGTCACCCCAGTGCAACTCATATCTGGTGTAACAGTAGTGCACTTTTAAAAAAAACAACACTTTTTTGACTGTGTTAAATAATAGCAGTCAGTTTCCTTCACACGTGTGCGTTTCAGTGCCTGCCTGCCAGGGTACAGTGTCACCTCAGTGCAACTCATATCTGGTGTAACAGTAGTGTAGATTTAAAAAAACAACACTTTTTTGACTGTGTTAAATAATAGCAGTCAGTTTCCTTCACACGTGTGCGTTTCAGTGCCTGCCAGGGCACAGTGTCACACCAGTGCAACTCATATCTGGTGTAACAGTAGTGTACATTTAAAAAAAAAAAAAAATTTTTGACTGTAATAGATTGAATAGCAGTTAGTTGTCTGCAAGCGTGTGTGTCAGGCCTACAGCGTCTACTCTGCCAACTTCTGCCAGTGCACAGTGCCACTTATATCTGTTGTCACAGTAGCTTGCATGCATAGTACCACTAATCGAAAAAAAAAAATGACAGGCAGAGGCAGGCCAACCCACAGGGGCCGTCGTGTTTGTGGTGCTGTGATTCCCTTTGGCCCTAGAATAATGCCCAGTGTTCAGAGGCCACGTACCCCAAACTCGAACAGTTCTGAGGACATAGTTGACTGGCTAACACAGGACACCCAATCTTCTACAGTTTCCGCTCGGAACCTTGACGCATCATCCTCCTCCAGCTTAGCTTCGGGCACCTCTCAAGTTACCACTCGCCCGCCTGCCGCCACCACCAACACTAGCACCCTAGCCGCTTCACTTGATCTGTCAGAGGAGTTATTTACACATCAGTTGGAAGAAATGAGTGATAGTGATGTGCAACAATTATTGCCAGAGGATGTAGATAACAGGGATATGTCTCAGTCAGGCAGCATTACACACATGGACGTACGGTGTGATGATGATGTTGTACCCGCTGCTGCTTCCTTTGTTGAGTTGTCAGATACAAGTGAAGCGGTTGATGATGACGATGCGTTCATGGATGTCACGTGGGTGCCCGCTAGAAGAGAAGAAGAAGTTCAGTGGGGAGACAGAGAGTTGGAAGGAGGGGGAGGTTGTCGCAAGGAGCTAGTGGCACAGTCAGACAGCATGCATCGGCACCCGGGGTCAGCCAGACAGCACGCCAATCAACGCATGCTGTTGCCACAACCAGAATGCTGTCATTGCAGAGCTCAGCAGTGTGGCATTTTTTTGTGTGTCTGCCTCTGACAACAGCGATGCCATTTGCAACCTGTGCCAAACAAAACTGAGTCGTGGGAAGTCCAACATCCACCTAGGTATAACTGCTTTGCGAAGGCACATGATCACACATCACAAACACCTATGGGATCAACACATGAGTACAAGCAGTACACAAGCTCAAAGCCGCCATCCTCCTCCTAGTCCAGCATCTTCAGCCACGTCAACCACTGCTGTCCTCCTTGCTCCCTCTCAACCATCCGCAACTCCGTCTCTCGCCTTGATCAGTTCCTGCTCATCTGCCCACAGTCAGGTATCTGTCAAGGACATGTTTGAGCGTAAGAAGCCAATGTCACAAAGTCACCCCCTTGCCCGGCATCTGACTGCTGGCTTGTCTGAACTCTTAGCCCGCCAGCTTTTACCATACAAGCTGGTGGAGTCTGAGGCGTTCCAAAAATTTGTAGCTATTGGGACACCGCAGTGGAAGGTACCCGGCTGAAATTTCTTTGCATAAAAGGCAATCCCCAACTTGTATTTGATTGTGCAAAAGGAAGTAATGGCATGTCTGGCACACAGTGTTGGGGCAAGGGTCCATCTGACCACTGATACCTGGTCTGCAAAGCATGGTCAGGGCAGGTATATCACCTACACTGCGCATTGGGTAAACCTGCTGACGGCTGCCAAGCATGGAATGCGTGGCTCTGCAGAGGAGTTGGTGACACCGCCATGACTTGCAGGCAGGCCTGCTGCCACCTCCTCTACTCCTCCTACTCCATCCTCTTCCATAACCTCCTCGGCTGAGTCCTCTTCTGCTGCTGCATCTTGCTCCACATCAACGGCACCCCCCCAGCTCCCCAGGTACTATTCCACATCCTGGATACGGCAGTGTCACATTACGCCGTCTTGGGGTTGACTTGCCTGAAAGCAGAGAGTCACGCCAGACCAGCACTTCTGTCCACCCTGAACGCACAGGTGGATTAGTGGCTGACTCCACACCAACTGGAGATTGGCAAAGTGGTTAGTGACAACGGAAATTTTTTTAGTGGCGGCATTGAATTTGGGCAAGTTGACACATGTGCCATGCATGGCACATGTGTGTAATCTGATAGTACAACACTTTGTGCATAAGTACCCAGGCTTACAGGACGTCCTGAAGCAGGTCAGGAAGGTGTGTGGCCATTTCAGGTGTTCCTACACGGCCATGGCGCACTTTTCAGATATCCAGCGGTGAAACAACATGCCAGTGAGGCGCTTGATTTGCGACAGCCCGACACGTTGGAATTCAACACTCCTAATGTTCGACCACCTGATCCAACAAGAAAAAGCCGTTAACGACTATTTGTATGACCGGGGTGCTAGGACAGCCTCTGCGGAGCTGGGAAGTTTTTTGCCACGTTATTGGACGCTCATGCGCAATGCCTGTAGGCTCATGCGTCCTTTTGAGGAGGTGACAAACCTAGTCAGTCGCACCGAAGGCACCATCAGCGACATCATACCATCTGTTTTCTTCCTGGAGTGTGCCCTGCGAAGAGTGCTGGATCAGGCCGTAGATGAGCGTGAAGAGGAAGAGGAAGAGTTGTGGTCAGCATCACTACCGGAAACAGCCTTATCAGCATCGCTTGCTGGACCAGCAGCAACGCGGGAAGAGGATTGTGAGGTAGAGGAGTCAGAGGAGGAATGTGGCTTTGAGGAGGAGGAGGAGGAGGAAGACCAAACACAACAGGCATCCCAGGGTGCTCGTTGTCACCTATCTGGTACCCATGGTGTTGTACGTGGCTGAGGGGAAGAACATACCTTCAGTGAGATCACTGGGGACGAGGAACGGGACATGAGTAGCTCGGCATCCAACCTTGTGCAAATGGGGTCTTTCATGCTGTCATGCCTGTTGAGGGACCCTCGTATAAAAAAGCTGAAGGACAACGACCTGTACTGGGTGTCCATGCTACTAGACCCCCGGTATAAGCATAAAGTGCCTGAAATGTTACCGAATTACCGCAAGTCGGAAAGGATGCAGCAGTTCCAAAATAAATTAAAAAGTATTCTTTACACAGCGTATAAGGGTGATGTCACAGCGCAACGGGAATCTAACAGGGGAAGAGGTGAAAGTAATCCTCCTCCTCCCACGACCACGCCGGCAAGGACAGGACGCTTTACAGATGTGTTGTTGATGGAGGACATGCAGAGCTTTTTAAGTCCTACGCATCGCCACAGCCCTTCGGGGTCCACCCTCAGAGAACGACTCGATGGACAGGTAGCAGACTACCCCGCCTCAACTGCAGATATCGACACTCTGAGGAGCGATGAACCCCTTGACTACTGGGTGTGCAGGCTTTACCTGTGGCCTGAGCTATCCCAATTTGCGATAGAACTTCTGGCCTGCCTACTTCAAGTGTCCTGTCAGAAAGGACCTTCAGTGCAGCAGGAGGTATTGTCACTGAGAAGAGAAGTCGCCTAGGTCAAAAAAGTCTAAATTACCTCACCTTTATTAAGATGAATGAGGGATGGATCCCGAAGGGACTGACAGTGGGCGATACATTTGACTAAAAAAAGGCCTGATGAGATGAGCTGCCTTGGGCTAAAAATGGTCCACACGCTGCTGTATTTTATCTCTGAATGCCGGATGACTTGCGTGACTTATCCGCCACCAACTAGGGTTCAAGCTGCAATGTTTTAGGGCATTTTCTGCCTGGGAAACAAAACATAAATTTTTCTGGCCGCTGCTACAGCAGCAGCTGCAACAATACCTAATTTTTCAGGCATGTGTACATGCCTAATTCTTCTGGCCTCTGGTGCTGCACTGTGGCTTCAAAAACCAAACCAAAAAAAAGTCACATAACAGGGATTAAACTGATAGGAATAGTACTACTTAACACACCACTCCTATCTAGTGGCACATTAGATTGCACGCACAGTGCCCCAGATTTGAAGTAGGAGGTCCGACCAAGCATCTTTTTCCATCTCCCAGTTCCTAAAATCGATGCCATATACACGTCCCCTGATAGGGGACATACCAGGGATTAAACTGATAGGAATAGTACTACTTAACACACCTTATAATAACACAGAGAGAGGCAACGCAGAGAGAGGAGTCTGAAGAAGTCAGAGGAGGAAGGTGGCTTTGAGGAGGTGGAAGACCAAACACAGTAGGCATCCCAGGGGGCTTGTTGTCACCTTTCGGGGACCCTTGGTGTTGTACATGGCTGGGTAGAGGAACAGACCTTCAATGACATCAGTGAGGACAAGGAATGGGAAATGGCTAGCTTGGTATCCAACCTTGTGCAAATGGGGAGTTTGCGGTTGTGCAAATGGACTGTTTGTGGTTGTTTGCAGTGCGTTAAAGGGACAGTCTAGGCCAAAATAAACTTTCATGATTCAGATAGAGCATGTCATTTTAAACAATTACTTTTATCACCAATTTTGCTTTGTTCTCTTGGTATTCTTAGTTGAAAGCTTAACCTAGGAGGTTCATATGCTAATTTCTTAGACCTTGAAGCCCACCTCTTTCAGATTGCATTTTAACAGTTTTTCACCACTAGAGGGTGTTAGTTCACGTATTTCATATAGATAACACTGTGCTCGTGCACGAGAAGTTATCTGGGAGCAGGCACTGATTGGCTAGACTGCAAGTCTGTCAAAAGAACTGAAAAAAGGGTCAGTTTGCAGAGGCTTAAATACAAGATAATCACAGAGGTTAAAAGTATATTATTATAAATGTGTTAGTTATGCAAAACTGGTAAATGGGTAATAAAGGGATTATCTATCTTTTAAATCAATAAAAATTCTGGTGTAGACTGTCCCTTTAAACGGGGAGTTTGGTCTGTCACTGTGAAGCAGGCGTAACCCTTACCTGATCGATACAACATCATACCTGATGTTTTAAAGCACGTTATTCCAAACAATTTAGGAATGTTAGGTGATTTATGCCCTTTATGGATTAAAACCAGACTCTGCATCAACTATGTAATTTTCCATGGGAGTTTTGCCATGGATCCCCCTCCGGCATGCCACAGTCCAGGCGTTAGTCCCCTTGAAACAACATTTCCATCACTATTGTGGCCAGAAAGAGTCCCTGTGGGTTTTAAAATTCGCCTGCCTATTGCAGTCTATGGCGGTTCGCCCGGTTCGCCGTTCGCGAACAGTTGTGGACATCACTAATTTTTAAGAGAGTAGGACCCCAATTTAATCCTTATCAATTCTTGTCGTAAAATCATAACAAAAGAAATGTTATTACTCTGGATCTTACAAACTATTAAGTCCCTATGAACACACTCATATAAGAGTGTGATTCTTTCTCACACACTCTATTTCTAGGATATATTACAATACAAAACACAATTGAGTGGCACCTGTAAATGTACAGGCTCTAGGGTATGTGAAATCACAGTTTATAAAAAACCTTGTATATAAAAAAACAACCTCGTTTTTTTATATATATTCAAAACATGTAAAGTTTTCTATTAAAATAAATATATTTATATATATATATATATATATATATATATATATATATATAAATATATTTAATGCTAAAATAAATGTATTTAATGCTAAAATAAATGTATTTAATGCTAAAAGCAAATATTAAAACAGATGATATTCAGTTTGATATTTAGTATGAATAGATAATATAAAAAACAAATGTTATTCAATACTATCAAAAAACTAAAAAGTACATGTGAGTTGTGACCACATCTTAAAAAAGGTGTATGAGTTAGGAATATCAGTGTGTCATTGTAGATGAACAGGCACATTAACACATTTTGATAATTGTATCCTTTATTCCGTTACACAAATTGTTCCATCTTATTTATGAGGCTCTTAACTACAGTACCTTATGCTTGATATTCCTGATCAGTATGATTTCTAAGCTTCCTGCTCAATGTGTTATTACCCTATTTCAGGGTCTTGTAATCATAAGATCTTCTGCTTGATTGCACTGATCAATATGATTCTCAGGTGTTATGTTCTGCCTTTTCCTTTGCCGTTACTCTATCTGTTGTACCATGTGGTTCTATCTGTCAGCCAATCAGGGTTCAGATCGTCCATTTTTGAAAGTAATGCGGCTGTAGTATCCCCACTCAGATTTACAGAGTAATGTATTTGTAAGATATTTGATCCGTGTTTCAGGCTCCTTTATTGGCTCCTTTCCACTAAGTTGCACTTAGTGTATCAGGTTTTTGTAAATTCGCTGTACATTTAATAAATGCAGTATGTTGGTGCTGTAAGTCTTGCACACAGGTAGTCAGAACATATGTCACTTCTACGCGTTTCAGCATCTATCTGATGCCTGTCGTAAAATCAAATTTGCTTGCCCTCCTAATTCACACTGGTTTGGCCATTCTGAAAACTAAACCCAACTTTATGTTGGGGAGGTCCTAGTATTTAACTTAAGACACTTTGCAGACATCACTGCAAATAACATCAACACAAGCTCAGCAATTTATTGACAAATCATACCCAAAACTACAAAGGCTTCTTAAAATCCTTCCCCAAAGGAAAACAGCTGCAAACCAACCTCATTTAAATAAATGAATCTCTAAGAACAAAATCTTTTCTAGCATCACTCTCAAGATCTTTGTTCTTGACCCCCACACACCTTCAAATTCTAAACCATTTCTCCTTGCTCTTATTAACATATTCAATAGGAATATCCACGTACCGACAATCCCAAGATACTCTTAAACGAAACAAAAGTTTTATTTCAGAGCATATAAATAATTAAATAACATTTTTTGTATAAGCAAAAAGGTGCCCATCTCCTTCGACCCTCTCACATTAATTATTTTGGGAAGCCATGGAGAGTCAGGATTCAGAAAAAAATGTTATGCTCTGCTTTAGTGCAACTCCATGCAGGATTACCCTAAGGCAACTGCCTATATCTGCCTTATAGAAGGACTGGCTATTAATCAACCCGGTATGATGGAATCAGGGTCTTAAAATTTTAAAGTGTAAAATTAGTTTACTGTATTATGCTAAGCCAGGAAACTGTGCCATTTTAACAGATCAGCCTTGATTGAAGATATATGTTTTGTCATCCTTAATGGGACATTAAACACTGAAGGGTATATTTATTATATGGCGGGTGGACATGATTCGCTATAGCGAATCATTTCAGCCCAACATCGCTAAATGCTGACAGCATTTAACATTGCACAACTATTTCTTGTGAAATGCTTGTGCAATGCCGCCCCCTGCACATTTGCGGCCAAAAGCTTTAATCCGATTGGCTGATTTAAAATTGAAGAATCAAATCAGCCAATATGAATGCAAGGATACTCGTATATAAAAGGGACACCTTGCATTCAATCTTAATGGACCGTGGCCTGGATGAAGATGGAAGAAGATGGACCCCGATGGATGAAGACGGAGCGCCACCCATCATTTTAATTATATTTGGGCAGAAAAAGAGCTGAATGCCCTTGAAGGGCAATGCCCATCCAAATGCCCTTTTCGGGGCAATGGGTAGTTTAGGTTATTTTTATTTTTTTGGGAGGGTGGGGGGTTGTAATGTTAGGGGGTCATTTTTTTAATGCAAAAGAGCTGTTTGCTTTAGGACAAAGCCCTTACAAAAGGCCCTTTTAAGGGCTATTGGTAGTTTATTTGTAGAAAAGTGGGTGGGGTATTTTGGGGTGGGGTTTTTTATTTTATTTTTTTAGGGGTATTAGAATAGGATTTTTTTGCGTTAAAGTTTTGTGAAAATTATTTAAAATTTGTTGGTAATGTTAGGTTTTTTATTTATTGTAATCTATTTTTTTTTTAAGTAATGTTAGTTTTTTTAGGGTAAGATTAGGTTTTAATTTAATTTTAATTTTACAGGTAAGTTTTTATTTTTTTAAAGGTAGTTAAGATAGTTTTAATTTATTTTATGGGTATTTTATCGGGCTTAAGTTAGGGGGTGTTAGTTTAGGGTGTTTAAATTTTAGTTTATTACTTTGTGTTTGGGGGGGATGGTGATTTAGGGGTTAACAGTTTTATTTAGTGTTTGCGATGTGGGGGGATGGCGGTTTAGGGGTTAATAGTTTATTTAGATAGTTTACGATGTGGGGGGGTTGTGGTTTAGGGGTTAACAGTTTTATTTAGTGTTAGTGATGTGGTGGATGGTGGTTTAGGGGTTAATAAAGTAGTTTAGTGTTTGTGAAGTGGGTGGATTTGGTTTAGGGGTTAATAGTATTATTTAGGGTGGACAATGTGGGGGTGGCGGTTTTAGGGGTTAATAGTGTATTTTATGTGTGTAAGTGTACTTTGTAATGTATTTTTGTTGTGTTTTGTGCACCTTTTTAATTTTGCAACACAGTTTACCAGAGCTCTTAGATCGCGGTATGGATTGAAGCTGAAATACTATTGCGTTAGCGCAATCATGATTTATCCTGATGTGTAATATCAACGTGAGAAAAATGTATTGCGAAATTACCATTGCGCTAGTGCAATGTCTGTTGGGCCTCACTTGTAAGCTCGCCCTAAATATATGCAACATAGAATGATGCAATCAAAGAATAGGATTAGTTTACGAATAACATGTAGATGTATTTTTAAAGTTTCATTAGCTGTTTCAAAATTGACAAAATAAATATAAAGTTTTAGAGTCTATAAAACAATAGGAGCTGCCATGTTGTAACTTAGGTTACATTCTTTGCTGTGGTCAATTAGGAACAGTTATAAATAGTGATGTTGCGAATTGTTCGCCGGCGAATAGTTCCCAGCGAACATAGCATGTTCGCGTTCGCCTCGGCGGGCGAACATATGTGATGTTCGATCCGCCCCCTATTCGTCATCATTGAGTAAACTTTGACCCTGTACCTCACAGTCAGAGTACACATTACAGCCAATCAGCAGCAGACCCTCCCTCCCAGACCCTCCCACCTCCTGGACAGCATCCATTTTAGATTCATTTGGAAGCTGCATTCTTAGTGAGAGGAGGGACAGTGTAGCTGCTGCTGATTTAATAGGGAAATCGATAGCTAGGCTAGTGTATTCAGTGTCCACTACAGTCCTGAAGGACTCATCTGATCTCTGCTTTAAGGACAGCACCCCAAAAAAGCCCTTTTTAGGGCTAGAACATCAGTCTGCTTTTTTTTTCCTTTGTAATCTAATTGCAGTTGCCTGCCTGCCAGCTCAGGCTCACAGCGTATACTGTGCCCACTTGCCCAGTGCCACCACTCATATCTGGTGTAACAGTAGTGTACATTTAAAAAAAACAACACTTTTTTTGACTGTGTTAAATAATAGCAGTCAGTTTCCTTCACACGTGTGCGTTTCAGTGCCTGCCTGCCAGGGCACAGTGTCACCCCAGTGCAACTCATATGTGGTGTAACAGTAGTGTAGATTTAAAAAAACAACACTTTTTTGACTGTGTTAAATAATAGCAGTCAGTTTCCTTCACACGTGTGCGTTTAAGTGCCTGCCTGCCAGGGCACAGTGTCACCCCAGTGCAACTCATATGTGGTGTAACAGTAGTGTAGATTTAAAAAAACAACACTTTTTTGACTGTGTTAAATAATAGCAGTCAGTTTCCTTCACACGTGTGCGTTTCAGTGCCTGCCTGCCAGGGCACAGTGTCACCCCAGTGCAACTCATATATGGTGTAATAGTAGTGTAGATTTAAAAAAAAACAATTTTTTGACTGTGTTAAATAATAGCAATCAGATTCCTTCACACGTGTGCGTTTCAGTGCCTGCCTGCAAGGGCACAGTGTCACCCCAGTGCAACTCATATCTGGTGTAACAGTAGTGTACATACCTGATGTTTTAAAGCACGTTATTCCAAACAATTTAAGAATGTTAGGTGATTTATGCCCTTTATGGATTAAAACCAGATTGCATTAAATATGTAATTTTCCATGGGAGTTTTGCCATGGATCCCCTCCGGCATGCCACAGTCCAGGTGTTAGTACCCTTGAAACAACTTTTCCATCACTATTGTGGCCATAAAGAGTCCCTGTGGGTTTTAAAATTCGCCTGCCTATTGAAGTCTATGGCGGTTCGCTCGGTTCGCCGGTGCGCAAACTTTTTAAGGTTTGCGATATCACTAGTTATAAATAGTTCACTAGAGTATGTAGCCAATGGCTTTGTGGAATATAACAGTGTTCTGCACTTCCATTTCTAGCAGGAACTGAAAACTCACAATTTCAGAATTGAATTACAGAAAAAGAAGACAAAGTAAATAATGAAAGCATATTGCAGAGGTTTTTTTTATATATACAATGTATCACTTTATATTACCATCTCAAAGTATTTAATGTCCCTTTAATCCCAAAAATCTCAAAACTGTCATAGAGCCCTGCATCTTGCTCTGCATAGCAGAATTCTTGTACAACTTCATGAACTTTGAGCCATGTGCGCAAGCATAAACATTTGTTTCGGATGAATTGTTTGTCATGAAAAAATATAATAAATCCCATATATCCTGTGGGGAATGTATTCATGAGAAACAGAGGAGCAGCTGGACATCAACTTAAATTTAAAGAAAGTTAAAGTTGTAGTTAGTGCTACTGCTGCAAAATTGGCCAAGGACAAAAATTAAACTTAGACTTGTTGGCTGAAACAGGAATCGATAAACCGACAGTAACATATGACAGCTGCATATGACAAGACAAAAGTAATTGAGTTATGTTAGAGCTGTGGTCAAACTTTCCTTGTGCAAGTGGTAGATGGAAAGTTGAAAGAACTGTGAACTGCCAGATTGCTTTATTTTTTCGACAGCTGGATTTACGACAATAGGTTGGATGAACAAAATATTGCAAAAACAAATGTCTTCTTGACTCTGTACAAGGCTATATTATGAGTGGCACGTGAGCGATAAAGAATATTTTTCGGCTCTCTGAATGCGATGGAATAAAAATTATCTTTAAAAAAATGTATTGCATTAAAAGGGTTTAAAGATATGAGAAAAGAAAAGTCATGCAAATGGCTTTAACATAGAGATACATACATGCACATGTCTAAATATGTTTATATATTTGTGTATATGTGTGCACATATATATGTATGTGTTTTACAGTATATTTACTGTACATATTTCACATTCCAATGTACTTCACTTAAAGGATAATGTAATTTTTTATTATAAATACATATTTTTATATATCTGTATAAACCTATAGCTATATATCTAATCCAAGGTATAGATATGTTTTTTGCATTAACTGTATTATATATATATATATATATATATATATATATATAAATATTTAATAATAAAAAAAATATATATATATATATATATATATATATATATATATATTCGGTTCCATCGGTGGTCGGCTGGCTGAACACGGCTCAAGGTAGGATGATCTTCAGGGGATAGTGTTAGGTTTATTTAAGGGAGGTATGGGTTAGATTAGGGGTATGTGGGTGGTGGGTTTTAATGTTGGGCGGGTATTGTATTTTTATTTTACAGGCAAAAGAGCTGTTTTATTTGGGGCATGCCCCGCAAAATGCCCTTTTAAGGGCTGGTAAGGCAAAAGAGCTGTTTACTTTTTAATGTAGAATAGGGTAGGGATTTTTTTTATTTTGGGGGGATTTGTTATTTTATTAGGGGGCTTAGATTAGGTGTAAGTAGCTTAAAATTGTTGTAATATTTTTTAAATGTTTGTAACTTATTTTTTTTATTTCTTGTAACTTTTTTATTTTTTGTACTTTAGTTAGTTTATTTAATTGTATTTAATTGTAGTTATTTGTAGCTAATTAATTGAATTAATTTAATGATAGTGTAGTGTTAGGTTTAATTGTAACTTAGGTTAGGATTTATTTTACAGGTAATTTTGTATTTCTTTTAGCTAGGTAGTTGTTAAATAGTTAATACCTATTTAATAACTATTCTAACTAGCTAAAATAAATACAAAGTTACCTGTAAAATAAATATAAATCCTAAAATAGCTACAATGTAATTATTAATTACATTGTAGCTAACTTAGGGTTTATTTTACAGGTAAGTATTTAGTTTTAAATATGAATAATTTATTAAATATAACTATTTAATAGCTATTGTACCTAGTTAAAATAAATTGAAAGTTGCCTGTAAAATAAAAATAAATCCTAAGATAGCTACAATATAATTATTATTTATATTGTAGCTATATTAGGGTTTATTTTAAAGGTAAGTATTTAGTTTTAAATAGGATTAATTTAGTTAATAAGAGAAATATTATTTAGATTTATTTAATTAATATTTAAGTTAGGGGGGTGTTAGGGTTAGTGTTAGACTTAGGTTTAGGGGTTAATAATTTTATTAGAGTTGCGGCGGTGTAGGGGGGGCAGGAAAGGGGTTAATAATTTTATTACAGTAGCGGCGGTGTGGGGGGGGCAGGATAGGGGTTAATAAATTTATTATAGGTGGCGACGGTGTAGGGGGGGCAGATTAGGGGTTAATAAGTTTAAGATAGGTTGCGGAGGGGTCCGGGAGCGGCGGTTTAGGGGTTAAACTATTTCTTTAGTTGCGGCGAGGTCTGGGATCCGCAGGATAGGGGTTAATACATTTATTATAGTGGCGGCGGTGTAGGGGGGGCAGGATAGGGGTTAATAGGTATAATGTAGGTGGCGGCGGGGTCCGGGAGCGGCGGTTTAGGGGTTAATACATATATTATAGTTGCAGCGGGGACCGGGAGCGGCGGTTTAGGGGTTAACATATTTATTATAGTTGCGGAGGAGACCGGGAGCTGCGGTTTAGGGGTTAATCAGTTTATTATAGTTGCGGCAGGGTCCAGGAGCGGCGGTTTAGGGGGTAATAACTTTATTTAGTTGCGGCGGTGTAGGGGGGGCAGATTAGGGGTGTTTAGACTCGGGGTACATGTTAGGGTGTTAGGTGTAGACAGCTCCCATAGGAATCAATGGGATATCTGGCAGCAGCGAACATGAGCTTTCGCTATGGTCAGACTCCCATTGATTCCTATGGGATCCGCCGCCTCCAGGTGGGCGGTTTGAAAACCAGGTACGCTGGGTCGGAAAAGTGCCGAGCGTACCTGCTAGTTTTTTGATAACTAGCAAATATAGTCAAATTGTGCCGCACACAATCTGTAGTGACGTAAGAATCGATCTGTGTCGGACTGATTCCGGCGGATCGAAGCTTACGCCACTAAATTCTACTTTTGCCGGGCAGCAGGGCTTGATAACTAAGGCGAATCAGCCTCACCTCAAATACGCTGTGGAATTCCAGCGTATTTGAGGTAGACACGTTGATAACTAGAGGCCAGAGTCTAGCCCTGAGAAATGGAATGAATAGAGAAACAATAATATGTCTGAGCTGAATCCTAAAATATGATGAAATATAAAACTTAAAAGCAAAGAGGATTCTCAGATAGCACCATCATCATTACCATTTTATTATAATAAAAAAGCCCCAGTCATTTTTTTTCATTTATGCATTCTATATATTTTATGGACACATAAAATATTTGCTGTTAGTCCCCTCTCATTAATATAAAAAAGAGGTATGTATTGGCATAAAGAACAGCAATGTGTACATAACAAAATACAATCTTATAAAATAAATAAACTGTGCCCATTAATGGGGCATGGAGCACTTTATAATTGTAATATAAAATGCGTAGCTATGCATAGTAAAATAAACTTTGCAATATACGTTCATTATTTACTGTGACCCTTTTTTCAAGTAGGCTCCTCCAAATAAAACAGTGGTGAGGGAAGATTGTCAGTTGAAATTAATTGCAGCAAGGAAAGTGTTAATCCAGAAGAAAATGTCACCTGGTTGGTGTGTTGATTTATTGCAAGACTACAGAAACGCCTTGTAATTACAAGAGGTTTTATGTCACTTTCTCACTATCCAGGTATTTTTGGTACATCTTTCCTACCATCAAAGTATTTTTGCTATTACTTTATTACCAGCCAGGTATTTTTGCTATTACTTTATTACCAGCCAGGTATTTTTGCTATTACTTTATTACCAGCCAGGTATTTTTGCTATTACTTTATTACCAGCCAGGTATTTTTGGTATATACTGTCTGCAGTAAATGCTGCAGATGCGTATTAAGGAGCTCACAAGTTCATAAGAGCGGTAGCTAAACATCAATATAAACTGTAGATTACTGTTCGTATCCCAGCTACAAGGCTGGCCACAAATTGATGCATACCCCCAGCGAACATTTTATGCGCGATACATGCTCAGACTTCATATTATATGGATATCCAATATAAATTAATTGTTTTCGCTACATGTTCATCCATACGTAAAATACAATGTTTACTTCCTTGCCACCCCTTGGTGCAAGTTACAGGACTAGACCTTATGTAATCAAGGTATACACCAACATCATATCCTTAACATGCACATGCAGCCTCAAATTCCAAGTATATGACAACATCACACTATAGGCTAGATGCCAGTAATCCCTTACATATGCATAAACATATCTATTGTATACAACTGGTCAGATAAATAGTCCTCATACCAGGAATAAATCTACATTGCACTGCAGACATAAAACACCCCATGTACTACTCTCATGTAGGATCTATGCCAATATTACAGCACATCATAATAAATCTACAGCCTAAACAGTTCTGACAGCTCCTAAAGACCGCCTAAGTAACTGGGAGCGCCTATAACAAATCAGGCTCAAGTGTTATAGAATGGTGGTATGTTACAATTAAAAATCAATATATTATTTATTTTTTACAAAATAAAATGTAATATAATACATCAACATAAACAAAAAACACTTAATAGTTGTATGGACTGGCACCATACCGTAGAAGGTCTTAAACATATATGTGCATATAGTAATAAGAATGTCCAAATTGTGTGAAAAATGTCCAAGTTTGTATAAAAAAAGGGTGTCCAAAATATGTATCCAATAATATTCTGTAAATAACGTAGTACCTTTTAAACTTTCAAATAATTTTTCTATGGATGAAAACTACAAATATTATATATGCTTTTTATCACTCATTAGGACACTTTTTGTGTCCAGAATTTTAATTGTTTAAAAAGATAGATAATCCCTTTATTACCCAATCCCCAGTTTTGCATAACCAACACAGTTATGCTAATATAGTTTTCACCTCTGTGATTACCTTGTATCTAAGCCTCTGCAGACTGCCTCCTTATTTCAGTTCTTTTGACAGACTTGCATTTTAGCCAATCAGTGCTGACTCATAAATTGCTCCACCTGAGTGAGCACAATGTTATCTATAAGGGACACATGGACTAGCGCTGTCTAGCTGTGAAAAACTGTTAAAATGCACTGAGATAAGAGGTGGCCTTCAGGGCTAAGAAATTTGCATATGAGTCTACCAATGATTAGCTTTCAACAAAGAATACCAAGAACTCAAATCAAATTTGATGATAAAAGTAAATTGGTATGTTGTTTAAAATTACATGCCCTATCATAGAAGCTTAATTTTGACTAGACTGTTTACATTTAGATGACAGCACACATGTAGGAGCCCCTTCTCTATTTTCCTCTAAAACGTTTTGAATGGTTTCTCTAAACATTGATAATTATGAACAATTAAAAAGTTCAACACTTCAGTTAGGGACATTGTTATTAAAGTGAGGAAAAATGTTAAGTTTTTATGTTAATGTCCATCTTATATACTTGTTTTTTTGGGGGTTCTAATGATATAACTTTGTAACTATTCTAAAGTCACACTGTAAAAAAGTTATTTTAACACAGGCCTAAGAAGCCAAGGCAGACTCTTAGGAACTGAAGAATGGGGCCAAACAGCTCGAGAAAGAATATAGTGTGGTCCGCAGGTGTAATCAGTGTCAGATTTATTATATTTCTATAAGAAATTATAGTTCAATGTAAAAAACACTAAGAACTTTAAGTTCCCACATTTTAGGCTTCAGCATTTGCTTGCAAGTTACTTCTACGCACGTGAATCCATTAGCATAAGTTTACTAGCAGATGTTTGGAGCAGAGCAGCCTAGCAGAGATGAAACGGAGAAATATGATAAAGGATTTTAAAAATAAATAGAATATGTATTGAAAAATCATGAAGTCTGAATATTTTGGCAAGAAACAGGAAAGACTATGTATAGTAATCTACTACAGCACGAAATTGTGCTTTCCTTTAGCTTGAGCAATAACAAATACATTTAGACTTGTAATAGAATAAAAAAAATAGAATTATTCAACGTGCTCGAGCAATGTTAATGCACAATATCACTAATATTTCTGTGCTCTATTGGTAGTCTAGGCCATAATATTAAACAACACATTAAAGTTTCCGTTTTCGCTCACACACAGAAGCCGGCAAAGAGGTGAACACTTCACAAACAGATGTTGTTAAACTTATTAACCAGTGCTTTTTCTCCTGACTCAGTTTTGGTTTGTTGAGAAATACATCTTGATTTTGCGCCATAGATTAATGTAATTTATTAAGTTCTCGGAGCTGTGCTGCAGCTGTGGAGCGCCTGATGAGTAATGAGTTACATGACACACATATTATAATGATTTGTAGCAATTTATGTATCTGTATATAATTATTTGGCATTAGTAATGAATACAATTGCCAGGTTTAACCTAGAAGTGATAATGTGTCTGATCTTACATTTTACTTGAACTTTTGCATAAATAATATAGTTTCATGTATACAATATAAATCAGTGATATAAGATAACATTAGCAATGTATTATTATGCTTAATTTATGTTTTATTTTTAAGGCTCCAGTATATTTATATAGATCTGAGTAAATACACAATGAAAATGAGTAGTTAGACAAACAACGCAAAAGACTGAGGGTTAGGTGAGGTTAAAAACAATAATATGCAGACTTGAAGGGCTTTCTGGTTTTTATCTATTATCAGATCTATGATTCTATAATTCCTGAAGAAGATTAGTGGAAGTTTGGAAAGAAAAGTAAGAAAGGAAAGAATTAAAAGAAAGAATGAAAAGAAACGAAAGAAGTAAAAGAAAGGAAAGAAAAAATGGAAAAGACAGAAAAGAAAAAAGGAAAAGAAAGAAAAGAAAGAAAGGAAAAGAATGAAATGAAAGGAATAGAGAGGAAAAGACAAGAAAGAAAAGAAAGGAATGAAAAGGAAAATAAAAGAAAGAAAAGAAAGGAATGGAAAGAAAGAAAAAAAAGAAAAAGAAAGAAAACAAAAGAAAAGAAAGAAAAGAAAGAAATAGAAAGGGAAAGAAAAGAAAAGAAAGAAAGAAAAGAAAGGAAAGAAAAGAAAGAAATAGAAAGGGAAAGAAAAGAAAAGAAAGAAAGAAAAGAAAGGAAAATAAGGAAAAGAAAAGAAAAGAAAAGAAAAGAAAAGAAAGGAAAAAAAAAGAAAAAGGAAAAAAAAAGAAAAGTAAAGAAATGAAAAGCAAGAAAGGGGAAGGAGAGGAATGGAAAAGGAAAGGAAAGGAAAGAAAAAAGGAAAAGAAAAGGAAAAGGAAAGAAAAAAGGAAACGAAAAGGAAAGAAAAGAAAGGAAAAGGAAAGAAAGGAAAATAAAGATTTTTTTTTTAATTTATCTCTCTTTAAATCTCTGGATCAGAGAACTGATGAAGTACATTGTAACTGGATTTTCCCAACAATAGTGACTGTGTATCTTGGGTGGTAGATTCCTCTAAAGAAAAAAAGAGTAAGAGGACCAGATTAACATTTCCAAAGGCTATTAGGAGTCTGATATTTGGGAAGCTGTTATCAAATATGCCAGATACAGTGCTCATGCTATCTGTATATGACAAAAATCCAGTGTAGAAGTATGTCACCAATACAAAAGAGTAAGCAGTAAATGAAGTAAAGTGCTGCTCCATAGTTATAATCTTATAGAATATTGGATGCATATGGAACAAGACGTTCATAAAGATGTTTACATTAAAGTGACAGTGTAGTCAAAATTAAATATTCATAATTCAGATAGAGAATGCGATTTTAAACAACTTTCCAATTCACTTTTATCATCAAATCGGCTTTGTTCTCTTGGTATTTTTTGTTGAAAGCTAAACCTAGGTAGGCTCATATGCTAATTTCTAAGCCCTTGAGGCCACCCTTATTTCAATGCATTTGGCAGTTTTTCACAGCTAGAGGGTGCTTGTTCACGTGTCCCATACAGATAACATTGTGACTATGCCCGTTGAAGTTACAAATGAGAGGGCACTGATTGGCTAAATGCAAGTCTATCAAAAGAACTGAGATATGGGGCAGTCTGCAGATGCTTAGATACAAGGTAATCACAGAGGTAAGAAGTATATTAATATAACCAAGTTGGCTGTGCAAAACTGGGGAATGGGTAATAAATAGTGATGTCATGAACCTAAAATTTTCGGTTCACGAACGGCGAACTCGAACTTCCGGTATTGTTCGCGAACCGCCATTGAATTCAATAGGCAGGCGAACTTTAAAACCTACAAGGACTCTTTCTGGCCACAAAAGTGATGGAAAAGTTGTTTCAAGGGTACTAACACCTGGACTGTCGCATGCTGGAGGGGGATCCCTGGCAAAACTCCCATGGAAAATTACATAGTTTATGCAGAGTCTGCTTTTAAGCCATAATGGGCCTAAATCAACTAACATTCCCAAAGTGGCTGTCTCAAAACATCCCGGACAGAAGATAGATTGATAGATAGGATAGATAGATATACATAGATTGATAGTTAGATAGAATCGATAGAAGAGAAATAGATAGATTTGTTAGATATATAATTACACAAATAAAGTCTAATAATTAAACATGCATTCTTGGACCCAACTAGCTTGTGTTAATTAGTACTTTTCTTAGCACTTTAATCCCTGTCCCCCCCCCCCTATGGGGGATGTTCTATATGGCCTGCCTGATTACCCTGAAAAAATATAATAATAAGACATGCAGTCTGGTACCTATTTCAACTAGGTTGTGTTTTAAGTACTACCATTCTTAGCACTTTAATCTCTGTAACTCCCCCTATTTGGTGAGGTCTATACGGCCTGGATGATTACCCATACAAAATATAATAATAAGACATCTGCTCTTGGTCTGCGACCCATGGTAACTATGTTGTGTTAATTAGTAATGTCCTTCACATTTTAATAGCTGTTACTCATACTCACCCTATCGGTGGAGGTCTATATGGCCTGCATGATTACCCTTACAAAATATAATAACCAAACATATGCTCTGGGACCCATGGTAAGTAGGTTGTGTTAAGTAGTACTGTTCTTTGCAGTTTAATACCTGTTACAACACCAAATGGTGGCAGGTCTATCTGGCCTTCATGATTAGCTGCACCCAAACCCCAAAAAAAAGCCGAGTGGTCTTAGACTAACACCCATGGCTAACTCGGTTGTTTCAATTAGTACTATTCTTAGCACTTTCATCCCTGTTACGGGTGGTCTACATGGCCATCATGATTAGCCGAACAAAATACTACAATCCAACCTTTGCTCAGTCTTCATAGGCCCTTCATTGGCTGTATTTTGATAGTACAGTTCTTATTATTTTTATAGCTGATACAACACCGAATGGTGGCAGCTCTATATGGCCTGCAAGATTAGCCGCACCCAATACAAAAATAAATCCAAGCGGTCTTGGATTAACACCCATGGCTAACTCTGTTGTTTCAAGTAGTACTATTCTTAGCACTTTCATCTCATCATCCCTGTTACTTCCAGGACTCTCGGTGGTGGTCTACATGGCCATCATGATTAGCCTAACCAAATACTACAATCCAACCTTGGCTCAGTCTTCCTAAGGCCCTTCATTGGCTGTATTTTGGTAGTACTGTTCTTATTAGTTTAATAGCTGATACGACACCGAATGGTGGCAGCTCTATATGGCCTGCATGAATAGCCGCACCCAAAGCCCAAAAAAAGCCAAGCGGTTTTGCACTAACACCCATGGCTAACTCTGTTGTTTCAAGTTCTACTATTCTTAGCTCTTTCATCTCATCCCTGTTACTTTCAGGACTCTCAGTGGTGGTGGTCTACATGGCCATCATGATTACCCTCACCAAAAATATAACAACAATACGTGCGTGCAGGGAACCATGGTAAGGTTACTTCCTTTCGCAAAATCGAGTATAACAGTTGCAGGCAGAGGTTCTGACCCTGCATTATGGCTGCACCTCTCCCTAAAAGAGGCATGCGTTACAGAGTCTGTGGGCATGTATGCAAAGAGCTGGCCTGCCTAAAAAGAGGAGCAAGGCTGTACAGGTTGTTCTATTTCAGCTGTTTTATACGCTGTCCTACGGCCACGACCCTCAACAACCACAACAGAATGAAACACCACATATGCCATCCTTTTGAACAACAGAGTACAGGTATGGCATTGATTTTAGTTACACAGCGATATTTATTATGAACCGTGAAATTGAAAACAAAATATAATTGGACACCAAGTACAGTACAGGCCGTTCTCCTTCGGCCTTTTTAGAATAGTGTTCCGGACCCCCAACAAAAACAACAGCAGGAAAGAGGACATATGGCATCCTTTTGAACAATAGATGACAGGTAAGGCATAGATTTTACAAAGCAATAGATAATTTTTTTGCAACTGTGAAATAAAAAAAAACATTGAATGGACACCCAGAACACTTCTATATCCTTAGGCCTTTTTATAAGAGACTCCCGGAGCCTCAACTGAAACAACAGCATGAAAGAGGACTTATGGCATCCTTGTGAACAATTGATTACAGTTAAGGCATTTATTTTATAATCCCAGAGATCATTTATATGACCCGGGAAATAGAAAAAAACATTGATTAGACACCCAGTACACTTATTTATCCTCAGGCCTTTTTAATAAGAGGGTCCCGGAGCCTCAACCGAAACAACAGCATGAAAGAGGACATATGTCATCCTTTTGAATAATAGATTACAGGAAAGGCATTGATTTTAGAATCCCAGAGATCATTTATATGACCCAGGAAATAGAAAAAAAAATTGATTAGACACTCATTACACTTATTTTTCCTCAGGCCTTTTTAATAAGAGGGTCCCGGAGCCTCAAACGAAACAACAGCATGAAAGAGGAGATATGTCATCCTTTTGAATAATAGATTACAGGAAAGGCATTGATTTTAGAAACCCACAGATCTATATTTGCAACCGGGAAATAGAAAAAAACATTGATTAGACACCCAGTACACTTATTTTTCCTCAGGCCTTTTTAATAAGAGGGTCCCGGAGCCTCAACCGAAACAACAGCATGAAAGAGGACATATGTCATCCTTTTGAATAATAGATTACAAGAAATGCATTGATTTTAGAATCCCAGATATCATTTATATGACCCGGGAAATAGAAAAAAACATTGATTAGACACCCAGTACACTTATTTTTCCTCAGGCCTTTTTAATAAGAGGGTCCCGGAGCCTCAACCAAAACAACAGCATGAAAGAGGACATATGTCATCCTTTTGAATAATAGATTACAAGAAAGGCATTGATTTTAGAAACCCACAGATCTTTATTTGCAACCGGGAAATAGAAAAAAACATTGATTAGACACCAAGTACACTTATTTTTCCTCAGGCCTTTTTAATAAGAGGGTCCCGGAGCCTCAACCGAAACAACAGCATGAAAGAGGACATATGTCATCCTTTTGAATAATAGATTACAAGAAAGGCATTGATTTTAGAAACCCACAGATCTTTATTTGCAACTGGGAAATAGAAAAAAACATTGATTAGACACGCAGTACACTTATTTTTCCTCAGACCTTTTTAATAAGAGGGTCCCGGAGCCTCAACCGAAACAACAGCATGAAAGAGGACATATGTCATCCTTTTGAATAATAGATTACAGGAAAGGCATTGATTTTAGAATCCCTGGATCATTTATATGACCCGGGAAATAGAAAAAATTATTGATTAGACACTCAGTACACTTATTTTTCCTCAGGCCTTTTTAATAAGAGGGTCCCGGAGCCTCAACCGAAACAACAGCATGAAAGAGGACATATGTCATCCTTTTGAATAATAGATTACAGGAAAGGCATTGATTTTAGAATCCCAGAGATCATTTATATGACCCGGGAAATAGAAAAAAACATTGATTAGACACCCAGTACACTTATTTATCCTCAGGCATTTTTAATAAGAGGGTCACGGAGCCTCAACCGAAACAACAGCATGAAAGAGGACATATGTCATCCTTTTGAATAATAGATTACAAGAAAGGCATTGATTTTAGAAACCCACAGATCATTATTTGCAACTGGGAAATAGAAAAAAACATTGATTAGACACCCAGTACACTTATTTTTCCTCAGGCCTTTTTAATAAGAGGGTCCCGGAGCCTCAACCGAAACAACAGCATGAAAGAGGACATATGTCATCCTTTTGAATAATAGATTACAAGAAAGGCATTGATTTTAGAAACCCACAGATCTTTATTTGCAACCGGGAAATAGAAAAAAACATTGATTAGACACCCAGTACACTTATTTTTCCTCAGGCCTTTTTAATAAGAGGGTCCCGGAGCCTCAACCGAAACAACAGCATGAAAGAGGACATATGTCATCCTTTTGAATAATAGATTACAAGAAAGGCATTAATTTTAGAAACCCACAGATCTTTATTTGCAACCGAGAAATAGAAAAAAACATTGATTAGACACCCAGTACACTTATTTTTCCTCAGGCCTTTTTAATAATAGGGTCCCGGAGCCTCAACCGAAACAACAGCATGAAAGAGGACATATGTCATCCTTTTGAATAATAGATTACAAGAAAGGCATTGATTTTAGAAACCCACAGATCTTTATTTGCAACGGGGAAATAGAAAAAAACATTGATTAGACACCCAGTACACTTATGTTTCCTCAGGCCTTTTTAATAAGAGGGTCCCGGAGCCTCAACCGAAACAACAGCATGAAAGAGGACATATGTCATCCTTTTGAATAATAGATTACAAGAAAGGCATTGATTTTAGAAACCCACAGATCATTATTTGCAACTGGAAAATAGAAAAAAACATTGATTAGACACCCAGTACACTTATTTTTCCTCAGGCCTTTTTAATAAGAGGGTCCCGGAGCCTCAACCGAAACAACAGCATGAAAGAGGACATATGTCATCCTTTTGAATAATAGATTACAAGAAAGGCATTGATTTTAGAAACCCACAGATCTTTATTTGCAACCAGGAAATAGAAAAAAACATTGATTAGACACCCAGTACACTTATTTTTCCTCAGGCCTTTTTAATAAGAGGGTCCCGGAGCCTCAACCGAAACAACAGCATGAAAGAGGACATATATCATCCTTTTGAATAATAGATTACAGGAAAGGCATTGATTTTAGAATCCCAGAGATCATTTATATGACCCGGGAAATAGAAAAAAACATTGATTAGACACTCAGTACACTTATTTTTCCTCAGGCCTTTTTAATAAGAGGGTCCCGGAGCCTCAACCGAAACAACAGCATGAAAGAGGAGATATGTCATCCTTTTGAATAATAGATTACAGGAAAGGCATTGATTTTAGAATCCCAGAGATCATTTATATGACCCAGGAAATAGAAAAAAACATTGATTAGACAATCATTACACTTATTTTTCCTCAGGCCTTTTTAATAAGAGGGTCCTGGAGCCTCAACCGAAACAACAGCATGAAAGAGGACATATGTCATCCTTTTGAATAATAGATTACAAGAAAGGCATTGATTTTAGAAACCCACAGATCATTATTTGCAACTGGGAAATAGAAAAAAACATTGATTAGACACCCAGTACACTTATTTTTCCTTAGGCCTTTTTAATAAGAGGGTTCCGGAGCCTCAACCGAAACAACAGCATGAAAGAGGACATATGTCATCCTTTTGAATAATAGATTACAAGAAAGGCATTGATTTTAGAAACTTACAGATCTTTATTTGCAACCGGGAAATAGAAAAAAACATTGATTAGACACCCAGTACACTTATTTTTCCTCAGGCCTTTTTAATAAGAGGGTCCCGGAGCCTCAACCGAAACAACAGCATGAAAGAGGACATATGTCATCCTTTTGAATAATAGATTACAAGAAAGGCATTGATTTTAGAAACCCACAGATCATTATTTGCAACTGGGAAATAGAAAAAAACATTGATTAGACACGCAGTACACTTATTTTTCCTCAGACCTTTTTAATAAGAGGGTCCCGGAGCCTCAACCGAAACAACAGCATGAAAGAGGACATATGTCATCCTTTTAAATAATAGATTACAGGAAAGGCATTGATTTTAGAATCCCAGAGATCATTTATATGACCCGGGAAATAGAAAAAAACATTGATTAGACACTCAGTACACTTATTTTTCCTCAGGCCTTTTTAATAAGAGGGTCCCGGAGCCTCAACCAAAACAACAGCATGAAAGAGGACATATGTCATCCTTTTGAATAATAGATTACAAGAAAGGCATTGATTTTAGAAACCCACAGATCTTTATTTGCAACCGGGAAATAGAAAAAAACATTGATTAGACACCCAGTACACTTATTTTTCCTCAGGCCTTTTTAATAAGAGGGTCCCGGAGCCTCAACCGAAACAACAGCATGAAAGAGGACATATGTCATCCTTTTGAATAATAGATTACAGGAAAGGCATTGATTTTAGAAACCCACAGATCTTTATTTGCAACCGGGAAATAGAAAAAAACATTGATTAGACACCCAGTACACTTATTTTTCCTCAGGCCTTTTTAATAAGAGGGTCCCGAGCCTCAACCGAAACAACAGCATGAAAGAGGACATATGTCATCCTTTTGAATAATAGATTACAGGAAAGGCATTGATTTTAGAATCCCAGAGATCATTTATATGACCCGGGAAATAGAAAAAAACATTGATTAGACACTCATTACACTTATTTTTCCTCAGGCCTTTTTAATAAGAGGGTCTCGGAGCCTCAACCGAAACAACAGCATGAAAGAGGACATATGTCATCCTTTTGAATAATAGATTACAAGAAAGGCATTGATTTTAGAAACCCACAGATCATTATTTGCAACCGGGAAATAGAAAAAAACATTGATTAGACACCCAGTACACTTATTTATTCTCAGGCCTTTTTAATAAGAGGGTCCTGGAGCCTCAACCGAAACAACAGCATGAAAGAGGACATATGTCATCCTTTTGAATAATAGATTACAAGAAAGGCATTGATTTTAGAAACCCACAGATCATTATTTGCAACTGGGAAATAGAAAAAAACATCGATTAGACACCCAGTACACTTATTTTTCCTCAGGCCTTTTTAATAAGAGGGTCCCGGAGCCTCAACCGAAACAACAGCATGAAAGAGGACATATGTCATCCTTTTGAACAATTGATTACAGTTAAGGCATTGATTTTAGAATCCCAGAGATCATTTATATGACCCAGGAAATGGAAAAAAACATTGATTAGACACCCAGTACACTTATTTATCCTCAGGCCTTTTTAATAAGAGGGTCCCGGAGCCTCAACCGAAAAAACAACAGCATGAAAGAGGACATATGTCATCCTTTTGAATAATAGATTGCAGGAAAGGCATTGATTTTAGAATATCAGAGATCATTTATATGACCCAGGAAATAGAAAAAAACATTGATTAGACACTCATTACACTTATTTTTCCTCAGGCTTTTTTAATAAGAGGGTCCCGGAGCCTCAAACGAAACAACAGCATGAAAGAGGAGATATGTCATCCTTTTGAATAATAGATTACAGGAAGGGCATTGATTTTAGAAACCCACAGATCTATATTTGCAACCGGGAAATAGAAAAAAACATTGATTAGACACCCAGTACACTTATTTTTCCTCAGGCCTTTTTAATAAGAGGGTCCCGGAGCCTCAACTGAAACAACAGCATGAAAGAGGACACATGTCATCCTTTTGAATAATAGATTACAAGAAAGGCATTGATTTTAGAAACCCACAGATCATTATTTGCAACCGGGAAATAGAAAAAAATATTGATTAGACACCCAGTACACTTATTTTTCCTCAGGCCTTTTTAATAAGAGGGTCCCGGAGCCTCAACCAAAACAACAGCATGAAAGAGGACATATGTCATCCTTTTGAATAATAGATTACAAGAAAGGCATTGATTTTAGAAACCCACAGATCATTATTTGCAACCGGGAAATAGAAAAAAACATTGATTAGACACCCAGTACACTTATTTTTCCTCAGGCCTTTTTAATAAGAGGGTCCCGGAGCCTCAACCGAAACAACAGCATGAAAGAGGACATATGTCATCCTTTTGAATAATAGATTACAGGAAAGTCATTGATTTTAGAATCCCAGAGATCATTTATATGACTCGGGAAATAGAAAAAAACATTGATTAGACAATCAGTACACTTATTTTTCCTCAGGCCTTTTTAATAAGAGGGTCCCGGAGCCTCAACCGAAACAACAGCATGAAAGAGGACATATGTCATCCTTTTGAATAATAGATTACAAGAAAGGCATTGATTTTAGAAACCTACAGATCATTATTTGCAACCGGGAAATAGAAAAAAACATTGATTAGACACCAAGTACACTTATTTATTCTCAGGCCTTTTTAATAAGAGGCAAATTTGAAAAAATTTACCTCAGCGCCTAATGTTAACCTATAAGCCCGGGGAGGGGTATTCCTAGCTATTACCCAATGAAAGAGAGAAAGAATGAGGTATAACCCCAGGTGCCTACCCTAAGGAGGCTAGGTGAATAAAAATATAAAATCTAAACGTCAGTGTTGTCTAAAAATTGTGTTTTAATACATCTGTTTAAAATCTTTGGAATGAATGTTTTACAAATTAAAACAAGTTTACATACAAAACTTCATGGATCCATGATGAATAACAGATAGAATAAAAAATGAAATAAAAACAATGAGATAATACTTGAGCAATAATATACAGTAGCAGCAATGAAGAAGTAAAAGCAGTTGCAGACAATTCTTAGTAAAACTTCTCAAAATTGAATTCAAGGAGAATAAATTATTGGGGAAAAAATGTGAAAAAATGTGAAAAAATTGTAAAAAATCTGTGGAAAAAACTCCTCAAAATATAATCCAAAATAATAATAATGGTGAAAGTCTAAAAAGTAGTCCTATTTAGTCCGGTGGCTGAAAATCCCAAATAGCAGTGGAAATAGTGTATCCAAACTGTTATAAAATCAATGCAAATGATACAAACTTAGGTGTAAAAAATGTCACAATAGAAAATAATGTTTAAAAATGAAATGTGAGTGCTCCAATATTCCTCAAAATGCTTATCTTCAAAAACAAATCTTCAAATCAAATTAGGATGGGTAAATAAAAAGCGAAAAAAATGAAAAGCAAAAAAAATGAAAAGCAAAAAAATAATCACCTGTGGAGAGAGAAGAAAAAGAATATAGTGTAGATTGTCCTAAAAGTTTAGCAAACAATAAGCACTGGTAAGCCTTATTTTATTGTTTGCTAAACTTTTAGGACAATCTACACTATATTCTTTTTCTTCTCTCTCCACAGGTTATTATTTTTTTATTTTTTTGCTTTTCATTTTTTTCGCTTTTTATTTACCCATCCTAAGTTGATTTGAAGATTTGTTTTTAGACAACACTGAAGTTTAGATTTTATATTTTTATTCACCTAGCCTCCTTAGGGTAGGCGCCTGGGGTTATACCTCATTCTTTTTAATAAGAGGGTCCCAG